>NC_059075.1:49022445-49355257 GCF_020497125.1 Mauremys mutica
TTTATTTTTAAAGGGGAAAAAGAATAAAGCAAATCACTTATTCAAGATATGTTAAAGTTTCACATGAAATTAACCTATATAAATGATATTCTTAATCTAAGCTTTTGAATTTGTAGAAAGGGTGGGATTTACAAACTACTAAAATGAGGTACCATTCATAAGCTCAAAAAAACAGAACCAGACAACTTCAACATTAAAGTGATCTAACTGCACTAATGAAACAATTTATAGTGAACATTAAGAACTTTCAGTAGGCAGTAGTGTGATCATTTAAAGTTGAAACTTTTGAAAAGTAAAAAACAGGGAGAGCTTCATCTAATGTTGAATTAACCGTTCTACATCTGCAAATACTAAAACTTTTTACATTAACCAGTCTCTAACAAGCCCCCTGGCACTACAGTAAGCATGGCTATTCACAGTCGTGTGTCCTACAGTGTGTTCACCCTGCTGACAACAGAATAAGATTTCTACCAATATGACATGACAAGCAGCAACTCACTTTCCCTGCAGATGTCCTAGAGGAGGTGCCTATGTATTTATTTTATTAAAGAACGAGTAACTCTGATATGAAGATTATTTAATCTGACTGTACCCAACTATATCAGGTGTTTGGCTGCTTCTGGGTGGCGAGGGAGGATACTATATCAGTAACTACAGTGAAAACAGACATTGACATCCATATTTAGATTTATGCTCACATGGTTTATATCTTCTTCACATAATTTCCATTGTGTTGGCTTTGAAGAGATATCTTAATTAGCAGATAGTTGAAACGTACAACATAATTGTATATTTCAAAACATGTGACATTTCAAGATCTTGTATGATACATAAAAACTAATTTCTTTCTTACTTGTATTCTGTGATGCCCCACAACAGTACAAACTAGTGATATGTTTCTGTCCTCTGTAATGCATGTGGTGTCCAATCAGGATACATGATTTTTCATGCTGGCCTCTGCCCCCTTCTGTATTTGTGCAGGCAGACTTCTCACTTTATTATTTCCAAACTCACATAATACAAGTTAATTTGTGATGTCTTTCCGAACCTTGTCACTCAGCCCAGGACCCAAGTCCGATGGAGGTGGGCATTTATAAATACATGATCACTCCATGACAAACAATTAACAGGTAAGAAATCTCTATCACATGAAATTACTAGCAATACCCCTAAGCTATAGAGGGAAAGCTAAAGGACAGGCTGAGGTAAGGTGACAAAGTCAAAAGGGGATAAAGGAGTGAAAAATTGGTCCTCTTCCCTGTGAACGGTAGCTTAGGTCCAACAAGAGACTACAGCTCAAAGCACTTACTGTCTTTGCCATAGCTGAAAAGGATCAAATGGAGGGAGAAGAATTGGAGAAGGTGCATGGAGTACCAAACAGCAGTCTGATACAATTCGTCTACTGAGGTTTCTCCCTCTTCCTCCCAGGAGGTGGGAACTATCCCAACAGAGTGAGCCTGGAGTTAGGGCTCTAATCCATCGAGTACTAATTTAGAGGCTTTGTTTCCCCTTCTTAAAATCCTCATATAAGAAAGGGATTGGAATTGTCTAAATTCCTTGATGAAATCAAGATAAATCTTACAGATCCCACCACACATCTAAGGAATGTGACCAAATTTCTATGTGCGCTTTAAAAGATGAGCAGAGAAAGAAGTCTGCTTAAAGAAAAAATTGACACTATTTTGGGGGAAAATGAGACAGATAGGAGTAATCATTTTTCTCGATCAAAAACTTGGTAGGCTAAATCGCAATCAAGGACAGCAAGTTCACCCACCTGCAGACAAAGAAGCTAGCCACCTAAATGTAAACTATCCAAGACAAAAGAGAGAGAGGCACTCCAAGTATTCAGAGGTATCTAAAAATAGGTGTTTTCACACTAATTTGAGATTTCAGAGGGTCTGAACACTTAAATGGGACGGGGATATCTTAGGTAAAATAAGTCACTGAGAAATCTACACATGGCCAGATGAGATCCATTATGAATCCTATCTACCTGACCCTGGAAGAAACAAAGGGCAGAGACCTGGACCTGGAAGAAGCTAACTAACTGCCAGACTGTTACCAACACTGGCCTATATGAAACCTAAAATTACCAGCAGTACGGTTTTCTGTTGGAGAATTTGAGAAATTTGCATTAAGTGCCTGGCTCAAATCCTGTAGTAGGCAAACAAGGGCTGTTCTTCCAGTGGGACTGAAGAATGATTAGGACTCTGCCATACTTGATTTATTTAGAAGGCTTTGTGTAGGTGAGCCATCAGCCTTTAAGTTGCAGGACTGTGATGCAGAACAGATTTATCAAGCAAGGTTGGGTCTTCTGGGAAATGGAAGACTGAGACCTTGAGACAACTAGATCACATCTGCAAATCACATTCTTGGCTAATCCAGAGCCCCTAGATCAGTGGGCCTATGCTGTTACTTGCCTTTTTGAGAAACTTCCAAATTAGACGTGGGATTAAAGTAAAAAATTCCCACACGTGCGTGTGTACACAAACGCAGAAAATACACTTGGCCCACACTTTGGGTTCTGCATACTGGCTATAGCACTGAGGTATCCAGTTGAAGATTAACTCAATGACCTCTCAACATTGGCTATTAACAACACTTCCTTGCACAGCAACCATTACCTTCCTTGGATGGATCTATATTCTGTCAAACCAGTCAGACTGGGTATTCAAGAGGGCAGAGAATATGGAGCACTTTTAAAGAGACTCCAAGTGCTTCTCTGCCCATTAACAGAAGAGAGAGGACTCTCAGTAGATCTCTACTCCTGGCTTCCCCAGTCTCGTCAATGGTTTGGGATGCTCTTCTTGATATCATAAGCCTGGGCTCTCTTTATAACCTTGGCCTACATGTCTAGGAATAGCGCCAATCCTCCTCCTCCACAGCTCCCTTTTCCCCTGCACAAAGCCTTTACCAAGGGAGCAAAGGAATAATCAAGGCTGCTTTCTACTGGGGTTTTCCCATTTTGGAAAAAACTGCGATTTTGTGTCAGATTTCTGAGGAAATGAACCCAGTATGGCTGGATCTTGGGCTGGTATGGTCAGTACTTAACTGGAGATAGAGAGATCTGGGCCAGATAGAGATAGAGATCTGGGCCAGCCCCTCCCAGATAGAGAGATCTGGGCCAGCCCCTCCTCGAATAAAGGGGAAAAATGTCTCCATGACCTTAGATTCCAAGATGGAGAAAACATGTATAAAGCAGGGAGGTTTTTCTCCTGCCAGGTCTCTTGGAGAGCTGAGTACTGGACTTCACAAAAGAATTTTGAGAAATTAGAATATCTGAGTTTTGAAATAGAAACTTCCCCCGTGTCAAACTTCTGGGGCTCTGCTTGTTAAGATGAACGGCTCCTCAAAAAACAATAACCTCAAGATAATTATAGACCTGAGCCTTGATGTTGAGACTCTTCAGAGCTAGCAGACACCTAGTTAGATTTCTGCAATCTAGTTTGTGAAGCCAGGAACAGAGTACTCTGTCTAAATGGACCTCCATTAGCTTTCAGATGGCAGCTGTAGATGTACAAGGGACATGCCCAGCTGAGGCAACAGGCTTATGCCCTAGGATAAATATCTGTCTGATCAGTCCTTCATTCATGCAATCATTGCCTCCAGTCAAAGACTAGAAATCCTGAAGTAAGGGGCCACTGCTGACTCCAAATTGGGGTGAGGCAGCCAGAGATCCTGAAACACTGAAACTGAGTTTGTAAACCTTGTGCTGATTCATAGAAAAAGAAAAGGCCTTGTCCAGAGTGGAGTAACCCATCCCTAACATTTTGATAGAGGGCTACACAGCGAGGACTTTTTCGTGAGTTAGCCCTTGAAGGAATACTGAAAAGCTCAACCTCATTCTTGGTGATCTTTTGCTCAACAGCAAAGACAGAAAGTCAATGCCAAATGAGACATTAGAGAGGCCCACATCTCTGGTAAAATTATCTGGGAATTCCCCAGTGAAAAGCCTGGTTTTGAGAGAAGGAGACAAAACTGGATCTTTGGAGTAAGAACCTACTTTCACTTCAACCTTATGCTTCATCCCCAGAGAACTGGAGAGCCATACACAGGACCATTCCACCTCTCAGGGCAGACAAGTCCAAGGATAGGCCTGAAGAGGAAAGTCAGAAAGGAAGATGAGAGGGAGTCATTTAAGAAGCTTGTTACCTGAGGAGGAAAGACCTAACCCCCACAGACTGGAAAGGAGGGAAGCAGAGTATGGTTGGTTTACCTAGGCAATGGTCCTGGGATGCAACATCAGGGGGAGAGGGGGGAAACAATGGGTAGGGAACTCCACTGAGTAGGAACAGGGAAAAGGATCTCTGAGGGTCCTCTTCCCTGAAAATAGTTCTCCTTTTCTTCCAGTCAAGGGTGAGGAGGAGGCAGGAAATATTACAGGAGAAACCAAATTTGACCCTGCTCCATGTCACACCAGTGGCAGCCTGCAAAGGCCTGAGAGATCTGTAACAGTGGGGAATGCATTAAAGGTATGAAATTTTGAATAACAAAGAGGGAAGTGCTTGTACTTCCTACTTGGAATCCCCGCCTTTCCTGTTTTTTCCATCTTCAAGACTGAGGCGGGTCAAAACAACCCTCAGCCTGTGGGAAAGCCTGTCAATTACTTTTTTTTTTCTTTGAGAAATTAAGTGCAGTGAGGGGGGAAAAGATTATCTTCCTGTTTCTACAGCAGCATAGGAGATTTCTGCAATTGTAGCTGTCAAGATGGACAATTATACTAACAGTTTTTGACAAGCTATATTATCTAAAGCAGTGGTTCTCAACCTATTTACCATTGTGGGCCACATAAGGAGAGCTGCATATGTTATGTAGGTCGCATCCAGGGGTGAAAGTAAGTTAGGCCACTTAGCGGAGGGGGGAGGAGGACTCTGGCCCCCAGAAGGGGCAGGGCTCTGGGTGGAAGGGGTGGGGCTGGTGGGGAGGGTCAGCATCCCCCAACCTGCCCTTTCAGGCCACCTGGCCCACGCCACCCGGGGCTCCGGTGTTTGTTGATTTAAAGGGCTCAGGGCTCCGGACACCACTGCTGAGCTAGTGGCAGCAGCATCTGGAGCCCTGGGCCCTTTTAAATCATTGGCCCCAGGGCAACTGCTCCCTTTGCCCCCCACCAACCCATCAGAGGCTCGGGCGGGGGGCAGGGGGCGCACAATGGGACAGGGACATTAAAGCGCTGCAGGGTCCTTTGCCGCGGCAATTCTTTAACGTTGCTGTGCCCCCCGCTGACCCCGGGGGGGGGGAAGGGGGAGAGCGTGGTGCAGAAATGTTAAAGTGCTGCTGCAGCAAAGGACCATCCTTAAAGCACTGCCACGGTGCTTTAAGGTCACTGCCCATTCCCCCTCCCCCATCTGCGGCCCTGCCTGTACGGACCCTACCATCAGGGCTGGCGACAGGGGAGGCAAAAGGGGCAGGGCCATTAAAGCACTGCAGCAGGAGCATTTTAATGTGGGCGGGTGTGGGCCAGTGTGGGTTCTTACCGGTACAGAGTACCGTCCCGTACAGGCTCACTTTCACCCTTGGCCGCATCCACACAATATATATACTACCTGTAAAGCCCTGAGGATATCACATGGGCTCAGCTGTGCACTGATTGGGTGGGTTGAGAACCACTGATTTAGAGTCACCCTATTTCTATGAGAAATAGAACAGGGTAGGTATAGCAAGTGAGAAGATGAAGATATGAAAAATTATGCTCAAGTGGGAGTTTCACCACTTCGAACCCTAGCTGTTAGCTATATTGCACATTGTAGGTGGGGCTGGTAGCACTGCATAGTATTAAACTTACCTGATACTTCTCATTATACACCCCTATATTCAGCTGCTTATAACTTTACCAAACTTTAAACATTTGGGCTGAAGTTTTCCATGCCAGGTGTCTGCCCTAGGCTGAGTTTTTTTGGAAAATTTCAGTCAAAGCAGTTCAGCTGTTTCCAAGAGAGAGGCTAGGGAAAAAACATTTTGCCCATATTAACTCTTGGTAACCTTTACTTTGAACAATTCTAGTATCCCCATGCTTTGGAGCAGGGGCTTCAAATTTGGCAGAAAAGCGTCCTTTGTATCACAGATATGTCTTTTGCCAGCCTTGTGAAAATCCACTTAAATTGGGCTAAATTATAAGCCGGGGGGGAGGGGGGGTTAGAAATCCAGTTTGTATGTGCTCAGTAGATACTTATTAGGATTAACAGCTAAAATCTCTGAAGATTCTGTCCACACTGGGTATGCTCCAGCTCATGGCTCAGCAGGGCTTTCCTGCAATTGCTGCTCTGGGCTGCTGTAGGCTCCGTCAGGTCCAGGCTCCAGAAAGCAGAGAGCCTGTGGGCTTGTCGACACTGAAAATGCTGTAGTGTACAGCTGCACTACTGCAGCTGTGCCTCTATAATGATTCACTGATGACACTATATATACACCGAAGTGGGCTTCTCCCATCAGCATAGGTAATCCACCTCCCTAAGAGGCAGTAGCTAGGTTGATGGGAGAATTCTCTGGTCAACCTAGCACAGTCTACACCAGGAGTTAGGTCGGTTTAACTGCATCATTCAGAGGTGTACATTTTTCACACCCGGAGCAACATAGTCATACCGACCTAATTTCTTAGTGTTGACCAGGCTTATCTTCCTGTGCTCTCAAAGCTCCCTGTGTTGATATCAGGATATTAGAGAAACGAGGTGGGCAAGGTGATCCCTTTTACTGGACCGACTTCTGTTGCTAAGAGAAGACCTCTGTGTAGCTCAAACACTTATCTCTCTCACCAACTTCAATTTCTCAAATAAAAGAAATTCTCACCCACCTTGTCTCTCTAATATTGCATACACTGTTTAAGTGTGCATCCCTCTGAAACTCCTTACTCTGATTTTTAGAAAACAGCAGGTGGGGAAAAAAAACTATAATGTACATGCACTGAACACAAGTTTCAAGTAATTTCCCATCAGTGAAGTCAGTATCTTTAGTTTGGGACATTACAGTTCATTTTCATGGTATAGACTGTGATGTCACAAACACGATAATTTTCCATTCTAAATGAGTCGATAGGAGTAGAGAGAAACAACGTGGGTGAGGTCATCTCTTTTATTGGACCAACTTATGTTGGTGAAGAAGACAGGCTTTCAAGCTTCAAAGAACTTTAGTTGGTGTTGGGGCATTTGATGCGCTGGATGAGGTACACCACATGTTGTGATAGGTATGTGTGGGACCCATACATTTTGAGAAGTGTGTTGTTTGGCACATTGATCATTGTAGCAGTGGAAATACGTCTTCAGGTTTTACATCTGTTATTCTGGCAGGGTCTGGTGCTGCTTTGAGAGTTAGTGTGTCCTGGTCTGCAGGGAGCTTACCAAGGTTAAGGGTTATCTGAAGTCCAAAAGTCAGGGAGGGTTGGAAAGATTTCTTCCTTCAGGATGTAGTCTCCATCAAGTATGGGTTGTAATTTTTGATGATACCCCATATAGATTCCAATGTGGGGTGGTAGGTGACAGCCAGGATGTGCCGTCTCTTTTGGGGAGGGGGTTCTCCTGAGGTATTTAAAGCAGGTTCTCCTGAGGTATTTGGGTGGCCCATTCCATGATGTGATCTACTTCTCTAGTGGAGTGTTCTTGTTTGGTAAAGGTGGCTTTAATTGTGAAGGTGTATATCTGGACTTTCCTCTCAGAGCATATTCCATGGTATCTGAGTGCCTACCCACTCAGATTTCTAGGTGTGTTTGGGCTGGCTACTATATCTGTGGAAGTAAGTGTGGTGATCCATGGATTTCTGTCTATAATTGTCCGTAGGATTCCATTGTTGAAACAGATTGTGGTGTCCAGGAAGTTGATGCTGGTGTGTGACTGTTTTAGAGTTTGATGGATGGGTGGTGGCTGCTGAGGTTGTGGTGGAAATCTATGAGGGAGTTTAGGTCATCTGTCCAGAGGATGAAAATATTATTGATGTATCTCAATTATATTACTGATTTTGTGGTACATTTGTCCAGAAATTTTTCCTGAAGGTGGCCTATGAAGAGACTGGCATATTGGGGGGGCCATCCTAGTACCCATGGTTGTTCCCATGGTTTGGACAAACTGTTTGTTGTTAAATGTGCAGTTGTTATGGGTGAGGATGAAATGGATGAGTTTGGTGATGTTGGGGGGGATTTCTAAGAATGGTCCATTCTCTTCAAAATATTTGAGGCAGGCAGCTATGCTGTCATTGTGAGACATGTTGGTGTATAGGGAAGTGACATCCACGATGGCAAGGATGGTTGTTCTGAAAGGCGTGTTAATGCTGTGGAGTTTCTGGAGAAAGTTGGCTGTGTCATGGAGGAAACTGGCCCTATGTGTAATGAGTGACTTGAGGATAGTTTCTACAAAATCTGATATTCCTTTAGTAAGAGTGATGTAGCCAGATATGATGCATCTGCCTGTGTTCTTTTTTTTTAATCTTGGGAAGCATGTAGAAGTCCCTTGGGTAGGTTCATGGGGGATGAGGTTATAGAGTTTCTCTTGCAGTTGTTTGGAAGAAGTATGTGAAGATATATTTAAATTCCTGTGTTAAGTGTGGTGGTGGGGGGTCTTCTGAGTTCTATAAAGTACACTGTGTCACTGAATTGTCGGTTGGTCTCATCGATGTACTCATCACGATTGAGGAATACAATGGCACCCCCTCTGTCTGCTGGTTTGATTGCTATCATAGCTGAATGTCAGGGACTGAATAACTACCTTCTCAGCCACAATGCTCAGGTGGATGTAATGTTAAGGATTTCACAGTCAATATTTTTTCTAATGCAATTGATTCATGGTGTGGTCTTGTTCACTGGGGGGGTGTACAGTCAGATTATTCCTTTTGCTTATGATTGTCCGGGATGTGGTAGTTCTGAGTGGTATCATCTTTGTTGTGAAAGAATTCTCTGAGGCAGAGTCAGTGAAAGAATTATTTTTGTTCACCACGTTAGAATGATACCAGTTTCTGCAGTGGTGCAGAAGTTAAGTCCCTTGTCATGGTTACTCTAGAGCAGTGGTTCTCAAACTGTAGGGTGCATCCCCCCCTCAGGGGGAGTGGAGGAACGTTCGGGAGGGATGGGGCCAGCCCCCACAGGGGGCAGGGAGGGTGTGCCACAGTTCCAGCCCCACTCCAGCCCCAGACAAGCTCCACCTCCAACCCCAATCGGCCCCCAGTCCTGCTGTTCCACCTCCAGGCCCAGCTCCACCCTCACTCCCTCTCCATCCCAGATCAGCTGCAACCCCAGCTGCAGCTCTACTCCACCCCCAGCTCAGCTCTGCCCTCATTCTCTCTTCATTCCCAGACCAGCTCCGCCTCTATACCCAGATCCTCCCCCCATCCCCAGTTCTGCCCTCAGCTCTGCCTTCTGCCCAGGTTCCACTGCTGAGGAAACCTTGACTATGCCGTAATGAAGGGGAGGTGCAGACAGATTCCGTTACTGGGAAAAGGGAGGCATGACTGAAAAAGTTTGAGCACCACTGCTCTGGAGGTGTTGTTCTGTTGGTTGTGGCCAGCACCCAGGAAAGAATTCTCTGTAGTAACTCAAATCCCACTCCATCGAACATCCCATCACAGACCACTGGGCTTTCCCCCCGCCCTGTTTTTTTACTCCTGCCTATGATTTTTTTCCCCTTTCCTGGGATGTGGCATTTGGTTTTCAGCTGGCAATGGCTGAACATACAAAGTAACTGACAGCGGTACTGTCAAGTTCTGGCGTGCAGGAATGTTGAATTCCAGGGTAACAGACTGTCACCATGTTTTTTTGATACTTGTTTTGGGGATCCTGCATGATTTCCAGTAAGTTTCATTATTATTTTTTCTTCCAATGTGTGGGATCATGTAATGGATTTCTTGTTTGACATGGTCCCTTCTGGAGTATGTGAGGTGCAGAAGATGGTTCCTCAGATTTTCCAAAGTACGTCCGCAGAGTTGTTCAGCATATGTGGAGTTTTATACGGCATATGTGGTGGTCAGAAGGTTGTAAAAGGTGAGTCCTATGGGGATGATATTTTGTTTCTTGCCTTTGCCCAGGAAGTAGCTCAGGAACTTTGCACTGTTAAGTTTGGTTTCCTTCTTGTTATCGTTGTGGAGTTTCCTTTCAATAGGAGCAGGCAGATTATCAAGGTCTCCTAGCCAAAAAAAATCAAAAAACAAGGAAGAAGAACTGGTTTTGAGACTAAGTGAAAAGAATTGGTTGATTGTACAGCAGATACCTGGCCTTTAATGTAATGGAGGCTCATGCCTTTGGGTAACAGGAACCCAGTACATTTTTTTAATAGTGGCCTGCAAGAGATTTATTGCCTTTGGGCACACTAGAAAAACCCATCCTCTTGCATGTTCTTTTATTCTCTCTCATTATTAACTTAAGGAGGAAATCCAATAGCTGTCTAAAGTATTTGTGCTATATAAGACAACAACTGGAGTCTCAGCAGTTCTGAATAATGAAAAGGACCTTGATGAATTAAAGTATCTCATGAGCAAAAGTAGCTATTAGTTCTGATGTAGATAAGAGAACCATGGTCTGTGAGGCCAAAATTGGAAAGTTAGAAGCAAAAGCCATAATCCCTATAACTTCCAAGCTACTTTTACCAACAAATAGAAGGTAACAAGTCAAGCATTCCTCAACTGGAAGGAAAAAAAAAGAAAAAAAAAAAAAAGAGTGTCCATCTTCCAAGACTCCACAATGAAACTTCTGTATAGGTAATTTGCAAAGAAGGTTATCTTTTAGAATGAACTATTTGGGGCTAAAAGCACAAGAATATGCTAGCTCATTTTCCTTTATTTCTGTGAAGAGATCTCTCAGTCTCATGTGGGCTGCTTCCTCTAGATGTAAGTGGTCCAAAATGGAGGTCTAGATGTTACAGACATTGGCAGGATTTCTGAGTTTCTGGATCTGTTTGTTTCTAGTGCCTCCTCTCCTACTGAGGTGAACAATGGTGGTGTGGTTGTTGCTTTCTATAAGCAGAACTTCTAACAGCATTCTTGGAAGGATAGTTTTATTGCACTTTCCAAATGACCTCATCGTCAAAAGGCTTATGCTGAAACAAGAATCTTCAAGATCACTTCAGACTAAGGCCTGGTCTACACTAGGACTTTAAGTCTAATTTAGCAGCGTTAATTCGAACTAACCGCTCAACCGTCCACACCAGGAAGCCATTTAATTCGAACTAGAGGGCTCTTTAGTTCGAATTTGGTACTCCACCCCGACAGGTGGAGTAGCGCTAAATTCGACATGGCTAGCTCGAATTAGGCTAGGTGTGGATGCTAATCGAACTTAGTAGCTCCGGGAGCTATCCCACACTGCACCACTCTGTTGATGCTCTGGACAGCAGTCCGAGCTTGGATGCTCTGACCAGCCACACAGGAAATGACCCGGGAAAATTTGAATTCCTTTTCCTGTCTGGGCACTTTGAATCTGACGTCCTGGTTGGACATCGGGGCGAGCTCCGCAGCACCTGCAACGATGCAGAGCTCTCCAGCAGAGGAGTCCGGGCAATCCAAGAATAGAAAGAGGTCCCAGCATGGACTGACCAGGAAGTCATGGATCTGATCGCTGTGTGGGGCGAGGAGTCTGTGCTCTCGGAGCTGCGCTCCAACAAGCGGAATGCAAAGACCTTCGAGAAGGTCTCCAAAGCCATGATAGACAAAGGATACAGCCGGGATGCGATGCAGTGCCGCGTGAAAGTCAAGGACCTGAGACAAGGTTACCAAAAAGTCAGAGCGGTAAACGGACGCTCCGGAGCACAGCCCCAGACATGCCACTTCTACGAGGCACTGCATGCCATTCTCGGTGGGTCTGCCACCACTGCCCCACCAGTGACCGTGGACTCTGAGGATGGCATAGTGTACCTGGACAGTTCCTCGGCGATGTTCGCCGATGGGGAAGATGAGGAAGGGTTTGTGGAGGACGGCGCAGGCGACAGCGAACACAATACCGCTTGCCCTGACAGCCAGGATCTCTTCATCACCCTCACAGAGATCCCCTACCAACCGTCCCCGCCCGTTAACCCGGACTCAGAATCAGGGGAAGGATCAGGCGGTAAGTGCTATAAACATGTAAACATTTATTTTTAAAAAAACAGGTATAGAAAAAATAGAAATACTATATAAAAAATTTTAAATGTCAAACTATATAAATAGTAGGTCCACACATATAGGGATTGAACAATAATCCTCTTGGGACAATTCAACAAAGCTCTCAGAGAGCTGCTCGAAAAGCCTCCGCAGGAGGTTCCTGGGGAGAGGTGCCTTATTGGGTGCTCCGTGGAAGCACACTCTTCCGCGCCAGGACATCCTAATGTAGAGAGGAATCATCGCCTCCACCAGCATTGCTGCATATGGTCCTGGTCTGTGCAGGGCTTCCCTTAGCATCCGCTCTCTCTGACTCCGAGTGACCCGACTCAGGGTGATGTCGTTCTGGACAGGCTGCATCTAAGTAGGGCAATTAGTGTATTGTTACTATTGTTAATGGTTTAAAATTAGGTTGCATAACAACGACCCTCGCTTAACAGCCACGTGCTGGAGGCCACAGAGAACAAGCATACATTGATCTTTCCCGTGCACTGGCGGGAGGGGCTGGAAAAGGCTCAGCCTTTCTGCTTTCCAGATTGCCTTTAGCAGGAGAGCACAGCTATCCACTAACTGATAAGCATTATCTACTTTAAGGCTTACCAGGACTGTCTGCAAGACGGATTCAGCTGTCTCTCCCCGCTTGTCCGCTCTCCTGTGCAATGGCGCCGCCAATGAGAGCGTATTCCGAAATCTCGAACTTGTCCTGAGATCTCGTGGAACTTGGTGCCCTGTATGGTCTTGTTCAGAGAAACTGACTAGACTGTGTTCACTGTTCGCAAACATGTATCTGTTCAAGGAAATCACTTACTGTTTCCCATCACACAGCTTCTGCTCTTTCCCGGACTGCCCCGGCATCCCCCTCGCAGAGGCTGGCTCAGATTAGGCGGCGAAAGAAAAAGACTCGGGACGAGATGTTCGCGGAACTGATGGCCTGCTCCAGAGCCGAGGCGGCCCAGCAGAGCCAGTGGAGGGAGACCCTCTCTCAGCAGCAGCGCTCACACAGCGAACGGGAGGACAGGTGGCGGCAGGAAGACCAGCAGGCGACTCAAACGCTGCTTGGGCTAATGAGGGAGCAAACGGACACGCTCCGGCGCCTTGTTGATGTTCTGCAGGACCGCAGGCAGGAGGAGAGAGCCCCCCTGCACTGTATCTGCAACCACCCTCCAACGCCAAGAAGTCCTGTCCCCCCCTCACCGAAAATTACAAGACGGAGGGGCGGTAGGGGCCGTGAGAACTGTCACTGCACCACAGCTGAGCGCTAATGTACCACACACCTCTGACGCTATAACTGTGTAGAAGCACTTCCCTTACAGGATCACCCAGTCCCAAATCCAAGTTTCATCACCCCACTATGTAGTAGATTAATAAAAGCTGTTTGCTGTTGTTCACTCTTTCCGTCACGTCTTTCGTGTCAGAAGACTGTGTATGTGGGGGGCGGCAGGGGATTTATAATTGCACGGGATAGCCTACATTAGCAGGGTACAGACTATCGGGGGCAGGATCAACTGCAGGGCACACACAGACTGCAGTCAGTAGTCACCAGGGTCACTCTGTGTGGTGTATGCTGCCCCGGGTCATTCTGTGATGTGTACGCTTGTCCACGGTCCTAGCGCCTGCCACCCCCTAATGTTAAGGCATGCTGCCCTTACCATGCACTTCCACCGTAGGCGCGATCCTCTCCGCTGCCCTGAGCCCCAACAAGAGCCCTCATCCACGGACAGATACTCACCCTTCCCCCACACCCCTCACCCCTTCCTACGCCCAAACCCACAGCCCAGAGCCTGTATCCAAATCCCTATCCAAAGACGGCACCACTCGCCCCTTCCTGCAAACCCACCCCTACATGCACAACCACTTGAAACCGTCCCCCACCCCAGAGACCTATGTAGGAGCAGGAGGCTGTCCGTCCTGTATTGTACAAGCGGTCTGTACATCAGTGCACACCGTACCCAGCACAGTATGCGTCCATGTTTCAAACCCTGAACAGAAATGCAAAGTAAAAGAAAGATTTATTAACAATAACTGTTCCGTTTAATTTGTTTTAAAACGTGTTTTGGAAGTGGGGGAAACTTGGAGAACGGGGTATGTAACCGCAGATCTCACTCAACACATAGAGACACAGGCCCAGGATCAGCTTCTCTTAAAATCAAGTGGAGAGTCATAGGTTACCCTGCTCTCCGAGGAAACTTGCTTTCAAAGCCTCCCGGATACACAGCGCTTCCCGCTGGGATATTCTTTCGGCACGGGTGTCTGGCTGAGCGTAAACAGCAGCCAGGCGATTTGCCTCAACCTCCCATCTGGCCAAAAAGGTCTCGCCCTTGCTCTCACAGACATTGTGGAGCACACAGCAAGCAGCAATAACTACGGGGATATTCTTTTCGCTGATGTCCAAGCGAGTCAGTAAGCTCCGCCATCTCCCCTTAAGACGTCCGAAAGCACACTCCACCACCATTCTGCACTTTCTCAGCCGGTAGTTGAAGAGTTCCTTCTCTCTGTCCAAGGCGCCTGTATAGGGCTTCATGAGCCAGGGCATTAGCGGGTAGGCTGGGTCCCCGAGGATCACTGTAGGCATCTGCACATCCCCAACCGTTATTTTGTGGTCCGGGAAGAAAGTACCTGCCTGGAGGCGTTTAAACAGACCAGAGTTCCTGAACACACGCGCGTCATGAACCTTGCCTGCCCACCCGACGAAGATGTTGGTAAAACGTCCCCTATGGTCCACCAGTGCTTGCAGCACCATTGAAAAGTAGCCCTTTCGGTTAATATACTGGCTGGCCTGGTGGGCTGGTGCCAGGATAGGGATGTGAGTCCCATCTATAGCCCCACCGCAGTTTGGGAATCCCATCGCGGCGAAGCCATCTATGACGACCTGGACGTTTCCCAGAGTCACTACCTTTGAGAGCAGTTGCTCAACGATTGCGTGGGCTACTTGAATCACAGCAACCCCCACGGTAGATTTGCCCACGCCAAAGTGGTTCGCTACTGACCGGTAGCTGTCTGGCGTTGCAAGTTTCCAGAGGGCTATGGCCACTCGCTTCTGCACACTCAGGGCTGCTCGCATCCGTGTGTCCTGGCGCTTCAGGGCAGGGGCCAGCAAGTCACAGAGTTCAAGGAAAGTGCCCTTACGCATCCTGAAGTTTCGCAGCCACTGTGATTCATCCCAGACCTGCAGCACTATGCGGTCCCACCAGTCCGTGCTTGTTTCCCGGGCCCAGAATCGCTGTTCCACACCATGAACTTGACCCATTGCCACCATGATCTCCACTGCGCGGCGTACCCTGCTTTCTGAGAGGTCTGCGCCACTCTCCTCACCGCGCTGCCGGAGCCTCCTCGCCCGATTTCTCAGCAGCTGACTGTGGAAGAGGTAGACGATAAGGTGCGAGGAGTTGACAACGGCCATAAGTGCAGCGATGATCGCAGCGGGCTCCTTGCTCGCAGTGCTGTGGCGTCCGCGCTGTAACCGACCAGAAAAGTGCGCGAACAGATTTCCCGCCGGCGCTTTCATGGAGGGAGGGCGTGATTGACGGTTCGATGACGACAGTTACCCAAAACCACCCTCGACACATTTTTTCCCCCAGCAGGCATTGGGAGCTCTACCCAGCATTCCAATGGGCAGCGGGGACTGCGGGAACTGTGGGATAGCTTCCCACAGTGCACCGCTTCGAAAGTCGATGCCGGCCCTGTTAATGTGGACTCGGAAATTCGAATTAGTGTATTTACTGTGGATACACAAATTCGACTTCATAAGGTCGAATCCACAAATTCGACTTAAGTAGATTCGAAATAGTCTTGTAGTGTAGACAAGGCCTAAGGGAGGACTTGGCTACATGTTGAGTTGCTCCTGATTAACTTTTCTTGATTAACTCCATGTGTAGACACGTATTCTTGAATAATAATGTCAGAGAATTAAGCAGAATAAATCAGTGTGTGGACTGTTTTCCCATCTGAGCATCTCACAGAGAAGTAGAGAAAACTAAATACTGTACAAGGGATATTTAGCCCTCAATCACCACCGGGAGGAGATTAGTCAGAAAGCAAAGCCCTGAATAATAAAACAAAATGGGAGTCTTACAATGGAGGAATGAGAAAGGTGAAAGATTAAGCCTCAAATTTGAGGCTTACTTACCAATCGTTTCAAAGAACAAGGCAAGAAAACTGGCGCTGAAAGCAAAGTAAGTCTGAATGTATATAATTACATAATCTTGAATTATTTTGTAATTTTCTCCTTTTTCTATTTCTGCCATCAAAATTACCACTTCAGAGCATTCCACATGATTTCTGTGGAATGTGGCAATGTCTGCAACAGAAGAGAAAATAAAATTGCCAGACCTTGGCATACCAGGGACAGCAAGTGTTACTTACAAATTAGGAAAGGATCTGGAAGGAATGCTAAGAACCACTATACTAAGTCACTAGAAAAATCAATAGCAGTTTGGAACTCTAAGGAAAGCTTCATGTAATGCTGGTGCCAATCATCAAGAGTAAAATCTTGCTTGGGGGATGAGGGAAGGCTATGTTAAAATAGAAACTGGCAAAATCCAACAGGTCTACTCTTTAAAAACGTACGGTATTACACTGCTCTGAAAACAGATTTGCTTTCTTTAACATTTATTTTTGCTTCATCTGCCATAAAACAGAAGCTTTAGTAAATGGAGTAAATGCTTGTTTTACAGCATGTTTTAAATATCAGTATATTTGCAGAAGTTCCGAGTCTTTCTTCTTACATTAATTATTCACTGAATATACAATCTTATGGAGGCAGTACAAATGGAAAGGGGGATGGTGAGGCTATTTTCAGGGTGGGTAAAAAAATCAATGATTTTTTTTTAAAATCTGATTTAATTTTAATCTGATTTTTTGGATAAAATGCTTTTTGAGGGGGGGGAACCTATCTAAAGATAGTTTTAATTAAGATACATTATAGCTCAAAGATATCTCATCATGGAACAGGGATTATAAATTCTAATTCTACAGTATGAGACTATATATTTATGTAATGTTTAAGAAAAGTTTTCTAAATGAGTTCCAATAGTTCATGGATTAGGGACCCAATCTTAGAGGTTCCAGGGGCTTCAGTATAGATTATTTAGGTTTATCTTTCTATCTACCCAATGGGATTCAGTGCTCAGTCTGGAAGATACCATCAGAGATACTTAGTTTTGCAGTTCTCAAACTGTGGATGTCTCTCTCCAGAGATAACATGCTTGTTAACAGCAAAAATGTTTTAAATAAATAAATAATATTTAGAGGTGAGAAATAACAGACCTCAACCCTATTGTCCCTCTTCAAATTTGTGTACACTGAGTCAATCCCTTACCTCTCTTTAAAAGTGCAAAGTTTCAGAAAGTTCAATGAATAAAAGGTTGTTGGAGGCAGAATAAATCTGGAGATAAATGTGAGAAGGAAGGGATAGGCAGTAGAAACAAAAGTGAAACTGTTTGAGCAGCATATTCCAGAAGTCTTGAGGTTTTTCTGAGTTTAGCCTTCCATTGATTTGAGATCTACCATACCATTCTCTCAATAGTAAGTAAAACCTATAATGGCAGCAGGCCATAAAAGAGACCCAGTTTGGGAATATTTTAATGAAGTTCCTCTATCTGTGGGTAAGACAGGCATGCGTGGAAAATGCAAACAGTGCAACAAAGAAATGGAAGGCCTGGTTGCCTGAATGAAACAACATCACGAGAAGTGTTCCGTCTCAGGAGGAAGCTGTGTTGAAGATGATGAAAGGAACATGTCTGAACATGCAGGATCTTCAGGTTGGTAAACTTTTTTATTTCATACTTCTTTCTTAAGGACTGCCTTTCTTCCTTCTGGATTACTCCTGAATTCTCATATTTGAGCAAAAAAAATATAGTTGTTTCTCTATGATACTATCATTTTAGATGCAGTTGTGATAAAAAAATAAATAGCTGATCTTCCTTTTATAATTTCACCTTTAACGTGGTACTTGAGTCTCAGTGAATCCAGTGAATAATACTAAATGAGCAGTATGGTAATAATAATTAAGTAACTGCATTGACTTCTTTTCTTTAGGAGAATCCATCCTCAACATACAGGATTCTGAAGACTATCCACCTTCAAGATCACCATCATCTTCTATAGTTTCAGAGTTATCTGCCAACGATAGTGTTTCAGTCACATCATGTATGTCACATAGCCACAGTATATCACCTGTAGCAAAAGGGAAAAAAACATCATCCAGAAACAACCATAGATAAGTTTGTGATAAGAACCAGCAGATTACAAAAGAGGTAATTGATTAAAAAATTGCCCGGTTTGTTTATGCAACAAACTCTCCTTTCCATATGATTGAGAACCCATGCTTCATTAACATGGTTCAGTCATTAATACCAGGATACAGTCCACGCAACAGAGCAGATGTTGCAGGCAAATTGCTGGATAAAGTGTATGAAAGAGAAACTGAGCAGCGTGCAAAAGCTCTAGAGGGTAAAATTGTTAACCTGAGTCTTGACGGGGGGAGCAAGTTGTCCACAATGATCCTGTCATATTTGCTTGTGTGACAACAGAAGAAGGGAATGTCTTCATCACAGAAACAATTGATACATCAGGAAATGCACAACACACAGCAGAATACTTACAAGTAGCAGCTGTTAAAGCTATAACTGAAAAAAATTCAAATGTCTAGTATGCAGCTTGGTCACAGACAACGCTGCAAATGTATCCAAGATGAGAATAAATTCTTTAGAAGAGAGTCCCAAGCTAGTAACATACAGTTGCAGTGCTCATTTGATGCACCTCCTAGCCAAAGACTTCAGTGTTCCAGAAATAAAGGCTAATGTTGTTGAAATTGCAAAATACTTCCATAACAACCACTTTGCAGCAGCTGCTCTGAAAAAAACAAGCTAACACTCCCACAAGATTTGCAATGGAACTCAGTAGTGGACTGTTTTGAGCACTACATCAAGAACTGGCCTAATCTGATGAGAGTTTGTGAACAAAATGGTGAAAAGATAGATTGCACTGTCGCAGCCAAAGTTCTCAACATTGGGCTTAAGAGAAATGTTGAACACATACTGAGTACCCTGAGAAACCCATTTCTGTAGTCTTGAACAAAATGCAGGGAAATAGCTGTTTATTGCTGACTCTCTTGAAATTTGGAATGAACTGAGTAAGATCTTAAAAAGAGAAATATGCAATGACAGAGTTAAATTACAAGCATTAAAAAACAAATGGGACAAGCACTATCTCCAGCTCATTTTCTTGCAAATATTTTCAATACTTGGTACCAGGGTCAAACCTTAGCTGCTGAAGAAGAGGAGTTGGCTATGACATGGACATCCAGCAATCATCCCTCCATAATGCCAACTATAATAAACTTCAGAGCTAAGGGTGAACCATTCAAGAAATACATGTTTGCTGATGACGTTTTAAAGAAAGTCACACCAGTGAACTGGTAGAAGTCACTTAATATTTTTTCTACACCAGTGGAAGAAGCTACTGCTGTTAAAAATGAGATTATCACTTCAACAGTCTCTGAATCCAAATTTTTTTCTTCCTTTGGACTAATTCATTCCAAATGGAGAAATAGTTTAGGACCTGAAAAAGCAGGAAAGCTTGTTTTTCTTTTCCAGATTATGAACAAACAGGAAAATGAAGGTGAAGATGACTGAGTTAGCTGCAGAAGCCAATATTTTAAGTTTCTCATGTTGACCTGGCTGACAGTCGATTTAATTTGTTTGTTTTTTAAATATTTCATTTAATTATTTTAGTTAAAAACAACAAAAACAAACCCGATTTTAAAAAACTTGAATGTTTAACTAAATTCAAAAATTCATATGCTTGTTTTGTTAAAATATTATATGTTTGCTGTTGAAGGAAAAAAAATCCAGAATACTTAATATTGTTGTTTTAGTTAAATAAAACAATTTAAATGTCTGTTTGGTGATGTTCTCCTCCTAATACAGCATGGCAAGAAAATCCTCCAAATATTAATTATTAACCTGTTGAATTGGAGATAGTTCACCTCCCAATTACTTCATAAATATCTGCTTCAATTACCTTTGGTAAATGAAATAACCTATATCAGATAATGAATGATTGCTGTAAAACTAATCTGAAAAGTTTTCAAAATAAATCACTTTAAAAATGTATAGTGTGTACCTTCTAAAAATGAAACCTACATCTCTCTCTGAGTTGTGAAGAATATTAAGGTTATAACAATCAACAAGAATGCACTTTTATGTCAAAATCCATGATTAAATCGAGTCTTCCTGACTAGTGATTTAAATCAAATCCACCCTGGCTATTTTCAATCTCTCTTCAGTCATTTCAAAAGCTCAGTTAAAAACTAGGACTCCTCAACACTGATATTAAATATGTTCTGTACTTGGAAGTCTGAACCTAAAGAGACTAAGGAGGAAAACAGAATTAAACAAGAACAACATATAATAGCTGACAAATATCTGTTAGTAGTATGCTGAACAGTGGGGGTTGGAGGGAGGAAGAGGTCATGGGTATGCTCCCACACCTCTGAAAATGAAAGAAAGGCAGTTTTCCTACTAATGCCAATTAAATTCACATATGGCCAAATGGCTTTTAGTATCTTAGCCTTCAGTTGTATGTATTTATATTATTCTAGTTCAATTACATAACTGCAACATGAAAGCCGTGCAGCATGGGACCACTGAGACTGCCTCATAGGTACCTATGCCCATAACTCCAAATACTGTTACAGCTATCAAACCCAACAATTGTATAACGCCAGCTGAATCAGACAAATCTTTTCCTTCCTCAACAATGAGAGAAATGATACAGCCTTGTGATTAAAAGCACTGGACTATTACTCAGAAAATTCTGGGTTAATTTTCCACGTCCACTGCAGATTTCCTGTGACCTTCAACATGTCAATCTCTCTGCACCTCAGTTCCCAATCTGTAAAATGGGGTAATCACACTTTTCTCCCACCCTTTGTCTTGTCTATATAAACAATAAGTTTCTTGGTCCAGAGATTACATCTAGTGTGACGATGCCAGTTAGGCCTGCTAGGCACTGCTGTCATACAAATAATATACAATATTGTCATGATCCACACAGGAAGACTGGTGCATCCTGATACATCTGGGGCAGGAAGTCTTTCAGTTAGGGTGTGGCAAGCAGGACTCTTAAGCAATGCGCAAGGTACCATGAAGCAAAACAACCTACTTTGTGACACATTTGGAGCGGTACATTGGAAATTCTGGATCAGCCTCAAATAAAATTTAAAATAAAGATTTTTAACTGAATACACAAAGGAGTATAATCCAAATAGTACTTGTTTTTATTGTGTTATATCAAGTTTAATATGCTTTTCCTAAATTGTTCAATATTCCACCTACTTTTGTACTGACAATATAAAATTGCATTGCAGAATTTATATGGGGGAAAAATTTAACCAATTCTTGTAATTCTGTATTAGGAATGAAGTCCCATGCCCTGAGAAAGCTCCCACTGATTCAGAACAGAGCACCCTGCCTGGTCAGAAACACAGATTGCCAGGAATACATTACCTCAACTTGCCATTTTTTGCACTGACTCCCCAGTGACACAGACTAGTTCAAGGCTATTGTCAAGATTTTCAGAGTCCTACATGACAGAATGCTTTTCTGTCCACAACAACCTCCCATGACAGCTACACTGGAACAATGAAACTGTTGATCAATATGGCAAATTTATGACTGCAAGAAACAGAACTTTCATGGGAGCCAAACAAAGACAATGGAACTCACTGCCAGATGAAATAAGAATGACCAGCATTAGCAGAATTCAGAGCTAAATGCAAAACTCACTTAATCCAAGCTTTCCTGCAAAAGTACACTCAACTTTTGGCAACTGTAAATGTTACAAAAATGAATCCATTTTTATGTTAAAGCTTCCTTTAAGTAGGAAGGTCTACTAATCCTTCCAGTCAATCTTCAGCCTACGTGCCAATTTGAGGAGAGAATCAGATCTGTCAACCACTGGCAGTAAAGAAGTGGTCCTTTTCCTGGAGAGGCCACTAGTTTGAAAACTTTCACATCTAAGAATACTGTAATTATAACTAGAAGTCAACGTGAACATTTGCAACAGTGAACTCTAATAGAGAAACTATGAATTTGCAGTTCTCTAATGAAGATGTTAAGAATTTTCTCCTCCACTTTGACAGCTACCATTTCTTATAATACAACGTTTTAGCCCAGGATAAATTAGATCTGATGAGATTCTCAGATAAACACAGATAAGGGAAAGACAAAGGAAAGTTAATAAGTAGAGCATAATTTTAGCACACTGCGTAGTCAGTGTGGGAGATAAAAATGTTGAGAACTATACATACAATTTACATCTGTTTCCACCTTACAGAGATAGTACACTAGACTATACTTTTCTGCTAAATGCAGCTTCAGTTAAGCTAACATGCCCACTTTCTAGAACTTTGAGAGAGTGGGATGTCCTTGAATTTTTAGCCTATGTAGATAAAACTGCAGGACCCTAACATGCCAAGTCCCTTCCTTACCTCAGTAGAAGTGTGGCAATTCTCCAAAAAGGGCCATATTTTTGGAGTTTAATATACCCACCGTATGATTTGAAAGTTTATTTTAGTATGTTTAGATGAGATCTGATGTTGAGCTGCCAAGTGGTACCATAAGTCTGTAGACGAGGTAAAACAATGGTACTCAAAATTTAAAAATGTCCTTTTTTTTGCACAGTTCCAGAAACACTGCAACATGATTACTGACTATAGCTATTACCGATTATATTAATCTCAACACCATAATATGGTATTTATTGGTCAAAGCTACCAAATGACAACGTATTAAGAGATTTTAGTAATTTTGAATGGTCAAGGGTTTCCCTCCATGCCCCGCCCCAAAATGATTAAACTCTTTAGCATGTGTCAAAAATAGCAAATAACCTTTTGCAACATACTAACATGAAATATTTTCACATTGCATATTCTTAATTTTTGAAGTATTTCACAAGTGATAACAGTTTTCTATATTTTCAGCTAAACACTGCTGCCCATATCAGTCTCAAGCTAAAGGTTATGCACCAGGAGTATGTGTTCTTATGGCTTGCACAGCATAGTGGGTAGATATAATGTATGTGAATTCCTAATGTAATGCTTCTCCATTTGCAAGCTTTTGTTCATAAATGCAGCCTCTAGTCTTCTTAGGGCAGGTCTACACTATGGCAGGGATCGACACTCTGAGATCGATCCACCGGCCGTCGATTTAGTAGGTCTAGTAAAGACCCACCAAACTGACTGAAGATCACTCTCCAGTTGACCCCTGTACTCTACCCCCGACGAGAAGAGTAAGGTAAGTCGACGAGAGATTTTCTCCAGTCATCCCCCTGCGGTGTAGACTCCGCAGTAACTCAAGGTACATTGATTCCAGCTATGTTATTCACATAGCTGGAGTTGCACAGCATAGGTCGACTTACCGCAGTAGCGTAGACATAGCCTTAGTAGAAGGTTTTAATTTGTAATAGACTGTGCATGCACTACTAGCTTTTGAAGTACTCTAGAGACTAGCTTTTTAATTCTGTGTCACTTATACACAGGTCAGTATTAGTGTTATGCATGATAATACACAGCTTCATAGTATGAATATGCAAACGCTATTCGTAATAGAGAAAGAAGTGGCCCAACAAAAAGTAGTGAAGACAAAGTTCACAAACAAGACCTCGCCTCTGAACTGAAGAGGGATGTAAAGCATGTTACAGCTCCTACCAACCATGTCATTAATAATCTGACAAACCCATTGATCCTGAATCACATCTAGAGGTGAATATCAGCATATCTACCAGACTGCATGTGACATCAGATATACAAGAGACTCTACTGACAATAGCAGATGTTGGTGAAGAATAAATGGAGAGATTGGTGAGCAGTACACTTGATTCTGATGGGACATCTAGCTTCTTCAGCTGAGTCAAGAAAACTGCCATCAAAACATTTGCTGACATGGCCAAGACGACCACATTTGAATTCTGGCAAGGGAAGAAGAATCACAGTAGCTATCGGTCCAGAAATTGTGCTGCAGAGCCCTGTCCTCAGCAAGACAAAGATGTTTCAATGGGAACTGTTCTTAATCACCCAACAGGACTATGTGCATATGTCAGGCAAAGCTGAATTAGGGCATCAACTAGGAGCTCAAGCTGAAAGAATCCATGAGCTAAAAACCCACGAGAAAAAAATCCACAGTGTACTTCAGCGATGCCATGGCCATCATACCAATGATGGCTGGAGACAAACTCCACACTTTTGATTAATTGACTGCTGAGCATTTGATGCGGGTCCTAAAAGGATCTGACAAAGCTAATTCTGTAATAAAGTCTTTGAAAGATACGACAGTAGTATCTCTGAAAAATGCAGAAAGACAGCACAAGACAGGATATAAGGTCAGCTGCAAGAAATACCAAGTGATTGGTGGATGCTCTGTGCCTCCATGGACACCCTGTGGCATTCAACAAGCAGTCACCTGTAAAATTCCCCGATTAATATAGGATTCAAAATTAACTTCTCTCAGATAATTCAAAGTGCTCTCACAAAATTAAATGTCCAATTTATCATTTGACAGCTAAAAGACCTATGAATATGCAAGACTTTATTTAGATAATATTGCATATTATCTATCTGTAGACTTTCTAAAAGCTAATTTATTCTTCCAAAATATGTGTTGATAAGTTATTTTAACTTAGAACATTTTAGTCCCATTTTTAAGAGAACATTTTTGATTTGGGCAATGGATTCACCACCAATGAACATATTCATCTGCCATACTCTGGTAACATTTGCAAGCCATTATCTAGTAGACTACTGTATACAGTGCCTTCTCTCTCTCTTTTTTTTTTGGGGGGGGGGGATGGGTCAAACACCAGCTCTTGCCTTCAGGCAGGGAAGTCATGAAAGAAAAGTGTTAGAGACAGACAATTCATTTTCTTAATTTTCTGATCCTACAAAAGGTCAATGCCTGATCAGTTCATCTAATGTATGGACATCATATCAATGCCACATATGACAGCTGGAACTTCTCCATGGCAATGACTATTAGTCATATCACCTGTAGGAGCTCCCTTGGAAACATTACAATAGCACATACTAAACAGCATTTGTATTACTGATAAAAATATCCAGTTATATTTTATTAGCAATAGATATACTGTGTCTCCCTACAACCATTGAGATCATTGGGATGCTACAGGGGGTAAGAATGCTGGCCAACATGAATCAGTAACATCTTAGTATGATACTTTCACTGGCGTAAAAAAAATACAAAACAGATTAAGAATGTGTGTTATGCTGTATTAGAGAATGTGCATGCATATACTGTTTTCAAATATTTTTCACTATTAGAGAATCCTCAGAAGAGTTGGACTACACAATCAAATTATTTTTCTTTCAATGTACTGCATGAACAGTAATTTCTACATGAAAAATGTTAAATATCATAAGAGAACCACTAAAAAGCATTATTTGGTCAATTTAAAAAGAAAATTTAAGTTGGTAGAAAGGATTTTATTGAACAAATTGCACTCACATTAAATCAAGAAATTGTTTTCACCACTTGAAAAATGTGGACTGAGTTTTTTTATATATGATCATGCAAAATATATTAGTGACAATCATGGTGTCGTGTTAAAGTTCTAAATAATTCTACTTACATTAAAAATGAAGCTAGCCGCTTATTTAAAGAGCTGCAGTGGCTATATTTAAAAATTGCGTGTGTAAATACCCATAAAACCAATCATTTTAAGCATATGGTCTAAACATATTCAATCTTCCTGAAGTGTATTTTTACCTTACAGTAAACAAAATCTTAAAATTGTACAAATATGCACTTGTATGTCAAAGTAAAATTATAAAATCAATTTTGCAACTAAAGAAAAGACATACATTCCTCACTGAAGAAAAGGGTAAAAATCTTTCTTCCAACAATACTTCTATCCTACCTGTATCTTCAATAAATTCCACACATTTTTCAACAAACAGTGGTATGGGCTTCTCAGGTGTAACCAGATCCTGTAGGGGCATCCCAAAGTAATTACTTTCCCAGTTTCTACGGGTTGGAGGATTGAATGCCTTAGTTTTCTTTTTCTGCTACAACAAAACATACCACAGTTACTCCAAAAATATTGTTATTAAGCAGTGTAATAAAACATTCACAATACAAACCCTCGATTTAGATCACATCTACAGTATGTGAGTTTTCCTTAATGGCAAAACTTAAGTAAAAATACATTTAAAATAGTGTGCTTTAAGTAAAAAGCAGTCTGACATAATGGAAATGATTGGTCGTATCTGCACCAGAAAGCAAACAGGATGATAAAAAAAAAACACCACACACACGAGCAACAAATATGCAGCCTCAGGAATATAATATACTATTTATCTAGAGTTGCAATGACGCTTTTTCTTCTGTATTTAAACTAATTAACATGTTAACATGAAACACCAAAGTGAAATTATAATGATGCTACTTTCACAACAAATCTACAGAAGTGAGTTATGATTATGTATACACAAAAACAGATGTAAAAGATTCACATTGACAACAAAAGAGGTAAGAATATTTCTGCATCTTTTGAGAACCAAGTTGCTTCAGTATGTTTTATATTAAGGATACTGCATTCTGCACACTAGTTATTTTACTTACTTACACACACACACACACACACACACACACACAGAATATCCCATCACAAATGTAAAATAAAAGTACAGTGTAGCATCAGCTTGGCATCTAGGACCCATTCACTGGGGCTTATTATTAAAAGTTTTGCCATTAGGCTTGTGATTTTGTCTTAAAAAAGGTTTGCACTGGGTGAAAACTAAAGAGAAAATAGCTGAATTTCATGTCCAAATCTTTTACTATTAGCATGTGCAGGAGCTTTCTATAATGAAATTCATGTTTCAGCTACTAAACAACTGATGAAAATTATCCTGATATCAAACATTTTATCTGTCAAAAATGTAGTACTACTAGACTGTTTGCAGCTACAGATCCACTTATTTTTTACATTTCACTTGTATAATCAGCACCTAAATGTGGAAATTAAACTAGCAACCAGAAATAAATTACATTTCATTTACAAGTTATATACATACAAAAATGTCAACCTGAACAAAGATCAGAGTCAAGTATGTGTCAACAAAAAGATGCAATCATCAGTCAACACTTAGAAAATAGTACAAGAATAGTGAGTTGGAGGCCATCTAAAAACTACAAAAGCAAGCTTTTAAATGTTAAGCAACTTTTCAATAAAATGTTATTCAAACTACTGACCATAATTATAGTTCTGCTGATATGTCCAAAAGATTATCACCTGAATTAATATTTAGAGTACAGCATATAATCCAAGATTTTATATTAGGAAAAAGCTCCTTACTAAATCATCATCTTGCAAGACACAAGGACCTATTAGGATATTTAAAGACAGAATTTCTTTAGAAGTTATTTCTTCTGAAATTTCACACAGTTTCTTCAATCTCATGTTTAAAGGAGGGTATTTTCCTTGGTGTGAAAGTAATTAAAAACGTATCTGTTGCACAGGATAAAACACTGCAGCATCCTCCCCAACAATGGAAAAAAACAGACCAAGAAATGTCTACCTTCTAAACTGGGCTGCATATAACAGATTATTAAAAGTAACTGCTTCCCCCCAAAGCTGAGTATTTGTAAATTATTACCCCTTTGCCTACTGCAGGGCTTCTCCTTCTGAGGAGACTGGATTAGATCAATGTACACAAGAATAATACCCTCCCTACCTCACATGAGTGTTGTGAGGGATAAAATTCTTTAATGGTGGAGAAGCACTCATACACTACAGTGAGGATGGATAAATGTGTTAAGTTCTTCTCTGTGTTTTCCTGAGGAGGCAAGGAGAAGAAATGAAGCGGTGCTGGTACATCTTACCATTACAGCAATTTGAGCAGGACAGGTGAGGTAACTGACACAAAGCCGTGCCAGCACATGAGTGCCATATTCTGTGCACAGCCACTCCAGAATCCTGTTGGCAGTGGAATAGGGCAAGAGAAAAAGCTAAGAAGGATATAAAAAAAAAAAAAAGTGTTTTTTTTCTCAGGGTCAGTTCTCACCCTCATCAACTCCTTTCCCCAGAGATCCCTCTAAGTATATGCTTCACTTATAGTTCAGGCATAAGGGACTTGGGATGTTTGGCTTTGAGAGGACTTGGCAGTGTGGGTACTTCCTGATCCTGAAGCCCGTGCTGCACTCACATGAAAGCTGACCCACTGCCAATAAGATTAAAAGCTGCAGGCACAGCAGTGTGTACCCCAACACTGAAATGTCCTTATTTTTGAGTACTTGACTTTGTAACTGTAATATTCTCTTAAGGTATTTTTAAGGCAATTTCCTAATTTTTTAAAAAAGCCTATTGGAAAAAAAATAAAACAAAAAAAACATAACCTCACAGGAATAACATGTGGAACCATTATGACTACCAGACAGCTCATTAGAAGAGTTGGAACCGTGAGAGCCGGAGCACAGATCACGCAAACTACTTGAGTTAACTGAGTAACTGATAGCAGTTACCCTCTACGCAGAATAGAAACGATAAAGGGAAAAGACATTTTGCCAGTGCGTTTCACACTGTTTGGAAGACAGCAGAGGACTATTGAGACTCCAAGACCCTGGACTAAATTCAAAGTTCTGGAGGAGAATGTTTTCTAGGAGTTAAGTATCAGAGGGGTAGCCGTGTTAGTCTGGATCTGTAAAAGCAGCAAAGAATCCTGTGGCACCTTATAGACTAACTGTTAGTCTATAAGGTGCCACAGGATTCTTTGCTGCTTCTAGGAGTTAGACACACTTCTGCACCTCCCCTTCACGGATACTCCCTGCCTTCATCTGCCCTATTTCCCCTGACAGACTCCTGCCCCACCCCCTCCACCTTCCAAGCTCTTATCCACATGAACACTACTTCTGTCCCTTCCCCGCTCCTATCCACATGCACATGCCTCCTGCCCTCTTACCACCTGTTTTTAGCATATTCCTGTCTATTCCAGCTTGTCCCTGCCCTCCCACAGCATTCATCAAGCAAGTTAAACTATTTCCTCCTCTACTGCATGGCGGCTGGGTAAAAAAAATTTTTTCCAGGTGGGAGGTGGAAGAGAGGTGCATTCAGTACACAGGAAAGTTTTCCTGGTCCCCGTTTTTGTGTTCAGCGTTACACAGCCAGCCCTTGGTAGCCAGGAGGAGCTACTGCAGGAAAAGTCCTCAGTTTTGCCAACCCCCAAAAGTTCTAAAATCATGAGTCAAATCGCAAAATCATCACGACTGGCCCCAAAACCAATTTTTAATACACCAAAAAGTACAAGACAATTTTTTCATTTCTGAACTCCCCCTGGCCACCCTGAATGCGTGTGTGGCAAACCAGTGTGGCCAGATCTCTCAATTTGTAGAGAAAGGTGATTTTGGCCCCTGCTACAGGAGCTCTCGCTGGCTGCCTGATGATGTGGATCTTCCTACTTCTCTCCAAATCCCAAAATTTTGATGAATTCTGTGCTGTCCCCAGCATCATATCTATCTGTCCCCCAGCCTATCAATGTATGCACCTCCCAGGCGTGCATCTTCCTCTTGCTCATCAATGTACCTCTGCTCCTCCTGAGGTTCTTCACCCTTGGGGGGGGGGGGTCCAGCTGCATCAATTTTTCCACACACACGGGGGAGGGGAAGTTGAAGGAGTAGAGAAAAGCAAATCCATTTTTCACAAATGTAAGGTTTTGGACTTTGAGAGACAAAAGTCCCCTGAAAAATACGTTTGAAGAAGACAAAAAACTGGTGGTGATATTAAAAGGTCCCCACCACCAAGTAGATTCATGGGTAGGAGTACAATGACACACATATACTGTTTGTGACTTGTAATATGGAATAGCTAAACGGTAAGATTAAGAGTTATATTTTAATAATTTATAATTATGAATTGTGAATGAATTTAGATAAGGTAACACTTAAGTCAAGGCCTTACTAGCATGAGTGTGGTTTTGCCAATTCTCCTCCTCTCATATAGATTTGCTTAAAATTATTTTATTATTGACAGGACAAAGGTAGCATGTTGTGCTGGAAGTTCTGAGATAAAAATACACACACCTATAATGACAAGAAGCCCTCTTTTCATGGGAAAATCCAGGGGAAGGATGACACTGAAACATGACGACATGGAAATTAAACAGCAAAAGTTGTGTAAATTGAAGCTTGTGCATGTATGACCTAAAACGCTTGCTTAATGTGCTTAAAATTGATTGGAGAAAGGTTAACAAATATGTAATGAGGAAATGTATAAAAATACTGAAGTAAACAAGGCCCAAATTGGAGAAACAGCAGGAACAGGACTGAAAGAACAGACTGAGGGATCAGAGGAGTGACAACCATCAGAGTATAGGAGAACTTCCAGGTGCCCTGAAATGTGGTAAATTAAATATATGTTCAGACAGTACAAGTGACAATTCTGTCTGAAATTGTATAAATAAAGGCAGAAATTCATTAAGCCTAAATTGGCTGGACTCAGTTTCCCACGTTAAATCCCAATAGGGTCCATTTAATATTTATTTTCAAAAAAGGGCAAAAATCTTCAGTCACATTTATAGAAACATTTAATAATAATGCTATTATGTTTTAATTATGATTGAAGAAAGGGAAATTAAAATGTATTGTTTGTAATTCACTTAAAACAAGTATTGGAATGTAAATGTTTTCCTGAAACAGATGCCCAAAAGAGAGATCTGCCCATCTGCTTACTATAATTTTAACTTCAACATCACTTACAGTAGTTTTACATAGATTTTGTTGAGTGGTAGGAGTCAGACATGCATGAATATCCTCCTGTAGCAGCCTCGTTGAAAAATATGGTCATCCGCAACTCGCTGGCAGCCGAAAAAAAACTTTATTTCAATCTTTTAGCCTTTGGACAATTCTTATATATGCTTAAGAACATAAGAATGGCCGTACTGGGTCAGATCAAAGGTCCATCCAGCCCAGTATCCTGTCTACCAATAGTGGCCAATGCCAGGTGCCCCAGAGGGAGTGAACCTAACAGGTAACGATCAAGTGATCTCTCTCCTGTTGTTTACCACCACCCTCTGACAAACAGAGCCTAGGGACACCATTCCTTACCCATTCTGGCTAATAGCCATTAATGGACTTAACGGGATTCATGGAGGTTCTCTTTTAAACCCTGTTGTAGTCCTAGCCTTCACAACCTCCTCAGGCAAGGAGGTCCACAGGTTGACTGTGCACTGTGTGAAGAACAACTTTTTGTTTTAAACCTGCTGCCCATTAATTTCATTTGGTGGCCTCTAGTTCTTATATTATGGGAACAAGTACATAACTTTTCCTTATTCACTTTCTCCATATCACTCATGATTTTATATACACCTCTATCATATCCCCCCTTAGTCTCCTCTTTTCCAAGCTGAAAAGTCCTAGCCTCTTTAATCTCTCCTTATATGGGACCCATTCCAAACTCCTAATCATTTTAGTTGCCCTTCTCTGGACCTTTTCTAATGCCAGTATATCTTGTTTGAGATGAGGAGACCACATCTGTACGCAGTATTCAAGATGTGGGCATACCATGGATTTATATAAGGGCAATAAGATACTCTCCGTCTTTATTCTCTATCCCCTTTTTAATGATTCCTAACATCCTGTTTGCTTTTTTGACTGTCACTGCACACTGCATGGACGTCTTCAGAGAACTATCCATGACGACTCCAAGATCTCTTTCCTGAGTAGTTGTAGCTAAATTAGCCCCCATCATATTGTATGTATAGTTGGGGTTATTTTTCCCAATGTGCATTAGTTTACATTTATCCACATGAAATTTCATTTGCCATTTTATTGCCCAATCACTTCGTTTTGTGAGATCTTTTTGAAGTTCTTCCTTTCTGCTGTGCTCTTAACTACCTTGAGCAGTTTAGTATCGTCTGCAAACTTTGCCACCTCACTTTTTACCCCTTTCTCCAGATCATTTATGAATAAGTTGAATAGGATTGGTCCTAGGACTGACCCTTGGGGAACACCACTAGTTACCCCTCTCCATTCTGAATATTTACCATTTATTCCTACCCTTTGTTCCCTGTCTTTTAACCAGTTCTCAATCTATGAAAGGATCTTCCCTCTTATCCCATGACAACTTAATTTACGTAAGAGCTTTTGGTGAGGGACCTTGGTGAGCTTTCTGGAAATCTAAGTACACTATGTCCACTAGATCCCCCCTTGTCCACATGTTTGTTGACCCCTTCAAGGAACTCTAATAAATTAGTAAGACATGATTTCCCTTTACAGAAACCATGTTGACTTTTGCCCAACAATTTATGTTCTTCTATGTATCTGACTATTTTATTCTTTACGATTAGTTGAAACAATTTGCCGGGTAATGATGTTAGACTTACCGGTCTGTAATTGCCAGGATCACCTCTAGAGCCCTTTTAAAATATTGGCGTTATATTAGCTATCTTCCAGTCATTGGGTACTGAAGCTGATTTAAAGGACAGGTTACAAACTATAGTTAGTAGTTGCGCAATTTCACATTTGAGTTCTTTCAAATCTCTTGGATGAATGCCATCTGGTCCCAGTTAGGCAAGACCTGACTTACACAAATTCGCACTTATGGAAAAAGTTCCATAAGACTGGAAAAGGGCAAATATAGTGCCCATCTATAAAAAGGGAAATAAAAACAACCCAGGAAACTACAGACCAGTTAGTTTAACTTCTGTGCCAGGGAAGATAATGAAGCAAGTAATTAAGGAAATCATCTGCAAATACTTGGAAGGTGGTAAAGTGATAGGGAATAGCCACATGGATCTGTAAAGGACAAATCATGTCAAACAAATCTGATAGCTTTCTTTGATAGGATAACGAGACTTATGGATAAGGGAGAAGCGGTGGATGTGGTATACCTAGACTTTAGTAAGGCATTTGGTATGGTCTCGCATGATATTCTTATCGATAAACAAGGCAAATACAATTTAGATGGGGCTACCATAAGGTGGGTGCATAACTGGCTGGATAATCGTACTCAGAGAGTAGTTATTAATGGTTCCTAATCCTGCTGGAAAGGTATAACAAGTGGGGTTCCGAAGGGGTCTGTTTTGGGACCGGCTCTGTTCAATATCTTCATCAACGACTTAGATATTGGCATAGAAAGTACGCTTATTAAGTTTGCAGATGATACCAAACTGGGAGGGATTGCAACTGCTTTGGAGGACAGGGTCATATTTCAAAATGATCTGGACAAATTGGAGAAATGGTCTGAGGTAAAATAGGATGAAGTTTAATAAAGACAAATGCAAAGTGCTCCACTTAGTAAGGAAAAATCAGTTTCACACATACAAAATGGGAAGAGACTGTCTAGGAAGGAGTACGGCAGAAAGGGATCTAGGGGTTATAGTGGACCACAAGCTAAATATGAGTCAACAGTGTGATGCTGTTGCAAAAAAAGCAAACGTGATTCTGGGATGCATTAACAGGTGTGTTGTGAGCAAAACACGAGAAGTCATTCTTCTGCTCTACTCTGCGCTGGTTAGGCCTCAACTGGAATATTGTGTCCGGTTCTGGGCACCACATTTCAAGAAAGATGTGGAGAAATTGGAGAGGGTCCAGAGACGAGCAACAAGAATGATTAAAGGTCTTGAGAACATGACCTATGAAGGAAGGCTGAAAGAATTGGGTGTGTTTAGTTTGGAAAAGAGAAGACTGAGAGGGGACATGATAGCAATTTTCAGGTATCTAAAAGGGTGTCATACGGAGGAGGGAGAAAACTTGTGCACCGTAGCCTCTAAGGATAGAAGCAGCAGCAATGGGCTTAAACTGCAGTAAGGAAGGTTTAGGTTGGACATTAGGAAAAAGTTCCTAACTGTCAGGGTGGTTAAACACTGGAATAAATTGCCTAGGGAAGTAGTGGAATCTCCATCTCTGGAGATATTTAAGAACAGGTTAGATAAATGTCTATCAGGGATGGTCTAGACAGTACCTAGGGCAAGGGACTGGACTCAATGACCTCTCAAGGTCCCTTCCAGTCCTAGAATCTATGAATAAGCCAGAAATAAGATTTTGGCGTTGAGGAAATATTTGTATAACGTACGGGTATACGTTTCCAACTTACGCAAAATTCGAGTCACGCAAGGCTTTCTGAAACGGAACGACTGCGTAAGTCGGGGGGGCGTCTGTACTGAAAAATTCTGCCTTCAGATACATAATTACTTTGATTCATAGCAGACAGAAGATTAAAAAACCTAAAAACTTTCCACAACCTTCTATGCAAAGAGTCCTCTGCAGTGCTATACAAGAGACCCAGATTAAATACCAAGTCTTTCACTCCCTTAGCCAGAAAAGAAAGGAGAGTGTGTTTCAACAGGTACTATTTAAACTGAGTAGTCAGAAGCTTCTAAAGGCATCTTACCTGGAATTTCTCAGTAACTATAGAATGATAGGTGTTCGTGACACCAACAGAGAAAGAGAGGACACCAGTCCATGCATAGTTTTTTTGTTGTTTGTTTGTTTTTTTAACGTTCATTTTCTTTACATACTTACAACAAGCAAGCCGGAAGTTTCCAAAAAGTTTTATGAATGCATGGGCCACAAATCTATCTGAAACATAACAGTACATTCCACAAAGTATGTCTAGTAATTTCTATTACAAAAATATTGTACCATATGTCATAGATGAAATAGTCACTTGCTGAGAAAGGCAGCCAACTGTCCTGTACCACCTCCTACAGCTGAACAATTGAGACTGATTAACAAATTTAAGAAGCCTGTATATACACCCTTCTAACCGTAAATCTATAACAGCAGTCCTTTCATGGTTGAAGGGGAAAAAAGTTTAAAAGCCTCTAAACAAAAATGCAATAACAGTTTTATATTTATTATATTTAAAAATTCTGTGCACAATATTGTAAAATTCTAAAAATTTTATTTGTCAAATAAATGTGGAAGTTCCAGCATGGCATTGGGGAGCACAGGCCACTGACTGCACAGAGGTGGGAGATCGCTGTGCAGTCCTCCATCCACGCCCCCGGACACAGACTCAGGTGTGAGGCTGCACCCAACCCTCACAGCACAAGGACCGGGCCTGCCCCAGAAACACCCCAGGACCCTGTCCCTCCATTCCAGGTGCACCAGCTGTGAGCAGGCAGGCTCAGCAAGGCAGGATCCAAGTGTGTAGGGGCTTAGTGTGGGGGGATCCAGGTGTGGACTGAGAGGGTTTGTGTGAGCCAATCTGGGTGCGGGCAGCTCAGGGGGGGACCCAGGTGCAGGTGACATCTGGCTGCACAGGTGCTTGTTGGGGGGGGGGGGAGTTCTGGGTGCAACAGTAATGGGACTCTGCAGGGGGGGTCCAAGTGAAGGTGATTGGGGATCAGCAGGGGGGTCAGTGTGAGGGGGCTGGAGCTCAGCTCGGGGCCCTGGGTGTGGGGACTCAGTAGTGGATCCAGATACTGGCGGAGTGGGGCTCATTGGGGTGGGGATCCAGGTGTAGCTGGTTGGGGCTCGTTGGGGTGGGGATCCAGGTGCGGGTGGCTCACTGTGGTGGTCCAGGTGCAGGGGGAATCGGGCTCATCGGGGGGGCTCTGAGTGCAGGGGGGTGAGGCTCAGTGGGAGGGACTGGGTATGAGGGGATCTGGATACACAGGGTTAGGGAGATGGTGGACCAACTCCCTGTACAGGGATCCCTCCTCATGCAGCTGAGGAGCCATGGGTGCAAGAAGTGGGGGGGAGGGTGGGCGGAGGGCAGGGAGTTTGCAAAGATTTCTCCCCAGCCTAGCCGGGACTAGCAGCCGGGTCTTCCGCAGTCCCACCCCCCACCTCACAGTGATTTTACCTCTCTGCTGGCTGTCCTGGTCACCCAAAACATACAGCTGGGGAGGGTTGCATGACTGCTCTTGTGGCTTCCCTTTGCTTCCCTTTTCTGCAGGGAAGCAAAGAAATCTGCAGGGGACAAATTCTGCACATGTGCAGTGATGCAGAATATGCCCAGGATTAATGACGTCTAAGAGGTGTAGGAAAAGAAGAAAGGACTACACCCTTCCAAACTGAACTTCCACTCTGCCAGAGAATCCTCTTACACTTAGATCAGTGGCTCTCCAATTTTTGTATTGGTGACCTCTTTCACACAGCAACCCCCCTAATAAATTAAAAACTTTTTTTATATTTAGCCCTATTATAAATGCTGGAGGTGAAGTGGGGTTTGGGGTGGAGGCTGACAGCTCATGACCCCTACCCTCAGTTTGAGAACCCTTGACTTCGATGATCCTGCCGTAGGTATATATGCCAGCTTCAGAGCAACTTTGTGCCAGTAACGCAGGTCAGCAAAGGACATTTTCAACTCGACACAGCAAGACTGTTTGCACCCAAAGTAATATGCACCCCTCGATTAGGTTTATTACAAAATTATTTAAACGTTACTGAACTTTGTTAAAAAGCATAACTTCAAAGTGAGTATTTTTGTAACTACACAACTTTGTTGAAGATATTTCATGAATATGAAGGCTTTGTTCGTGTTAGTTTGGGAGCCTCAAGAAATTGGCTGTGACTTCATACTGAATACTGTATTACAGAAAGTACTCTATATACTCAATCATAAGTCGGTTCATTTATAAGCCGACCCCCCAAGATCAATAAGTAAAAATGGAAATTTTTTATAACCCATTCATAAGCCAAGTCTATAATTCAGGGGTCAGCAAACTTTGACTCCCGAGCCATCAGGATAAGCCGCTGGTGGGCCAAGATGGTTGATTACCTCGAGCGTCCGCAGGCACGGAAGTAAACCTAAGTAAACAAAGTGTCCCAGCGTGCCAGCTGCTTACCCTGACAGGCCGGGACAGCAACTAGTTGGGAATTTTTGGGCGGGGGGGGGAAGAGGGGGAGAAGCTGGGTGTGAGAGGAGTAACCCCTGTGACCACCCCCCACATGACCCCACCCCTAGCCCAGAACGCCCACACTTTCCCCATCCCATCCCTTCCCACCTTATCTGGGGAGGGCCAGGGGAGGATGTCTCTGACCTGGCTGGAGCTGCTCCGGCAAGCTGGGCAGCGCGGCCGCAGCCTGCTCCAGCAGGCCAGACCGGGTGATGCAACCACAGCATGTTCCAGCGGGCTGGGTCGGGTGGCAGACCCGCAGTGTGCTCCGGTGGCGGGGCCACAGCCTGCTCTGGGGGGTGGGGCCGAGCAGCAGGGCTGCAGCCTGCCAGCCCTGGAGCTGAAGCTGCTTCGGAGACTGGGGGAAAGCAGCGCGACCAGAAGTGGAGAGACTCTGGCCCCACCTCTTCCCTTTGGCTGTGCTGCCTCTCCTTGCTCCCTCTGTTGGGGGGAGGGGCTGTATCCCACCTCTCCCTCTCTTTACCCATTCATAAGCCGACTCCCTTCTCTGGTGCATCCCTTTTTACTAAAAAAACTTCAGCTTATGAACGAGTATATACGGTAGTCCATTTATAAAATGCGGATTTTAATTTTTTCATAAAAAAAATTGTTTTTAAATGCTATTCAAGAACAGCAAATATAACCTTAAATTAATGGGAAATTCCAAGATTCTGCAAAAGGCAACATCCAAAAGCTTTACACATTATATAGTGACCAAAACAACAACTAATTGACCAAATATGTTTCTGATATCATATTAAGTGAAATCCAGGAGTACACTGACCAAAGCATTCTTGTGAGACTAAAGTGTAGCACAACTACCTTAGACACCGGAAGAAAATTATAGAGGGCATACACATACCACAAAGTTTTAATTCTTTCTATATAATTAGATATTTTAAACAAAGAGGAAACCCTACCAGAGAACAAAAATTTAAAAAGGGATCCTGAAAACAGAAACCCTTCATGTGGTTGCATATGTGAAACAATCACACCATTGAAGCATACTAGTAAGAGCAATTAAAAAAAAAGATGCAATATCTGTACACAGATCTACTTAGCCTTGTGAGCAGAGTAACTGTGTATGTTTCTGAACATAGCAAATAAATATTAAAAAAATTTAAGTGTAGTTCTATGTAGAATATATCTAAAAATAATTTTGTAGAATTGTATGTTTAGAGTCCCAGTTTCCATGCAAAATGTATATAATTTACAAGTAAAAATATTTTTTTTCCTAAATGCTAACTCTGATAACTACCTGGGATTCAAAATTCTAGATGACTTTCCCCCTTCCCCCCCTTCTTCCATTTTCACTAAAAGTAAAGGATCTGAGGCCAAATGATGTGTCCCAGCTGCCTCCCATGTGTTTGTGAAGGTGAACCTGTCTAGAACTTTGTAAACAACTGATGCATAGGGGGGGGGGGGGAAACAGCTCATTCCCTCATATTAAACTGGCTGTGCAATGCTAACAAGATTAAAATATGTAAAAACTAGCACAAAAGAAAAATACAACTCTGAATATACACAAAGAACAGATCTATTCATAAATAAAGTGCCACTTTTCAATCAGAAATGAATGTTAATGCTTTATAAGTTAGGACAGCCAAAGAACAGTTTAAAAAAAAGGGGGGGGAAATCTTAGCTTAACGGAACTCATCTATACACCATTTAACAAAATGGATTGAACTAACTTACCTTCTTATCTTCTTTTACTTTGTGAGTTTTCTTCTTCATTTTTTTGTCATCTAACTCTTGATCTGAAGTGATAGCAGGGTTATCAATGCCACCTTTCCAGGTTTCAACTGGAGACAGAAGGGGATCTTCTTCACTTCCACGATGTCTTCCTTTTCTTTTTGTTTTCGATGTGGTAAAAGGCTCATCATCACTTGCATCTGAATGTGTTCTCCTGTAGTAAGATTTTGCTTTGCTAAATAGTGTCTTGGATTTATATTTGTATTTTGATGGCCTTCTTTCCCCATGACTCTTTGATATTCTATCAGAAAATCCATTTTCTTCATCTCCTTGGGCATTTATAACAAATGAGTTTCGAATTTTAATAATACGATTCTGACTATCATCTGGAACTGCATAGATATCATCAGTGAAACCTCTGTGTTTAAAAATAGTGTCAATAGGTTCTGCATAATTATCGGATTGGTCTGAATCTTCTGGTGGTGCCAAAGGCACTCGAGAGGATTGTTTCCTTGGGTTTTTACCAATGCCAGCCTCAATTGTTTTTAGAAGGTTTGGATCCAGTTTTTTCACATTTGCCTTAGGTACAAGCGGCTTGGGTTTTATAGGAGGAGGTACTTTGTGGTTGCGCTCATGGTCATGACAGTTGAGTGGTGTGCTATGAACAGGATACTCATTTCCTTCCATGTCTAATCGATTTTTTGAACGATCACTAGGTGTCGGGAGCAACTGCACATCATCTCCAATTGGGCTGTAGGGGGGTGGTGCTTCCGTATCATCTTCTGAATCCGGGTAGTAATTATACGCAAGAGAATTTCCTCTGGGAGACTGCAGGAAAACATCTTCACTTGTATGTGTTGATTCTCTGGTGCTATCAGACATATAGGAATTTTCAATCATGTTTTTCTTCTCTAATACATCACTGAAGAACAATGTGAAAACCTCAGTCTGACGATGATACTGAGATAAAGAATATAAAGCTGTAAATTTAGCAGTAATCTCTGTTGCTATATGTTCTCCTTCAGTCATTAATTCCTTGATAGCTTCATTCTCAAAAAAATCTGCCTGGCTATCAGTTACAGCCACCAATTGGACAGGAATAGTGTCCTGCACTTCTGAAAGAAATGCCCGAAGCATTCCCATGGATGCCTTCCTTTTAGCAGAATAAACTAGTATATACCCATGAACTAGTTCATCTTTCCTTACACCAATTGAAGAATGGTATGATAATATTGTTATCTGTATTCGTCTCCTTTTTTCACCTATAATTTTATCAAGCATTAAAGAGTTATTCTGGCCAGCCTGAGCAGCACTACAGGAGTGAGAATCAAGAAAGGGTGAAAGAATAAGATCCACACTAAATGGATCTCCACACATGGCACACATCACAATTCTCAAGTCAGCTTCTGACAGATCTTTAATGGTGGGAACTGGGCTTACAACATCCAAATTGTGTTTAACTGCTTCCAGCACTCCCCTTAGAGCTTGCTTTATTTGAGCTTCATTAAATTTACGTGGATATGTACCAGCAGGCACATCTACAAAAGGACACTGCAACTTATTGGCTAATTGCTGACCTTGGTGTCTCAGAATAGGTAGGTTTTTGCTAATGCTATCTCTCTGATTAGCCAATATTAACGTAAATGGAAGACTAGCCATATACTTGTCTCTCCTTATCTGAGATGCTTCAGCCCTTATTTTTCCAATGCATTCTCCAATAAAATTGAGAGATTCAATAGAGTTAAACACACAGAAAAATCCATGTGGTTTAAAGGCAGAGGTCCATAACTGACTTAAAAGGTAAGGTGACTTTGCATCAACTGGCCTAAGATCTAGTTCATATATTTTTCCATCTAAGGCATATTCATCATCAGTGGATTGTGTCCGAATCTCATTTGCCAACTCTTGCGCAAGACCATCTTTACCCAAAATGAAAAGATTAACTTTATCAATATTGGCTCTATCATGGTACAAATTTAAGCGACCATGGTCAAGCTGCAAAAGACTATTGGCAAGTAATTGCTCTACTTTAATGTCCATGCAATTTTGGCCACTGAGACAAGTTTCTTTAGTGGGATGATAAACAAATCCTATGTGTTTAAGAAGAAGAGATTCTCTATCAGGTGCAAGTTTCTGTAAAGCTTTGTATCTAGGCTCTTCACTCAGAACTGCATGAATTTCACTCATTTTATCTGAACTGGGTGTTGCATTAAGATCTAGGTCATAGAACAGTTCCGAATGTTCAAAAAGCATTTCCTGAAACTCCTCTTTGGCTTTTTCAACTATTTCCCTCTGATGCCTGCTATATACTTCTTTACTGTCCGCATCAGTGATATATTTGAACGCTTCATCCTCCATTACAAAGCACATAACTTCTTCCCATGGCTGCCCAGGTGAAATGAACTGTATTTTCTCAAGAGTTTTTTTGAACTTTTCCTTCATTTCAACCCTCCTCTTCTCAGATGTAAGATGCTGTACATGGTTTTGATAAACTTTTTCAGCTTCTAATGTACTGAGAAGGTCAAATGGTATCCTCCTATCGTTCACTTTGTCTATATGGTCAGTTTCATCCCACGGTGTTTTTTCTAACACAATAAAGCAAAGTTGGAAGTCTGGTCTTTTCTCCATTAACTTCAGGGCTTCTGACCAGTTCAGGTGTTCAATCTCATCAAGGTTTGACAGCAATGTGTTAAAAGCTCTTGGTAGTGTATTAATATATTCTTCTCTTCTTTTTCTTATATGTTCCTGTTTAAGCTGCTCTATGTGTTTTGAAAATGTATTTTTGGCCTTTTTTGTTCCTTCCAAATGTATGTACTCTTCATAATCAGGATGATTTTTCAGTTTATTACTAACAATTTTCCAAGTTGCATGATAGTCTCTCACAGTTTGTACAAGTTTTTCAAATTTATCTGTTGCCGTAACAACAAGTTGTCTTTGTGTCTTATAGGCATCCAGATACGGAATTATTTTAGGTTTGCCACGAGTTTTATCCAACATTTGTACCAGTGCAGTAAAACATGTCTCAACATTGATATTGAATCTTGCTGATGTTTCCACTACCACAAGGTTCTTTTTATTTGAAGCAAATGCCTGAACCTCTCGTAGATAATGATCCACACATTCATCACATTTAGTTGCTGCTATTATTATAGGTTTTTTAGATTTTGAGAGCTGGATATAGAGATTGTTCACAAATTTAAGTTGATCATCGAATTTCCTATTGCATCCTTGGCTAACATCAATGCATAATAAAAAGCCATCTATGTTCAGTTTCCCTTCAGGCATTTGTTTTTGCTCAAAGTCTTGCTCCAAGCCTAGCTGATCTGTGCAAATGTACATTAATTTTTCTGCTGACTGCAATTTGGAGGCAGCTGCCCGTTTTATATATGGTTGTAAATTCGTACTCCGATGAGGCAAGAAAGTCTGATCATCAATGAACTCAGTCTGTTCAATTACATGAATTTTGCATTCTATTCCGTCCTCACCGCTTTGTGTTACGTCACCCCAGTACAAAAAGTGATCATTATTAACAACTCGTCCTCCAAAGTCAATTGTGCTAAGCACAGAGGTATGCTCAGGATAATATTCATCTGCTTTCGAACGCACAAACCTATTGCACAAACATGACTTTCCAACTCCACAATTACCTTTGTCTTTTTCAGTTCCAGATAGTCCAACCACACTAATAGCATAGGATGGAGGACGAGGCTCTTTGTTTTTAGCCATCATAACTTTCTTCTCGTCCTTCTGCACTCATCAAGGTAACTGAATGTGGTTTTCATTCTGAAAAAAACTCTTCAAATTAAAATTGTATATCCTCGTCTCCAGGATTAATTTTCAGTTTTTCTTGTTTCCTCCATCACCGTGAGAGCTTACATATTCAGGATTAGGTGAATCATCATCCTATAAGAGAAAAAAGTCATTTTTTAAAAAGTTGACTATGGTTTCATTGAATATTTAAGATACAAAATAAATAAGCAAAAGTGAATCAATTTTAATTTTAACTAACAAATATCATATTACAAATGCCCTTTTCGAGTTAGGAGGAAATTTTATAAATACTTTAAATTAAAACATTTGTAGTTCAGACTTCACCCTTTTATATTATTTAAAGCACCAAAACTTAAACTTGTGCCTGAAAAAATTTCAACTACTGTTGTTAAATTAACACTTTAAACTACTCTAAAAGATGAGAGAAAAATAAATTCTGTAGGGTTTTTTCAGGTTGTTAGCTCTGTACATTTGGCAGCACTTTATACATAATCAGTTCCATTGTTTCCCTTGTTTGTTTTTGTCTTTCACATACCACAAGGCAACTAAAAAAAAAAAAAAAAAAAAAGAACACTGAATTCTCACCTAGATAAAAACAATACAAAATATATTTTTTATATTATAACTGAAGTTAATGGGACTATTCATATGAATAAAGTTACACGGATGGGTTTGGGTCTTATGTTTGTAAAATTCAAGTCCTACTAAAAGTAGCAGGAATCTGTATGATATTCCTTGAATACTTATTTCAGTAAAGAAATGCTTAAAAACAGAGTATAAAAACAAAAACTTGGTAGAGTAACTCAGGAGTACACAAACATACCAAAAACTAATATTTGCTATTTTTTTTTTAAATGGACTAGATTTCATAGTTGACAGCAACCCCCTTAAGCAGAACAAGTCACTAACAAAGCATAGAAGAAAACAAAATGTTAACATCCAGAATGGGCAATTACAAAACAACCTTCATACTGAAACACACACAATATCAAATTTTTACTTGGTACCACTCACATTGCTTCCAAGAAAAATAAAGGTTTAGAATTTGTTGTAAACAAGAAAAAAAAATTTTAAACAAACACCAAATATAATGGAGTTACTCCAGGTTCACAATGGTGTCCCTGAAACAATAATATGGCACAAAGACTACCACTAACTTTTAGCTTTCTTAACAGATCATCTATTTAATTTAGAAACTATGAAGTTATGGGGAGAGGGGGAAGAGGGGAGTACATTTGGATAGGTAGTCTAGTCTAGTTATGATCTGTTTTGACAGACTTCTGGGAAAACAAGAAGTAACAGATGACATTGAAGACTTGGTAGGACTACTGCTAGATTAGAGTACCACCCATACATTTGTACAGATGTAATTACTCATTAAATAAACATCCAATTGTGCATCTATAAGCAACCAAAACACAAAGAAACAAAATTGGAATTTTAACCCACCTAAATTTTTCATCTCAATTTTGCAATCAAACTTAATTATAATTTGGTCTTTCTTTATATTATCCAAAGAAACCTATCAACAACAGTCGATATGAATGATGTGATTCCCAGAAAGCTTCTTTAGGGCTTGTTTACACAGGATGTTAATACACTGCAAACTAATGTGGTGTAGATTTGCACCATGGCTTGCGACACCCTAATGTCTCATATAGACAAGCTCTTAGTTTAAAAAAAAAAAAAAAAAAGGTTGGCATAATACATTTCCAAAACCTGTCAAAGTTTAGGTCAAGACTTTTAAAACTTATAGGCAAATATTAAAATGTATCTACATTTGAAATCCTAAATTAAGATAAGGCAAATAAGAATTTATTGTAAATAGACTAAACTGATGTCAAATATTCAAGAAATTATTTTCATGGCTTTATTTTGTAAAACAAATGTAACACAAACACAGCTTTTCATTTGACATCTACATTAGAAAACTAAAACTGAGCTTCAAATTGATCAGAAGCAAAATACATGTAACATCCGTTGTCATGATACTGACTTACTTAAAATTTAACAGCTTTCACCTACAATGTTATCTCAGTTATGCTGCTATTACTAAAATGAGTAATTTTAAAACCAAATACATTTCATTAAAAACAAGGAATTTAAACTCAGCTTGATTTCTACATCACAGCGAGTTTTTTTTGGTCACAAGAGGCAAAACTACTATTATGTATTTTATTATGCATTTTATTATGTTTGATATTATTTGCCAACAGTCTCAGTCAGAAACATGTTCAAAGAGTAAAACAATGTAAGATATTGTAAGTTCCTTCTTCCTAGGTTTTTCCCTGCTCTTACAACCCAGAGAATGCAGGGCTAAAACAAAATGGCTCTCTCAGCAAAACCATTTTAGCAAAAATAAATCCTTTGGGAACATAGTATTATCTATAGTAATATAAACAAAGTTTATTTGTTTGTTTTTTAAAGTAAAACACATTATAGTGGCATCATTCACGAGATGAAAATTAGACGGTGAGTCAACATTTTCATTATAAACTATTTTCTGTTCATCACAGTCCAGTAAAAATTTGCTGTGAATGAAAGTTGGAATGTAAAGTCTTGGCCAAGAAGGTCTGATTCACTGATTTATTTCAAAATACACCATCAATTTGAAATCCAGTTAGTTGAAAAAAAAATAGTAAACAGTAATTTCGGGTACTATAACTACAAATTTAAGGTTTTACTTTCACATTCTCCTTTTTGATTTTTAAAAGTTTTATTTCCCTTGTGGCTATAAGATGACATAAACAGGACAAAATGAATGACAACACCAAAGACTGATACCAGCTGCAGACAGAATACTGTCAAATGAGAGGTAAACAAACACAACAGAAAAAACAATCTTCTATGCTTACTCATAACTCTAGCATATAAATGTTTTCAGACACAACTGATTTTTCATTTGATGTATCCCCTTTAATATATAAACTGTACACCAATTCTTTCCTTCTCTTCTCCTCTGCTTTTAAGAAATCTGGCTTCAGAAATCAATATCAACTTTCAAGTTGTACAACTGAGAAGACAGTAAGGAAGTTATTCTAAAAGATTAAACACTTAAGAACAAGAGGAATTAAGAGCAATTTCAACTAGGAATAACAGAATGAAATTAAGGAAAGAAAAACAGTTTTGCTGAGTAGCAGTGAAAAGTTCCTGACAGGCGTATTAGACTGATGAAGATCTTTCATGGAAAGTGGTAGATGTTGCATCAGTTGGAGCATTAACAAGACAGACAAAGGAAAAAATTGTAAGGAAGGTTGGCATTAGCAGGAACATGAACTACATGACCCAGCAGTTCTTCTTCCATCTCATTCATATGTAGATATAGCTACACATAGATAGATATACAGATATCGAACTAGAAAATAATACACAAATAGACAATGAAATGCCTTGAGAAAGTAATAAACCTGTTAAAGAAATAAGCTGACTATACATTATGAGTAGGCATTTAACAGACCATTACTATTATATTGTTCCCTAAAGGGAAGCAAGATTTTCTTCTAAGTACACCTGTATAACCCTACCTCTAAATGTTCCATGTTTACAAGGTTTTGTAAACTTACAAATGTGCATTTTCTAGAAATTCATGATAAGACATGAGCTTTAAAGTCTTATTCTATTCAACGTAAAATAATTACACTGAAGTATCATTAAAGATCTGATTAAAAGATTAATTTCTAGAAACTTTCCCTAGTGTTTTTGATTGTTGTGAGTTCAGAGCTTTGTTTTGTTTCATTTCTAAAATCCCCTACCTGCCAAGATTTTGGGGTTACTAAAGGATCACACAGTTTCTATCTTTGGGTCCCTAAAAGAAGGGCTTTGTGAATTAATGCATATTGAAAAAATGCAAGACATCATTGCAAAAAGAGTTGCTTTGAATTGCCTATGTCTTGCCATAGGACTTTGTTTGGACGAGTTTTTAAAGTTCAGAATGTAGTTATTATAAAAAAACATAATATGTAGCAATCAGTATCTATTCACTTGTATTAATTTTTCAGAACATTATGAAGATCAAAAGCTTAAACTTACCCTGATAGAAGCAAGGTACCAAGCAAGAAGATGGTTAACTTGCAGGGATTTCCTTGCAGTCACACATTTAAACTATCTCCTTCAAGGAGTCCTTCCTTGAGGGATCTGAAAATGAACACATAATCCATTAATACTTTCAAAGTTATACAGGCATAAGAAAACCAGCATTGGGACAAGGAACAAAATATTTTATTTTGTTCATCAGAAAGATTTACTTTAGTTTAAATCTACAAATACATGTAATTTCAGAGGCAAAATCCAAGTCAGAACTCCATCCTTAACTTATGCTGTTGTGCAAAAATCCTCACCACCACCACATACATCTGAGATAGAAATTTAGACCAAGATTTTCTAAATCACTTGTGATTTTGAGAACCCAACTTGACATTGAGTCTTGATTTTTAGATGGCGGATGTGCCCAATCTTTTCTGAAGATCGGGCCCCTTAATGGCACCTCATTTTGGACATCCAAAAACTGATAGAAAAATAAATTCATCCTAGTGATTTTGGTTGTAAGTCTGACTCCTTAATATTAAAATATAACACAGGTGAATTACATTTGTTTCCACATATATGTATCTTAAAAATACTTACAAGAAATATATTTTTAAAATACAGTTATATATTACATTACAAGCTACTGAATAGGTTTGTAATTAGGAAGTTACAGTGGGTTATAACAATTGGAGCAGAAAAATAAAAGCATCACTATGGCACAAGATGATAAATCCTCAGCTTTTTTTATTTTAGCCCTCCCCAAAAATTGAGTTTATACCAAGGGATGCTGCAATAAAGTAATAAGAGAGGAAAGGGAGTTACACTTTTACGGTGCTGTCCTTTGAAAAAGGACATGAACAAAGGTTCATTTTTTCCTATCTCTGGTAGTGGTTCAGTTCCTAATTAAATATTAGACTGGTTTTACTTTATTTTGGGGGCAAAGGAAGATGTACAATGAAACCTTGAGTCCCGGGAAATATTCACTAGGTTTTAGTGTTCAAGGCTGGGTATGAACTATATTGATGATGCATACACCAGAGCCACTGAACCACCAGTATTCATTTCATTACTTTTAGACATCTCAAGATGTTCCAGGATGTTAGTTACCAAGAGATACCCTTAGATGTTACTTGTGAGGGCCTGTGTAAAGTGAGTTGATAGTCTCACTCCATCGCCTAGTGGACAAGAGTGGACGCACCTCACTTCAAATCAACATTCATGCACATTAAACAAAGCTGTTTAGGAATGCTTGCACTGCCTCTGACCATATTTTACTCTTAAGTATCCAAGACTGTCAATTGGGCACCTTTCATTAGCATTAATTTTAGTAACAGTGACTATAACCAAACTGAATTTATTTATAAAAAGGGATTGAAAATGTGTAAATAACTTTCATAAATTATTTTAAAGGGTTAAAAACCCACAAACACTAAACCAAGGAAGAAAACATTCAGGCTACATGTTGGGAAATAACTTCAACACAGGAATAACTAACAAAAATAAATACGGGAACAAACTACCAAGAGAGGTGGCTTGAGCACTAACATTGCAGGTATTTCAAGATCAGAGAAGAAATTAGTTTGAATGGTACAGCAAGTCATAATGCGAAACAGATGGAGGATGAAACTGGGTGATCCAAATTTTCGTTGTTTTTCTTTATTATATGAATTCTAAATATATCACATTACATTTTTAAAGAGCAATCCTCTACCCTTAATCCTCATTCCAAAGCTATAAAGAAACTGTTATCCTCATTTTACAAACTGGGACGGACGAAAAATTACATGCTTTGCCCAAAGTGGAACGTGGAACATATAAAACACACACACACACACACACACACACACACACACACACACACGCAAAACTTGGGTTAAAAGGAGGTGTTCCAATTTCTCAGTCCCTTTAGGAGGGAGAGATAGTTCAGTGGTTTGAGCATTAGCCTGCTAAACCTAGGGTTGAGAGTTCAATCCTTGAGAGGGCCATTTAGGGATCTGGGGATTGGTCCTGCTTTGGGGTTGGACTAGATGATCTCCTGAGGTCACTTCCAACCCTGATATTCTATGATTCAACCCACTAGGTTTTCCATTTTATCTCTGACTGACTAATATTACATTCAGTTTGAAAATCCTCCTAATTCTCTTTTAAGATTTAATATAATCTAAAAATTATTTCCACTTTTAAAAACAAAACACCCCACTGAGCTCTCAGGATGGGATCTTGTATTCTAATTGTTCCAAGAGTAACTATATTTTGACTATTAGTAATTTCACATGGTGCTCACCAATTACATTTACCATTTGCTATTTTGAAATTTCTCTCTAAAATCCTAGGAAGCATTTTTATGACTATTACATTACTGTATTCAGATAAAAAGTTAACTACAAGTGGATATTAAAATCAGGAACCACCCACAACATGTGTTGTCTTGAAATCTCAAACAACTGTTTTATGAAGACACATATATTGGCAAACAGTAATGGTTCAAATTACCATCATTATTCAAGTCTGAATTTTTTTCTCTAGATTAGGCTATTGGTCTTCTACAGAAGATTTTCAAAATATCTGAAAGACAACTGTTAAATTTAGATATAATACCATTATTTAAACAGAAGCAAAAAGTAAAACTGTAACACAAAATCAGACTAGGCCTGATCTTGTAGTCATTGTGCAGGAGCAACTCCCACTAAAGATATTCATGCTGTTCAACAAAAGTTTCTTAGTGCAAAGACTGCAGGATCAGGCTCTCCATTTACAGATAACAGTATAGTTACTCAAAGACCACAAAAGTGTTGCTGGAAGGAAGATTACCAAGGGGAATTATGGAGAATTCAAGACAGAACCTGCAAGATAATGGGATAAAGGAAGTGATGAAGAGGAAAAAAAAGAAAAGTCATAAATTAGAGGAAGAAACTGTGAAACTGAACTAAAACCTGTTTGGCATGTGGAAGAAAAGAGAATAAAACCAGTCACTAAAAGGATAGAGAAAATAGTGGAGCAGAACTCAGCAACCCATATGTGTTGTGCCATGTAAATCAAGTGTCCTTTTTAAGGAGGAATTGTGATATGGCTTAGGCCACCGTACTAAAAGTCAGGAGATCTGGTTCTATTTCTAGTTCTGCCACTGACTTGTATGGCCTTGGGCAAATCACACATCTTTGTCTCAGTTTCCCTCTCTACAAATGTGAGTAAGCATTATTTTCATTTTACAAAGTGCTTAGAGATCTATGCATAAAAAGCACTCTCCAAGTAGCAAATATTAACTATTATAAAGAGATACTCTGATACTTTAGCCCAAGTTGTACCTTTGAAAACATTTTGCAGTGCCTGAGATTTCTAAAAATGTATTATCAGTAACAAATATCATCTTCCAGTGCTAAAATAATTGCTCACTGCAGTAGTGGTATCAAATTATCTGGGATATACACAATGTTTTCTCTAGTAACTGCTCATTTACAGTAGAACATCTCTATGCACAGTGACTAAATTTTGAAGTCACAAATTACTCATTCACTCCAGACATCCACTTAGACAAAACTTTTATTCCTTCAATAAAGGTAAATTCACATATAGAATCAACTCTGGAGACTGCTTTATAGAAAATTTTTAAAATATTCCATATATTAGTCTATTAAAAATAATAAATGTTTTAAAACTATATGTAAGGCATCCTCCAGGAGTGCCACTATATTTACCTTTAGTTTTACCTCAATTTACCCTTAGTTAAGGAAGTACCTTTGGGGGTCTGATAAGATTGCCAGCATCCTTTAATACCTTTATTATATGGAATGGAATTATTTTTAGTAGCATTATTCTTTAATAAAGATGCTCAGAAAACTTGATTAATATGGTTATGTAAACATCATAGAGAAATTTTCCGTGAAAATAAAGACCTAAGGGACAAAGAAAACTTTTTATCTTTAACCTCAAAAAACAAACTCTGTTCGTTTATACCTGTGTTAACAATAGGATTTTAAAGACAATTTGTTCTGAGCATAAAATATTTAATTGGATTATGTTACCCATGACGCACCTTAGCAAAAATAAAGCCTACCACCACCAAAAGAAGAAACTTGGCTGTAAGTCTTTTATTTTATTGAGTTGTTCACAACTGCACCATTAAACCTATTTACATTCCAATCAAGCTTATAAAAGATATGTTTTAGTAATTTGTATATTCAGCGTTTAGAACGTTATTTTCCCAGATTAAAAGCAACAAGCTAGTGATAATGTAACAAACTCTTAAAGTAATGTTCTGACACTGTATGATGTACTATATGGCCTCTAAAAATATCACCACTATATTAACTGCACATTTACTACAGTATAGTAAAATTAGTATATTTAAGTTGTAGCATATTACCATAAACAAAAACCAATAGTCACAAGGAAAAAAAATAAGCCCCCATGTCAAAAATGTACCTGGATCCTCATTTATAAACCTGCCAGTTTTAAATATGCACTGTTAATTCTTTTTTTTTAAAGCATAATTCTGGGATTACAGTAACTGTTGTCACAGCTGAAAACAGTTTTCATACCACAGAACCTTATAAGGTAGGACACAGTGACATCAACACAATAGAAAAATACCACCTATTAACTCCTCATTCATATATGAAATGGGTATACCAGGATCAGTGCTGTAATTCATTTCAATAGTAGTGAAAGCCTTCCAAAGACACACAGTTAAAATGGACGTGCGATTGATCAGCAAATGCAGTGATCCATTTCAGTTTTATTCTGCAGTGCACACTTTCAAAAAAAATTCTGTCAATCTCTACTATCTAAGCAAAAAAAAAACAATCATCTGTGTGAATTTCAATTTAAGAATACACACACACCTCTAGACTATTTTGTTTTAGATTTAAAATAATGTTTGACTCCCACTTACTAGGCAAATCCTTAGCACTGAAGATACCAAAAGCCTCATATACAGAGGGGGCAAAAAAGGGGGGTGGCTTCCCATTTTCTCTGTTATTGACCTTAAATTTTTAAACAGATCCAGTGTTTCACCCTCCCTATATCATGCATCCGCAACACCATATTGTTATTTCTATATGTATCCCTAGAGCTTTCCTTGGGTGGATAAAGTCTAAAGGTTACACCGGCTGAAAGGATATAAAATGCTGTAAATTGCAACATCTCATCCTGGATCCCCTATTTCAAAAACCCACCTGGTGGAAAAATAGAAACGCACACAGATCATTAAGGGAGCAAAGTTTGCTGAGATTTAATTTCAAGGAATTTCTGAGGCGTAGGGGAAGGGGGCTAGGGTGGGAGAACTGAGAACAGTTGAAATCCATTAGAGAAGGGAAGAGAAGAGAAAGGAAGAATTAGGAGGAGGAAGGCGAGAGGACTAGGAAAGCTCCCCCCACAACCGTGACCAGCTGGCAGCCTCGTACGGCAAGCTCAGACCCTCCCATTGCTCAGGCCTTGCCCTTCACCTGTCTGGGACCAGGCAGCGCACTCCTCTCCCGCCCCCCCCGCGCGTAGGTGCCGGGCGGTGCTGGGGCAGCCGGCTCCCCGGTTCCGCCGCTCCGGGCGGGCAGCAGTCCCAGCCCTCCCAGCTGGTTACACCCAGCGACGGCAGCAGCTCCCCCTTCTCCGCCGGCCGGCCGGCCCCGGCCCCTGCAGCCCGGGGTGGGGAGCCGGGTGAGATCCCAGGGGAACGGATTCTTTCCCCTACCTCGCGCGGTCGGGATCCGGCTCCTCCGCGGCGGCGGGGGTAGCAGCATTCCCGGGACGGTCTCTCCTCGCCAGCGGCTTCTCCTCCCCGCCGGGCTTCCCAGACTCGCCGGCCCTCCGCGCTCTTGGCGGCCGCGGCCCCGTCCCGCCTCCCCGGCGCTCTCGGCTCAGTAATGGCGGCCGCTGAGCCTCCCCGGCTCTCGCTTCGCTGACGGAGTCTGTCTCTCCCCCTAACTTTACCTCAGCAGCTTCCCTCCCGCCGCCGCCGCGCGACTCCGCGCTCCCGAGGCCCGGCCGGCTGCGCGTGCGCGGGAAGAACCTCTGCTGCTCCCGCGAATTCCCTGGGAAGCTGGGCGGACGCGCGCCTTCCCGCACTCCCAGCGCGCGTATCCGTACGGGCGCGAGCTGACGAGGCTGATTTATTCCCTCTTGGCTAAATGGCTAGTCCAAGGAACTGGCAGAGGGTGAGACTCCGGTTCTAATCCCACCTCAGGCGGTGATTAAGGGCTACGTGTGCGGCCCTGGACAAGAGACACTTAAGCCAAGCTTTTTGAAAGCAGCTGTCCAAAACGTTGGGCAGATGAAGATGGTCTTTTAAAACAGGGGGAATGTAACCTTTGCGCGCACACTCCTACTCCACTCTATAAAGTGGGGCAGTGACACTTGCCTACCTAATAACACAGTTTGGGAAATTTAATTCCCACAGGAAAAAAAGCAAGAATTAAAAGTGTGAGGACACAACGATCAATATTACAGCCTATGAAATTTGCTTAACACTTCCCATTCTAAGACTATTTTCGAGTACTTATAACTTTGCCAAACTATAACTGTTTGGGCTGAGAATTCCAGCTAACACCCACTGCTCCTCAAAGTCATCTAAGGAGTCAGTGGACACACTGCCAAGAGGAACTGTGCCCAGAGGCATGATCGGACAAGGACAGAAAAGGACCCACCAATGTAGAACAGTTGTAAAACATTCTCCTCCCTGCCCTGTTCTCCACTTTCCTTCTCCTGCTGTGATGGATGGCTCTCTTAGCCAGCACCAGGAGCAGATTGACAAGGAAGTCTTGCAACTTTCTGAGGCCACAGATAGGGTGTGAGTGAATCAGGAGGTGCGATGCTGGGGCAGCCGGCTCCCCGGTTCCGCCGCTCCGGGCGGGCAGCAGTCCCAGTCCTGCCAACATTCAGTAGGAGGTTCTGGAGGAGCTGAAGAAGGGATGCAACCTGACGCGTTCTGTGTAGATGTGCACCAGGTACACAAAAGGGACAGTTGTTGGGGGAGTTTGTGTTTATGAACCACACCAGGTACACAGCTGTGCTCAGGGTTCTATGAAGGAACTGCCAACCATAGGCAATGCATGGGGATTCGGGGTGGGGGCATGCAGGCTCAAGTACACCTTGCCCTCCCCCCCAGATTTCTGCTTGGCCTGCCAGGAGGAGGGAGAAGGGGTCTGTCCTTGTCTCACTGCACCTGCCCCCTGTCACACTCAGCCCCGTCACTGGCAACCAGGCTTGGTTGGGGACCAGCCACTTCTCACGTCCACTGCTCCTGGTTGCTGGTCTGTGCAGCCCGGTGGCTGCCTGCAAGAGCCAGGATAGGGAGACACATTTCCAGATCCCTCAGCCCCTGTCCCTGGCAGCCAGGCCTGGGCAGTGGGCAACCCACTCCACTGCCTCTGCAGTTTGGTTCTTGCAGGCAACCATTGTGCTGCACAGAGCAGTGACCCATAGCAGCCAGCTTCAGATGGCATGAGAAGCGGCTCCCTCCTGGGCCCGGCTGCCAGGGAGAATGGTCAAATGTGCCAGGGAGCAGTGGGAGAAGGACAGAGCCCCCCTTTCCCCTGCAGATAATTCTGGTGGGGCAGCAAAAGCATGGCAGGCCCGGACTGGGAGCAGAGTAGGGAGGTCACTGGGCAGAGGAGATGTGGGGTGGTTACATGTCCCCTTTAGATTGTGCCCCCCCCAGCATCAAGAGGCACAAGTTGTCTATGCCATCAACTAATATCCCTGGCGGGCTGTGAGACTAGAATGGAGTGCAGACTGCCCCATCAGGGCTCCTCTCCCTCCTTCATTGGCAACAAGTCCCACCTCTCAGTGTCAGGGCAGGACACAAGGGCAAGGAAGTGGATGATGTGAAGCACAAGTAATACACATGTTTCCTGGGCGCAGTTCAGAGGCAAACCAGCTGAATGTTGTGCATTCAGCTCAGGTTGCATGTTGGGGTCAGCCAGGGAGGCTCACAGGACAGGGGCCCATTGATGGGTTCTGGACAGCCAGGGTGGACAGCCTCATGCACTGGTTAAACACCATGGGGTCCTCTCAGACCCTCCAATTATAGTCCTGGAGGTCTCAGTGTGGTGGTACCAGCCAGGACCAACCTCCAGTGCACCAAGGGAGATTCCACCACCTGCACACATAGATGGGGGTTGTGTAGCAGGGGTTCTGAGAGGAGATCCTCCCGCTAGGTTGCTGCCACTTTCCTGGTTGCAGAGACTAGCTTCCAGGTCCTGGTGAAAGAGACTGGCAGCTCAGAGAGGTCTTAGGGGACATCTCTCGGGTGGAGCCAAAAGAGCTGCCAGTCATACTGGAGCCCTCAGAGGCGGTGGAGGCAAGTATGCACCAGTGCGCTCCATGCTATACTACCTGCACTGTAAAGCAGATTCTGCAGGACCTGGAGATGGAAGGCAGGGACCTGGCTACAGTTGCAGACCAAGCACATCCTCTCTACCCCAGGGGGAGGCTCAGCACACCCGCAAAGACCCAGTGAAGCATTGGCCAGAAAAACTCCAGGATTTTCTTCTGGGGACCGTCTAGGGTTCCCAGGGGCAGGTTCAGTGTAGTAAACCAGTTCCAGAGCATGGACAGCATCTGGTTGAGCACCAGGCCCTCTCCCAAAAGAGAAAGGCACTAGAGCAGCCCTGTCCATCTCTGCAACTGGTGACCAACCTGGCCTTGTTATTGACCCAATTCTCCAGGGGGAAGGGATCAGTGGCAGAAAGGTAGATGCCCAGATAGAGTAGCAGACCTGTACCAGATGGCACAGAGAGCAGATTGGAGGGTGCCCACCTGCCACATATTACTCAGAGAGGTGGGAGGGGATGAAGCAGAAGGGGTCAAGCTTGGGAGGGAACAGACAGAAGAGCCAGTCCCTTTAGATCCTGCAATGGAACCGAGAATTCCTGAGTCTCACCATACTTCTGCTGCCAGCAAACTTCTTTGAAACCCAGTGACAAAGTGTATCATCCCCTTTTAATGCTGGTCTGCATAAAGAACTTCTACTTCTGTCAGTCACTCTATTAGCTCAAGCAGCAGAAGTGTATGTGTGGGGTGTAAAGGTTCCAGCCCTGTTGATGATCCACATGGGTGTCCATACAATGCCAAAAATTAAATTTGTTTGGGTTTTTTCAATTTGCTTTTTTAAAATCATAGGAAATTAACAAAAATAAAAACCACCAAACATTAAGCCTGCAAAATCAGGCATTCCCTAATTCTAGCATTTCTTAACTTTTGAGTCCTTAACTTGGCAGACTTAATAATGTTCTTTTGTGCATAGTTATATATACATATTATAAAATTCTAGAAAGAAAACAGGAAATTAGATGGCTAGTTCAACAATCTTCTAATCCCTTCTAAAGACCCACTTCTGAGATCTTGTCTACATGAGAAAGTTACACCAATTTAACATCATTGGTTTAGAAACCAATTTTGTAAATTGGTAAAAACTACTTGTGTAAACACTTTCAGTGTAAGAATACCCATATCAATTTAGCTTACATCAATTCCTCACCGATTTAAGTTAAATCAATATGATCCACTTTAAAACTGAAATAAAGAGTGTCCACACAAGAGGCCTGAACTAATTTAGGGTTTTTTAAACTCAACACTTTTCCGACTTTTGAATTTTTAATCTTAACCCTAAATTGCCTGACCTTCAAGTACTTGGGGCATTTTTCTTTTTCTGTTTTGTTTAAAGTATACAACTTAGAGCATTGTAATTACATTTTACATTACTGCATATCAAGTTACAGTTTAAATTCTATCTGAAAGTTTTTGCCTCATATCTTAAGAAAATTGTTATTTGTATTACTTTCTAAAAGCATTGAAATACTGATAACCTGAACATTTTAAAGTAATGAATTAAAAAAATGTTTTATCCCATATACTTGTGTATAAGACAACTCACATAGGAACTGCCCATTTTGCCCGCAATCTGAATGTTAAAGTCATTCAGGGAGTAAAATTAACACACTCTGAGTAGGCTTATATTTTTATATAAACAATTGTACTAAATGGGACCAGGAAATATCAGGATAACTTGTCCAGCAAGCCCAAAGCTTAAGAGTATGAAGATGAGGCAGGCTGCCTGAATTAGGAGCATACAAAATCATCATTAGAAGCTGCATTCCTTCAGAGCTTGAGTAGGATTGTCCCTTCTGCTTTCAGGTATTTGGGGAATCTCCTCACTCATGGATGAAAGCAGAGTGAGTTAACTGCCTCTGCAGCACCATTTCCTTGTTCCCCCTCTCTCAGTCCCACCAACAATGCTCCACTAGAGAAAGGGGCAAAGATCGTAAAGTCTCTTTGCAGGAGTGGGTAGAATCAGGGGGAATGCTCATTCTTCCTCTTCTGACTTCATGGTATCTCAAACAGGTTATTAAGAGAAAGCAGAAAGCCTACAAGGAATGGAAGATGGAAACGATCTGCAAAGAAAGCTACCTCTTGGAGTCAGAAAGTGTACGGGAAAAGTGAGAACTGCCAAAAGCCAAGTAGAGCTAGACCTTGCAAAGGGAATTAAAACCAATAGTAAAAGGTTCTATAGCCATAGAAATAAAAAGAAAAAAAATGAAAGAAGCGGGACCACTAAACACTGAGTCTGGGGAAGAGATTAAAGATAATCTTGGCATGGCCCAACTCCTAAATGAATATTTTGCCTCAGTTTTTAAATAAAGGTAATGAGTTTAGGAGTAGTAGAAGGGGGGCTAATGGGAAATGAGAACATGAAAGTAGAAATTACCTCATCCGAGGTGGAAGTCAAACTCAAACAGTTTAATGGGGCCAAATCAAGGGGCCTGGATAATCTCCATCCAAGAATATTAAAGGAACTGGCAGATGACATTACAAGCCCAACAGCAAGGACTTTTAATGAATCTGTAAACTTAGAGGTCACAGTCTATTACAGTGATGCTAAATATGTTGTTTATTGCTAATTATCCTTTGTACCTTCTTTGCGACACAAATCCCCCTTGGAAACACCACAATACCTCAAGTACCTCACTCTTGGGTGCCTAGCATTCCATGAAAGCTCTGTAACTCATAGGCTAGTTCTATCTCTTGCTAAGGCAACATGACCTGAAGGGGAAGCAACAACTCATTGCCGCCTCTCTCTCTCTCACGCACATATGCACACACTTTTCCTTCACTGGCAGCAGGAGGAGAAGAGAAGGCAATTCATGTCTTTATCCATCCCCTCTCCCCCAACACTTCTGGAAGGTTAGAAATGCAGTCTTGCTTGGTGACTCACAAATCATAGGCCTGGTCTACACTACGCATTTAAACCGAATTTAGCAGCGTTAAACCGAATTAACCCTGCACCCTTCCACACAACGAAGCCCTTTATATCGATATAAAGGAATCTTTAAACCGATTTCTGTACTCCTCCCCGACGAGGGGAGTAGCGCTGAAATCGGTATTGCCATGTCGGATTAGGGTTAGTGTGGCCGCAATTCGACAGTATTGGCCTCCAGGCGGTATCCAACAGTGCACCATTGTGACCGCTCTGGAAAGCAATCTGAACTCGGATGCACTGGCCAGGTAGACAGGAAAAGCCCCGCGAACTTTTGAATTTCATTTCCTGTTTGCCCAGCGTGGAGCTCTGATCAGCACGGGTGGAGATGCAGTCCCAAATCCAAAAAGAGCTCCAGCATGGACCGTACGGGAGATACTGGATCTGATCGCTGTATGGGGAGACAAATCTGTTCTATCAGAGCTCCGTTACAGAAGACGAAATGACAAAGCATTTGAAAAAATCTCCAGGCTATGATAGACAGAGGCCACAGCAGGGACTCAACACAGTGCTGCGTGACAAGCATAACGGAAAGCCAAAGAATCAAATGGACGCTCATGGAGGGAGGGAGGGGGTACTGAGGACTCCAGCTATCCCACAGTCCCCGCAGTCTCCGAAAAGCATTTGCATTCTTGGCTGAGATCCCAATGCCTGAAGGGTCAAAAACATTGTCCGGGGTGGTTCAGGATATATCTCGTCAATTTACCCCCCCTCCTCCCCATGAAAGAAAAGGGGAAAAAATCGTTTCTCACCTTTTTTCAATGTCACCGTATGTCTACTGCATGCTGCTGGTAGACGCGGTGCTGCGGCGCTGAACAGCAGCATCCCCTCCCCTTCCTTTCCTGATGGCAGACGGTGCAAAATGGTGGAAAACCGTCCTCATCATCCCGTGAGTGCTCCTGGCTGGCCTTGGTGAGGTCGGCCGGTGGCGCCTGGATAAAAATGGGAATGACTCCTGGTCATTCCCAGCAGATGGTACAAAATGCTTGGTAACCGTCCTCATCATAGCAGCGGGAGGCTACGCTCCTCTCCCCCCGACCCTTTAATGTCCTGCCTGGACTATCATAGCAGCTGGAGGCTGCCTCCCCCTCATTTTATCTTGCTAAAAAGTCAGTGTTTCTTATTCCTGCATTCTTTATTACTTCATCACAAAAATGGGGGGACACTGCAATGGTAGCCCAGGAGGGTTGGAGGAGGAGGGAAGCAATGGGTAGGGTTGTTGCAGGGGCACCCTCTAGAATGGCATGCAGCTCATCATTTCTGCGGGATCTCTGGGGCTCTGACCCGGAGTGGCTGTGCTCTCTGGTTCTCTAGTACACTTGCCCGATATTCTAGGCAGGACTGACTCTATTTTTAGACAAAACATAAAGAAGGGAATGACCCGGGGAGTCACTCCCATTTTTGTCCATGCGCCCCCCAGCCGACCTCAGCGAGGCCAGCCGGGAGCACCCATGACAGCAGCAGATGGTACAAAATGATTGATAACCATCATCGCCAATTTCCAATTGCAAACGGTGCAAAATGACTGATAACTATCATCTCATCACCAATTTACAATGGCAGACGGTGCAATAGGGATGATAACCATCTCTGCTACCTTGCAAAGGCAAATGAATGCTGCTGTGTAGCACTGCAGTACCGCCTCTGTCAGCAGCATCCAGTACATATACAGTGACAGTGACAAAAGGCAAAACAGGCTCCATGGTTGCCACGCTATGGCATCTGCCAGGGCAATCCGGGGGGAAAAGGACGCAAAATGATTGTCTGCCGTTGCTTTCACGGAGGAAGGATTGAGTGACGACATTTACCCAGGATCACCCACGACACTGTTTTTGCACTATCATGCATTGGGATCTCAACCCAGAATTCCAATGGGCGGGGGAGACTGCGGGAACTATGGGATAGCTACAGGATAACTACCCACAGTGCAACGCTCCGGAAATCGACGCTAGACTTGGTACATGGACGCACACCGCCGAATCAATGTGCTTAGTGTGGCCGCGTGCCCTCGACTTTATACAATCTGTTTTAAAAAAACAGTTTCTGTAAAATCGGAATAATCCCATAGTGTAGACATACCCATAGACCAGACGAGCAACATACACACTCCTCCCACTAGCATAATATTTTCTTAATTGCCTTTACTTTTCTAACACTGCTTTCTTTCAATAATGTTGTAAGCATTTTGTTTCTTGGTTATAAAATACTGTATTATATAACACAAAATGCTTACAACATTGTTACTGCATGGTTTGATTAACTATTGTAGCATACTAGGTAGTATTTTTGTAAGGGAAAACAAGTCAACCTGGAAGCACAAAGTATTTATACGTTTGCATTTATATATTACAGAAATGTTATTTAAATTTCTGATGGGAATCACTTAGATATTTTTAATTACTTAATAGGCCCACCACAACACATAGACTCACAACCAGGGATTTAACTGTAGTGGAAAGACAGAGAAATTCCCCACCCTCAAAAACCTATTGGTTTCCTACTTATAAAACATAAAATACCTTTCCAGTCCCAGGGCAGGTATTCCCCACATCCCCCTTTTGCTTGCATGTGGCTTGAATTATCATTTCTTAAATATGCTATTACATTCACCTGCATCTTTGAGGTATTTGCATGATTTGCCATTCCCAAAGGAATTTCATAACTAGTGTAAATCATTGCTCAGAAGCCAGGTTATGCAAAATCAAGCACACTTTTACTATGATGCGTCTTCCCTAAGAATTCTTGACATGTTGTATGTAAACAAAAAGTGCCATTTAGTAAACCATTAGGTTACCATACTTTAGTGTTTAGATTTGCAGAAATAAATTGTTTTGGAGATAAATTAGTAGCTACAAGAGCAAGCAACAAATTAACTGAAAAGCAGTGTTCTCACTTTCCAAGTGCTAGTATTTATCTGTTTTTTGTCCCTTTTTACAGTCTGCTTACTATTGACCTAGTGTAGAGTAACTGGTTAGTGTCTGATGTCATCCTTGATGCTGATCAAATGTACAAGTTCACTGAGTTGGAAGAGAACCCTTTGCTTGTGATTTTAAATGCCTTATTTGTGTATGTGAAAATACTTGTAAAATAACTGTGGTGTTTTCTCAGTCTTATTATTATATCAGAAATGAACTGTCCCATGCGATAAGAATTATTAAGCAAAGAGGACCAGTAAAATAACACAAGAAATGCTCTGTTATGTAAACATTGATATGTGTGTCCATAAACAGTCATTGGATTAATCAAAAATTGCTTGGAGATTGTAGGCTTCTTGAATATATGATAATTTGTATATGTTAATCCATCCTTTACTGGCTTTTTGTGGAGTAGGGTTGATAGTTTGTAAAAAGCTGAAGTGTCAGTAAAAATTTTGAGTATGTCAAACTATTTTTATATGGATTGTTCATATCCTACAATATTTACAAAACTCTTCATTTTCATTAATGATTTCCATGACAAGATCCTTGTCTTAAGTGTAATCACTAAGTGATTTACTTTATCATCCCATTGCTTCACTCTGGTTTTGGCAACAGTGAGTGACAGAATCATCACTCTTTCCCTATCAATACTCAGGAAACGCTCTATGTTTATTCAGCTAAAGCCCCTGGTTTAGGAGAAACTTTTGGCACAGCATTGCCTGCGGGAGACTACCGAGAGGGATTGTTGTGCCTCTGTTAGGTGAGTATAAATCCCTCCCTCCCCTCACTGTGTGTTCCCACATTTCAAAATAGTGAAGCATGTTTTCCCTTATACTCCCAGATAACTCTATGGGCCAATGAGGAGAAGCCATAGACCCATCTTTGCAATGCACCATTAGGGAAATGTATTCTCCCCAGGGGTGTACAGAAGAAGCAGTTCTTGGGAGCTCCTTAGAATAGGAACTCCAAATAACCTTGCTTTCCATGAGCATGCAATGGGAGGAAAGTTCCTTTCAGTATTCTCCTGGGCTGAAATAGTGGCTACAACCCCTGTATGCATTCTATGAACTGGCTGCTGGATCCTTGTAACCCTGAATGCAGTTGTCCTGCCATCACCCTTTCCCTTATTCCCCCCACCCTAAATCCACACCATTAATGGGCAATATGGAGCCCAGCTCCACTGCACACAGAAAGTGTGGTGTCGAAATAGCCTAATGGCTAGAACACGAGACTGGGGGTTCGCAGACCTTTATTCTAGTCCTACTTAGTGGGTCACTTACTCTCTCTGTCTCAGTTTCCCCTCTATAAAATGAGTATAATACTTATCTGCCTACCTGATTGGGTTGTTGAGAGGATTAATTATTTAAATTTGTAGAGCACTTTGAAGATTTAAAATGGTATGTAAATATTATGTATTTCTTATTATTGCTGGCCAGTGAGACCCAGAACTGTTCTAGTTTCACTACTCTGAGAGCTTTTCATAGCCTCTACTACCATAGATGAATTTCATCATTCCTAAAGAAGGTTGCATACTTCCTTTTGTGTGAAAAGAAAAGACAACATAGGAAGAATCCAAAGAACAAAATAAAATGCAGAAACCAAATTCTTCTAAAGAAAAGACCAATAAGTCTGAGAGATTAAATACATACCTAGGAGTTCAAAATAAAAAAAAATAGAAGAAAAAATTGGAAAACTACAATGCAAAACAATTAAAAATATTGTCTGAAAAGCTTGATTGCCTCAAAGGTCATCTGCTCTTGCCTTAGAAATATATATTTTTTTAAATTGCACAATGCCAGACACTTAAAACATCACCAGAGGTTTCACGTCACATAATATCTGTTCTTCATTTTATTTGGCAAAATTAACCAAACAAAGGTTTAGCGAAGGATCTTGCATGTTTTTGATTTAGAGATTTTACAGGGAAAGTTTAGCACTTTGCAATATGCCAATAGAACCTAAACGTTCATGGTGTTTTAAGCCCTCTACAAGAGGTAAATTTTCAATTTTGTGTGTAGGTAAGGAAAGAGTAGGTTACCAATTAGTTTACTGTATAATAAACAATTTTAGCTTCAACTCCAAGGCCCTGACTGCTGTAATCCAGCATCAGAGAACTCTTGAGTACAATACCATGGAATGCAATGCATCAGTGGTACTCCCCTGCCCCACCACACACACGCTGCACCCCCTGTAGGAGGCTCAGGGTAGTCACTGCCTTAGCATTCTTCTCAGCCAACACAGCCAATTGTTGTAGCCTGTACTGAGTTAGATACCCATTCCCATAGACTTCTTAATAATTATGAATTATTTCAATACAGGTACCAGTCTGGTGCAGGAGATGGAGGAAGGATCTTTGTGAACAAACACGCTTTTTCTGTTGCCTGCATGCTTAGTGAAGAAATCAATGAGTGAAGCTTTGGCAGCTGCTGGTGAGAGATTACACTTATCACAGGTGAACAAGAAGAGGGCTGTGAGAGGCAGATACCAAAGAAGACTCCTGGGGACAGGGGTATGAAGGTGGTTTGCTGTTACCATCTCTCTCTCTCTTTGCTTTCAGACAACTCAAGCATTTCTATTTAGTGGCACATTGCTCCTTTTGGGGAGGAAGGAGGGTTGGGGATAAGATGGTTTCCTTTAGCTCTTTCTGTTAGATAATTGGATAGTACCAATATATTGCAGCTTCTGATGCCTCAGGGACACAACAGTCTAGGAAATGGGTGGATTTTATTTGCCTAATGTTTTAAAGCTATAATTGAGGATTTCTCTGTATGAAATAAAAAGATGCTAAATATGCCTTAGGAGAGGTGGTGGAAAATATTTAGACCCCATTCAAGATGATTGCAAACACTGTAAGGCTGCAATGCAGGCAGATGATCTAACTAAGCATAGATACTTGAAATCCTCATTTGACTGTAGTATTGTTGGTCAAATCCTAACCAAAACACCAAGATGATTTGGATGGCCAAATTATTGAACTATCAGATATTAGCCCCTTGGCTCTTACAACATATGTAATTACCACAGTCATTATTTTCTAAAGTCTTTTTTATAGGGAAAGTACTTTCTTCCCCTCCCCAATAAGAATAGTTAGTTCAAATACTTTGGTATTTTAATATCATAAAAAGAACTATTGCCTCACAATTAAACCCATATGGTGAGTTTTAACTTGAATGTATGGGGTTCATTTTACAATTTGAAAATAATACATTTTATACAGATTTCTAATATTAAAGCACTAATTGTAAGGATATCCCATGTCCTAACAAATAAGAAAAATTGAAAACCTAATAGGAACAAAAAATACTTACCCACTAGCAGAAAAGAAGGTATGGCTACAACAGTCAGACACAAAATGGCAACTCCAGGGCTGCTGCTGTTTGTCTCTCCCAAGTTTAAAGGGCAAGCTCTGAGAAAAGCGTGCTAGAAGAGGTTAACTATTAAGAAAGGAATTGCATTTTTATGTTTGCAATGGATAGATGGAAAAGGTCTTGGGTTTCTAAAATATCTTTTTGATAGTATGCAAGTATTAAAAAAACTAGGTATTTTTTGGGTATCCACTTAGAGTTAACCTTTAATGTATCATAGTACTGTAATTCTGATGCATCATAAGACTATGTTCTAAAAGTAATTGCTTTGGTAAAGAGCAAACTGAGATCAAATAGGAAACATATATGTTATGATATTTGTTATATATACTAACTAGTATTTCCTGGTTAATTATTAAATAAACTTACATCCCGATCCTTACTTAGTCAAACCTCCCATTGGAGTCAATGGTAGTATTAAAATGTTGGGTAGTGATGACACCAATCATTTGTTAAATCATACGTAAAGAGATAGGAGCAGTGCAGAACTGCCAACATATGCTCTGATCCTGGAAAGAGAGCTGTGTGCCCTACAGTTTCATGGAGCCCAGCTGATTTCAATGGGGCTTCCTGCAGCCCACGGGAGTCCATACCCATTGCTCTCTTTGCAGGATAAGGGCCATAGTATACTGGAAAGAGTCTTGTGGCACCTTATAGACTAACAGATGTTTTGGAGCATGAGCTTTCATGGGTGAATACCCACTTCGTCGGATGCATGTGGGTATTCACCCATGAAAGCTCATGCTCCAAAACGTCTGTTAGTCTATGAGGTGCCACAGGACTCTTTGCTGCTTTTACAGATCCAGACTAACACGGCTACCCCTCTGACAGTATACTGGCAGGCTTCAGCTGATCTGACAAAAATCTTTATATCTAGAATTCTGGGCTCTTGATGCCAAGGTGACTCAGCAGAAAAGTTTTGTATGCCTATGCTGATTCCTAGAAAGTGCCAACTTCTTACTTTCTAAATCATAATTTTAAAACAAATATGGTCAGCTTTGCAAAAACAAACCTTAAAAATGTTGTCAAAACACAAATGTTATTTGCACATATATAATAAATAGAACATGTTTCGGAGTTTCTTTTGTTTTTTGTCTTTGTAAATGGTTTAATGGGACTTTATATGGACATATTTGAAGGCAAACCTGCACATATTTAAGTCATTGGGAGATGGATCAGGCCCTAATATTGTTTAAGCAGTAAGTGCATTCTTATCATTAGCATTGCCATTCATGCCACTGCAGCTATAGGATTTTGTCACTGCATTGTAAACCACTGTGATCACTGTGTTCAAGGTCTTTATATCTTGATATAAATAATTTTTCTACCATACACCCAAAAGCAAATTTGAAAAACACACCTATGTCTCAAGAAAAAAGGATAAAAGAAAAGTGTTTGGGGTCTGGTTTAATTCCTTCTGCATTTTTAACTAAAAGATTTATTCTTTGCAGTGAAATTTTCCTGCCAAATCTTAACAGGAAAAAAATGTAAAATAGTTTTTGGCAGCCAAATACCTGTTTTTACCCAGGCAAGATTCACGTTGACTTCAGTGGAAGCAGGAGCAGATGTTGAGCAAAGACAACAAGACTTGGTCCTTTCAGCCTACAGTGTAAATATACCTTTAGGTATTTTCATTTAAACAAGTAAATGTAACTATTAAATGTATTCTTTACAAGTGTATTGTTTCTGCATGTATTTTCCCCCCATTGAAAACTTATGCAGATCTTTAGCATATAGAAAGTGCAGAACAACTTGATTTTCATAATAGACTCTAATGGCTCTTAGATGAAAAAGGTCCATAAAAATTTCAAATATAAACCCTAACATCTCATGTAGCTTTCTTCTTTACCCAGTGTTATGAGTTCAGGACAATGCACCTATTCTTGCAAACCTGTATGTACGTGGGTATATTTTATAAATGTGAGTAGACCTATTGCAGCCAAGAGTATTACTCACTTGAGTAGGGACTTGTTGCGTGAATGTGTTTTTTCAGAATCAGTTCAATAAGTACCCCATAGTAATTCTTGGCATAAATTATGTGACTAGTTCTGCTTTGTCAGTTTTACAGACCTATTCTTCTCTTGATGATTTTTTGTTTCCTATTAATTCTTTCTCAGTGACTCCTGCAATGTCATTTTCTATTGCACATTGTCATATATGTAGGTCTTGCTGACAAGAATCATAGGATGACATCCTGGCCCCATTGGAGTCAATGGCAAAACTCCCACGGATGTCACTAGGGCCAGGATTTCTGCTAGAGAACAAAGTGGCGGCAGAATGCCTTATATGCCATTCCACAGATGTTATAAAAGGAGATGTTTCCCCTTTATTGCTGAGCAAAGAAAGATTACAAAACTTTCCAGAAGTCTTGATCAGGCCATTTGTCTGTAACAAAAATGTTTATTTGTTCTATTATAAAAATGATTTTTTTTTACTAAACCAGGTAATAAATGCTTCCATAGCCCCTTACAATTTTTTTTTATTCTTGCCCACTCTACCCCTTTACACACACACACAAAAACACCTGCCATGGTGTGTGTATACACACACACACACACACACACACACACACACACAGCAATGGTACAGCAAGTGGCTGAAAAGATCAGCTAAAATTGTTTTGCTGCTAGACAGCTGTTCTCCTCCTTGAGTACCCGTCATGAATCTGCCAACTTCTGACTATGAATCTGTTTTGAATACATGGAGGTGTGACACCCCCATATCTTTGGCCACTGAAATAATGCAAAGGAAGTGTTTGGTGAACAGTAAATATAAGCATTAACTTTTCTGTTATTTTATAAATTTCTTATTTCCAATACGTCATCCATAACAGTGTTGACACAGGAACATAAGATAGTCTTCGCAAGTGGACCAAGTATGCATGTACTATAAATCCTGTTTCATCAAACAACTTGACAAATTGATCACCAAATTATTTTGCAGTTAGGGGACTTTCTCTCTACTACAAAAGCCAAAATTAATCATATTCCAATAATTAAGGGACTTATGCAATAAATCAAGCTTTGGATCTATTTTACATTATAATTTTCAAAATATTTGCGTTTTTGCCAAAGTAAACTAGAGTAACTGCTCTACATTAGACAATGCTTAGTGATGATGCAACATTATTATTATTTATTTTAGCAAATATACCATATAGCAATATTTATTTGTGTTTTTTTTTGTGGAATTCTGGACACTACAACTACAACCAAAATATGAGTACATTCCACAAATTCCTGTTTACAAACCATGTCTCTCCCATGTCGCTCCCCCGTGCAGCTTTTTTGCATTCCTTTGTGTCTTAAGGGCAGAATGGCCAGTTCGGTGCAAAGGTGAAGTTACACAGAAAGAGGTTGTCCAAGATCAGAAAAACAAAGAACATTTATTCATTAATACAAATATTTAGAAGATATTTCAATATAGGTAAAGTATAATTTAAAACTATCCAATACTGAACGAATCAACATTTTATAGGAGTGACTGCATCTCAACAGACACATTAATATGACAGCTGACATGTGGCTTGAGCAAACCCTGTATTCACCCTGCAGCGGCAGCTCTGCTCAGCTCCCTGCTCCGGGCATTGCAACCTGGTACACAGGGTTTCAGCACCTCTCCAGTTTGGCTCAGCTGTCCCTCCATCTTGAGGATGGGGACCAGCCAGGCTCAATTTGAATGAGTGGCACTGCAGCCCCATGCACTAGGTCACAAAACTACTCACACAAATTTGGCCCAGCTGGCCTCCAGCTCAGGGAAGCCAGGTCAAACCCAAGCAGCACTACACCCTGGAATCTGCAATGCCCAGAGTGGAGATCTGAGCCCAGCCAGCCCCTCAGTACAGGAGCCACAGGAGCCAGTGCTTACGGTACACACTGTATACTTATTTAGTACTTTTTATGTTAATGTGTATATATCATGGGTGAGAAATATTTAGTAAGCCAAATGTTTTTTGCACTAGAACTATTTACTGGATTGCAACAGGCCTTCAAGGTTTTCAAATGAATCCTGAGCCCCAAACAATCGAGACCCACTGCTTTAAGGAGTAGTATCAGTAAGGACATCATATGGGAAATATGGCACAGCAAGTTGGTAATTCTTCACAAACCCATTCTGTACTGTGTTCAAATCCTATCCTCAGTTAAGTCAATGGGAGATGTGCCATTAACTTCACTGGGACTAGAATTTGGCCCATCATGCATATGTATCATTCATTAATATGAATTGGGTATAAGTACTGAAGGCCAAATGATCCCTAACAGGGCTGATGTAGGCATATGTCAGGTGTGTGGCCACACAAAGTCCTGTTTTGTGGGTACCTACTGTGCATCCCTTCCCAGATATAAATATGGTTTCCCCCATTAAATTTGGATTCTCAGCTCTTTATGGCCAAACAATGAAAAGTACACTCCCCTACCAGCTGTCCACACCTTGCTTCCTGAGGACAAGCCAGCTGATCTCCTGCCATTTGCCAAACCCTACCTTCCAACCCTTATATGTTGCATGAATTAGTGTAATCTGTCTGAGGCTCACGAATTTTCCTTTACATAGGGTGTTGCAGGGGTTAGTGTAGCTGTTGGTTAGAGCACAGGAGTGTGAACTAAGAGTTCTATTTCTAGCTTTGCCACTACAGTGGGACAAGTCCCTTAACGTTTATGCCTCAGTTTCCCACTTTGTACAATGTTCTAAAAGTACTTCTCTACTTTACAAGAATATTGTGAGGCTTAATTAATTCATCTGTAAAATGCTTCGAGCTCATTAGGCAAGTGCAAAGTATTATTTTCATTATTCAAAACTGTGCTTAACTTTCTGTTCATAAATTCAATGCACCTATTCATGTATGTATGTAAAGTTAAGTGGGTACAGGATCACACCCTAAGGCAGCTTCTGCCTACAGAATAAGTAAGTAGATATAACACTAATAGAAGCACAGGCCATGAACATGTCTTCATTTGTTGGTGTTTTCCTTGTCCTAGATCCGATATTTATCTTTCAGGTGCCTAAACGCTGCCTAGGGACTCAGGGCTAGATCCACCAGGGGATTTAGGCACCTAACTGCCATTTTAAGTCACCTAAGTTCAAAATTTAGATCCTCAAAACCTTCACTTAGCTGTTGCATGACCCTGCAAGCACCTAAGTTTCCAATGGTAGAGTTCCCTATGCACCTACATTTCTGCCACTAGGCATGTGCAAAACTGTGTAAGCCCTGCCACCTTGCTCACAGCTAAGTCCTGTCAAGATCCTCAAACTAGGCATTTCCTCACTTATCTAATTCATGCTTATAGTATGCCTAACAGATCAGCCCCACCCACCACAAAACACAGCAGGAGGCGGTAGTGTCCCATTCCCCACATATGTAAAAGCTCAGGGGGTATAGCACTCCCTCAAGCTGTTGGAGACCCAGGTTCAAATCCTCTCTCTCTAGCTGATGTGGAGCAGAACCTTGAAGCCACATCTTCCCCTCCAAGATGAGTGCGCTAACCCTAGGGCTCTGGAGTTATTTGGACACTCACTGTAGCACAGTGAGTATTTCAGTATTTATACAAAGAGAAACAGCTTCAACGGGAAAGAATGAGGTATGTCTACACAGCTTGCTGCTGTGGGACTCAGAGCCCAATCTGACAGACTTGGGCTCACGTGGCTCATGCTATGGCAATAAAAACAGCTGTATAGACATTGCAGTTGGGGTTGGAGCATAGGGGCTGAAGTCCACCTACCTCCCTATGCTTCAGAGCCCAAGTATCTAGGGTGACCGATGTCCCGATTTTATAGGTACAGTCCCGATTTTTTGGTCTTTTTCTTATATAGGTTCCTACCCCCCACCCCCATCCCAATTTTTCACATTTGCTGTCTGGTCACCCTACGAGCATCTAAACAACTATTTTCAGTGCCATAGCACAAGCCTTGTGATTCGGAATCTGTTGACCTAGGTTCTGAGGCTTGCTGCTGTGGGCTGCTGCTTAGTGTGTTTTCATTTTTGAAAAGATATTAATTCTGATGGGGGCTTATGAAAAGGGCTCCCAGAGAATATTTTAATATCAAAAATATACCCTGAGAGAGCCCCTCCCCAGAATACTTTGGATTCCACTAGGCAGCAGAGCACCTAGAAGTTAGGTGTTAAAATGCTGAATCTATGTCCCTCTCTAGCCCTCATACACCACAGTGATGAACTTGATCTAATTAGATAGATTGGCTACACTAAGATGTGTTGTTTAATGGTAGAATAATACTGTAGCTTGTATTTGTGTATCAAGTGTACTGAACTCACAGCACATGTCCCCATAAGATATATCAGAAAAATCATATTTCCTATGCTTATTTTTTTTTAAAACAAATGGCCTTTTATGCTGGAGTTCACTTTGATTTACTATCTGTAGGCTATTAACTTTGCTCATAGGACTGATAAGAGAATACAAGAGACAAAGCCAGTAATGAGTTCTTTTCACAGGTCTTTATTTATTTATTGCAATTTAGTACACTAACCACATCTCAGACTAACTATGACCCTATAGGAAACTTTGGATTCCTTTACATGTAAGTATGCTATAGTATGCTCTCTCTCTCTCTCTCTCTCTCATTGAATAGTTATAATATTCACATTGATTTGTTCTTATGAGCGACAGTAGCAAGAAACATTTTCTATTGTCTCCAGATTACTAGAAGGTTGTTCTTGTTCTTCTCAGATGACAACTTTTCAACAGTGATTCACAAATTCATCACCTCAGCACATGAGTACTATATCCCTATACCTAGGCATTTTGGTCAAGGACAACTAAAAATTCAAGCTTGTACAACACACAGCAGCCTGTCTCTGGAGCAGAGCTTGCCTCTCAGAGCACTTTACAGCAGAGGTCTACAACTTCCATTAATTCCCCCTTCACTTCCAGGTCCAATTTAAAGTTCTGCCTTAAGGCTCACAGTGGAAGGAAGCAACCTCTCCATCTGTGTCTCACCAAGACAACCACACTCATTGTGTAAATTTTGCACAGAATTCTCCAATCTGTGAAGTCCACTTACATGGGGCAAAGTGGACTTCAAGCAGATGCAGATGACCAGTAAATAATTCCTCGTGTGTAAAGGAACTATGCCCGTGGGGGCTGCCTCTTGCACCAGCCACACCCCTTAAGGATACAATCCTCAAACTGTGCTGATCTTATGCTTGGTGTTGCTGAAAAGAGGGGAAGCAAAGGTGTTGCTAAGCAACCCTATGCCTCCCCTAATTCCAGAAGCAGTCAGGGGCCAAACTGGGCCCTGGCACAAGTTGGAACACACCATATAGAACACATCTCACACCTCCTAGGGACTATTGCTTCTTCCGAGGATTGGTGGGATGACTCATACCCTGGCTTCACCCTTCCTTCCCTAAGCCAGCCCTGACAAGTCCCTGCATCAGGGATGACAGGGAGAGGAAGGTGTAAAGTTGTCTTTATGTTACCCCATGATTCCTTCATAATGAGAACCCCATTAGACTTTTAGGGATAATTTAAGGGTCCTTTGTGTCACCTTAGCAAGGGCTATGATTCTGTCAGCAGATTGGCACAACAGGAGCGTGCTGGGCCCATAACTCAGACATCAATGGGCTGAAACCATCCATTGTTAGTGGCCACCTCTTTCCTGGCAAGCAGTGACTCTGGAGAGGACTTGGGGGGTGGGGGGGCAGTCCACAGTGGTTAACAATCTGAAAGCTCCCAGGGCAATGTAGTGGCTAAGAGGGGTAATGTAATCTTTGTATGTACTGTCCTATGTACATCCTTTAAAAAGGATGCCGAAGGTTTCAGACAACAACTACAAGAATGGCTAGAAGTGTGGAAAACTTTTATCATATTTGTTGCTCTCCTCTGGACTCTCTTCAATTTGTCCACATCTTTCCCAAAGTGTGGTGCCCAGAACTGAACACAATACTCCAGCTAAGACATTACCCATGCTGAGTAGAGCCAGACAGTTAGCTCCTGGGTCTTACATACAACACTCTTCTTAATACACTCTAGAATGATACTAGCCTTTTTTACATTTACATCATATAGTAGATCAACAGTTGAGCATGAGTCAACAATAAGCCACAAATCCTTTTCAGCAGTACTACCAAAGCCAGTTAAAGTATTCCCCATTTTCAGTTGTACACTTGATTAGTGCCTCCTAAATGAAGTACTTTGCATTTGTTTTTATTGAATTTCATCTTGTTGATTTCAGATCAATTCTCCAGCTTATCAAGATCATTTTGAATTCTAATCTTGTCCTCCAAAGTGCTTGCAATGCTTCCCATCTTGGTGTCATCTGCAAATTTGGTAAGCATACTCTCCACTCCATTATCCAAGTCATTAATGAAAACATTGACTAATAGCAGACACAGGACTGACCCCTGAAGCACCCCACTAGATACACCCTCCCAGTTTGTCAGAGAACCATTGATAACCAACAACTCTTTGAGTATGGTCCTTCAACCAGTTGTGCACCCACCTTACAGTAATTTCATCTAGAACACATTTCTCTCATTGGTTTATGAGAATGTCATGCAGGACTATGTCAAAGCCTTACTAAAATTAAAATACATCATGTGTACAACTTCCCCTCTATCCACTAGACTAGTAACCCTGTCAAAGAAAGAAGAGAAGCTGGTTTGGCATGATTTGTACTTCACACATCTGCACTGGCTATTCCTTATAACACTATTATCCTCTAGGTGCTTACAAACTGATAACTTGTTGCAGTCTCCTGCCATATACTGAAGTTAAGCTGACTGATCTATAATTCCAAGGCTTCTCTTTGTTCCCCTTTTTAAAGATAGATACTAGGTTTACCCTTCTCCAGTCCTCTGGAACCACACCCATCCTCCATGAGTTCTCAAAGATAATTGCTAGCAGTTTCAAGATTAAAATTCATCCTAGGGTACTTAAGGAACTAGCTGAAGCAATCAGGCCCCATGACTTCAACACATCTAATTTTTCTAAATATTCTTTGATCTGTTCTTTCCCCACTTTGACTTGCATTCCTTCCCTTTGTTGTTAATATTAATTGTGTGGAATCATTAACCTCTTTAGTGAAGACTGAAGCAAAACAACACAAACTTCAGCCTCCTTGATGTCATTAGTTATTAGTTCTCCTTCCCTGCTAAGTAGAGGGCCTACACTGTCCATCTTTCTCAGGCTCCCAATGTATTTAAAGAACCTCTTCTTATTGCCTTTATGTCCCTTGCTAGGTGTCACTTATTCTGTGCCTTAGCTTTTCTGATTTTATCCCTACCTCTTTGTGCTATCCTTTTGTACTCTTCCTTAACAATTTGTCCATGTTTCCATTTTTTGTAGAATTCCTTTTTGACTTCCAGGTCATTAAAAAGCTCCTGCTGGAGCCATATTGGCTGCTTACTATTCTTCCTATCTTTCCTTTGGATCAAGATAATTTGCAGTTGGGCCTTTAAAATTGTCTCCTGGAGGAACTGTTAGCTCTCCTGAACTCCTTTTTTCCCTTAGAATTTCTTCTCGTGGAACCTTACCTATCAGTTCTCAGAGATTGTTAAAACTGGCTTTTTGAAGTCCATCATCCTTATTCTGTTGCACTCACTCTTTCCTTTTCTTAGAATCATGAAATCTATCATCTCATGATTACTTTCACCCCAAATTGCCTTCCACTTCAGATTCACTACCGATTTTTCTCTGGTGGTCAGAATCAAGTCTCAAATGTCTGCCTCCCTGGTTTCTTCCTCCACTTTCTGGAACGGAATGGTTTCTCCAATACATTTTAAGAACTTATTGAACATTTCGTATTTTGCCAAGTTTCCAAGAGATGTCTGGGTAGTTAAAGACTCCCTTACTATCAGGTCTTGTGTTTTGTGTATTTCTGTTATTTATTCTAGAATTGCCTCATCCACCTTCATTTCCTGATTTGAGTGAATATAGTAGACCCATACCATGACATCACCCCTATTTTTTACCTCTTTTATCTTTATCTTACCCCGGAGACACTCAACTAATCTACCTCTCACCTCCTTTTGGACCTCAAAAGAAGTGAATATATTCTTGATGTATAGTGCAACACCTCCTCCCTTTTTAACCTGCCTAATCTTCCTGAACAAGGTGCCTCCATCTTTCAAGGACAGAGAAAGAGCAGCATGGGGTTGTGGACAGATGAGCCTTTGCAACCTTTCCATAATTATTAGATGCAGGCTCCAGGTAGGCAGCACTCCTCACAGGCCATCATGTAGGTTGGCAAAGGAATGTCTCCATTCCCCTCAGAAGGGAGTCCTGACTGTCAGTACCCTATATCTTGGCTGTGGTGGCCAAGAGCCTCCCATCCTTGGTGGCAGGTAGCTTCTCCTCCTTAGCCATGGGTCTGCTCCTCACCTCCTCTTGCCAGTACATCATACCAGTTCTCAGGGCTGGCCTTACCATGAGGCGAACTGAGGCGGCTGCTTCAGGTGCCAGACTCTGGGGGCGGAGGGGTGCCACTAGGACCCAGAGTGTAGAAAATTGTGTCTGCTGCTGGTGCATATGTATTCTCTCTGCTCTAAATGCACAGAGATGGTGGAGTGCTGTGCTGGAGGAAGGAATGCACAAGAGACATAACAGACAGGCAGGCAGGAGAAAAGGTGAGAGGGAATAACAGAAAGCAGCAGGAGCTGCAGGAAGAGAGGAGGAGGAGTCTCTTATGTACCTCTCTAGCTGGACTGATTAACACCAGCTTCTCAGGGAGCTTCCTGTTTCCTGCTGCTTCCCTGAATCCACTTGAGGAGAACAGGCAGTCAACTGAAATAGTAGGAGCCAGTTAGGCCCTTAAGACGCTGATATCTTCCCTCACTCAGGCCCTGCTACCAACTTGCTTATTTGTCCACTTCAGCTGGGTGTTGAGAGCCACTATAGCTGGCACAGAACAGCAGTCAGGAGTGAAAGAAGAAAACACCCCTCTGGGGTAGCATTCAGAAAAAGAAAGAAAGCAAAGGAAGCTTTTCTATCTAAGCAGGAAAGAGCTCTCCTGAGATACATAGACACAAATGTTCATGGTGAGCCTTCCGGCCCCAGTGAGGATGTGAGCGGTGAGGAGATGCCTGATCTTCCAGTTAGTCAGAGTGCAGGTGACCTGGCAGCTACTGTAGCATCCATATCTCCATCTCAGATGGATGTAACCATGCACATTCCTGAAGAAAAGTGTAGAAGAGTATGATGGAGGCACAAGAAACAGCTGTTGCTGAGTTTAGTTCCTTAAGTCTAGATGATCCAGGACTGTGGACCCACTTGAGCAGTAGCCTGAGGGACTTCCTTGTACTGCATGGGCCACAGCAAGTGAAAAACTTCATGTTCCCCAAAGACAATGAAAATAGAAGTTTCCATCCAACACATTACTGGCGTGAAATCCCCAATGGTGACAAAGTGGAAAGGCCATGGCTTATTTACTCAAAACCCCAGAATGCTGCATACTGTTTTTGTTGCAAACTCTTCCAGTCTAATGTTCTAGCCACATTGAGTTCTACAGAAACAAAGGACTGGAAAAATATGGCATGCCATGAGAAGGCAGCAAATCACCAGAGAGCATTCCATAGGTGGAGAGAGCTTGAAATGAGACTAAGGTTAAAGGCCACCATAGATGATCAGCATCAAGAGAAGATTGCATCAGCATGTCTTTACTGGCAAAATGTTCTGAAAAGACTCATTGCCATTGTGAGAATGCTTGCTACCCAAAACCTAGCACTGTGTGGCACTTCAGATCAGCTGTACGTGCCAAACAATGGAAACATCCTTAAAACTGTGGAGCTGATGGCTGAGTTTGATGCTGTACTCCAGGAGCGTCTAAGAAGAGTCACCACCCAAGAAATGTACACATACCACTATGTTAGAAAAATAATTCAAAATGAGATCATACAGTTACTGGCAACAAAAATCAAACAGAAGATTATGGCAGATCTGAAGTCAGCAAGATATTACTCTGTTATTCAAGACTGCACACCTGACATCAGCCATACAGAACAAATAACTTTAATGGTACATTTTGTAACAACAACAGAACTTAGTGAAAATGTCCCTGCAATGGTGACTGTCAGAGAGCATTTTCTAGAATGTATTGACATTGATGATACTACAGGAGCTGGTATGACAAATGTGCTTCTTAAAAAGCTGGAAGATACGGGAATTGCGATAGCTGACATGAGAGGTTAGGGCTACAATAATGGTGCCAAGATGGGAGAAAAGAACAGAGGAGTGCAGACACGGATCCAAGAGTTAAACCCTCAAGCTTTTTTTGTCTCATGCAGTTCTCATTCATTGAACTTGGTGGTTCTCTGATGCAGCATCAGCTTCTAGTGAGGCTGCTGAATTTTTTAATGTAATTCAAAGCATCTATGTATCTTTCTCATCAATGGCAAATTTTAAAGCAGCATCTGGGAACATCCTCTCTGACATTGAAACCACAGAGTGCCCCACGCTGGGAAAGTCGAGTGGAGGCGATAAAGCCTATCAAACACCAAATTGGGAAGATAGATGATGCCATAGTTGCCATTATGGAGGATAATGCTATGACAGGAACTGTTCGTGGGAGAACAGTGGCAGAGGGAAATGGAATGAACCAAAACATACATAACTTCAAATTTCTGTGTGGCTTAGTGTTGTGGCATGACATACAACATTTATTTCAATCAGTAAGTAAGAGACTCAAAGATGTTGACCTTGATATATCTGAAGCAATGGAACAACTGGACAAAGCAAAGTCATCCTTACAGTCTTACTGGTCAGATGAGGGATTTCAAGACGTTCTGACAAGTACACAGAAGTTGGCAGAGGAACTTCACACTGAAGCTATTTTCCCACCCATTCAAGAATACAAGAGTCACCGAAGAAGACGACATTTTGATTACGAGGCACAGTATAATCCCATAAGAGACCCCAAACAACAATTCAAAGTTGAATTCTTTAACCAGGTGCTAGATTGTGCAATACAGTCAGTTGAAGAACGTTTCATGCAGCTCAAGGAACACAGCAGTATATTTGGGATGTTGTAGGATATTCCAAAACTCCTCACTATACCTGAAGAACACCTACACCAGCAATGCAGGGCACTAGAGACACTGTTGATACATGATGACATGAGCGATATTGATGTGAGTGATTTAGGTGATGAACTGAAAGCCCTTTCAAGATACATTTCAGCAGGATCAACTCCAAAGGCTGTTCTGGAATATATGTGCACAAATAAGATGACCACCCTCTTTCCAAACGCTTTTGTTGCTCTGTGCATACTTCTAACACTTCCTGTAACAGTTGCCAGTGGAGAACGCAGCTTCTCCAAGCTGAAGTTAATAAAAACACATCTAAGCTCCACAATGACACAGGAGAGGTTGGTCGGCCTTGCAACCATCTCAATAGAGCAGGAGCTGGCCCAGCCCAGACTGTGGACCTTCAGGAAGCAGTTCAAATCTTTGCAACCAAGAAGGCATGGAAAGCACCACTTTGATTATTCAAACAGATAAAAATGCCAGTGTTTACTGGGCAGACAAGAAAAGTTACATTTGTTGTTCAGGCGTTTGAAAGTTAAGTGTTACAAAAAAAATTTTGAACAAGGTATTTTAAGTTGTTTGTTCTCCTTTACTGAGATAGGAAGCAGAGCAGTGCCATGAGAGGAGTAGAACAGGAAAAAGGCAGAATTGAGACCTTTCAAAGTTTTGGCACAAGCGAGAGGGCGTGGGGGGCATCATTTGAGCTCCCCGCCTCAGGTGCCAAAATGTTGTGGGCTGGACAGTTCTTCACTTTGCTACACAGGGGACCTAGTGGGGAATGGAGCACTGCCTCCTACGTATTGAGCAGCTTTCTTCTCTAGTGTTTCTGTAATCATCTGTAGTCTACTAGCATCCTGTGTCGCAGGTGTTTTCTTGTTCATTCTGCCAATGAAGTTCTTGTGCTCCTAGATGCTACACAGATGAGCCACCTCCACCTGAAGCTCTCTCACCTGCTTCCTGAGGGACTCCACCAACAGAGTCTCACACCAGGGAGTTTCCCCTGCCTGGACTGTGCCCACAGGGACATGCAGGCCACATTCCCAGCAAGTCAAGGCTAGGGCCTGGGTAGAAGGCTCCAGGGTCAGGATGCCTATCTGGCAGTGAGGCCCACAGGTACAGACAGAGGAAAAGCTAGCAGTAGTATTGGCAACACACCATTTTCCTCCCATTGTGGGTTCTTCCCTGGAGAGCACCTGCTAGTTAAGTAAAAGAAAAGAAACAAATACAACCCAATCTCCTGCCAGCGAACTCAGCTGACTAACTCCCTTAGTCTCCTCACTGCCTCAGTCTCACCAGCCACATGACCTGTGCACAGAAACGAGTGGGTGTTCCATGCAGGATAGGGCTATTGCTATACCTTACAGATGTGGTAGATATTTCACTTTTTATTTTCATTTATTCATTCAAGAATAGTTATTACTACCCTACCACATGACTTCAGAATTTTTTATTGCAGACATTTACATGCTTGTAGTTCTTTCTATTACTGTGGCTGTGTGATGTATACTTTGAATCCTAGCTATAATAGAACACACAGGAAACAGAATACATTCCTGTGCTAGTATACTGGAAGTATAATATCCTAAAAATCAGACAATAACTATCAATGCAAAGTATTTAATTAGACCGATTCTGTTGTGAAGACCAGTGGTGAAGCTTGTTTAGGGTGACCAGATGTCCTGATTTTATAGGGACAGTCCTGCTATTCAGGGCTTTTTCTTATATAGATGCCTAGTACCTCCCACCCCCTGTCCCAATTTTTCATACTTTCTATCCAGTCACCCTAAGCTTGTTACAAGAACATTGCAGTATCACTAGAAGAATGAGGTTTGGCCAGCAACTTTGGTCAAATTTGCTTACCTGGCACCTGTATGTGGTCCTACTGACTATGTTATGACTAGTGGGTTGCGTCAGGCAAGCAGGATTTGTCCCTACAATTGTGAAGCTAACAGGCTGAATACCCAGGAAAGACAGCATATGCTGCACTTCTCTTGCACTATTCACTCCTGGTTGAGACATAACCTGCAATTAGCACCAGTTCCCATGGAGGCTCCATTCTCTTGCCCACACCCCCCATACTGATAGGCTTTTTGTTAGTGCTTGACAGCAAGAGGCGACAATGAAAAGGAGAGGAAAATGTCAGGGTACAGTATCAGGAAATTATGGCACAATGCATATTCAGTTATGGTTTAAATTAAGATGTAATACTTTTAAAATCAGTATATTGTGTTTGAAGAGTGACATGTTAATTTCATGTTTTACATAGTGGGTAGAACCTTAGCAGAGCTCTTAAATGAAAACAAACTTCTAAGCCATGTTGATGTTAGATATATACAAGCCTATCAAATACATTAAACCCAGATAAGCATGATGTTATGTGAAACTAATTCATTTTGAATTTTCCACAGCAGGTATAGGCTACCCAAGAAGAGCACAAAGATTATGTGGTATGTATAACATTTTGTGGGATTGAATATTCTTTTCATATTTGTTTTCTAGCAGTTTCTTTAGGTTCATATTAGTGAATTCATAAATTGAATTTCCCTTTTCCAGTTTATGAGTTCACAGTATTTGTCTGAGATATATTTTTCTACAGTAAAGAAATGTAATGTTCCTCCATTCACTTGTATTACAAATTTGCCACGAAACGATTTTTAATTTTTCAAAACTTTTTTCAACTTAATCCTCAATTTTCATTAATATTTTAACACACTTCAATAAAATACATTTATCAATTGTTTAAATAGAAGCAATATCAATTTTCAATTAGTAGCAATTGGATTTTGTTTATAAAGCTACTTCTATACTTAGGGAAACTTTAAAAATCCAGGGCCAAATTGTACCTTTCTGTAGAAATAGCACAAAGAGGTTGGCCCAGCAAACTCCAGAAACTGACCTCGAAGCTTTCTTCAAATTCTTCTCACAGGAGGGGGAGATTTGTTGGGGGACAAGGGACAGGATGGAAGTAGAGAGTGTGGCCACGCAGTCCTGAAGAACCCAGGGATTGGAGGGGAATGCAAATCCTCCCATATAGCAGTGACCAGCTACAATGTTTCTCTGCCTGCTTCCTACCTCTTTCTTGGTAGTACGGCTTCTTCTTTTTTCTATATTTCCTTCCCCAACATTACTAATTAATATGAAAACAGAAGCCCACATTCTGTGATGTCACAATCCAGTTGCATTTGCAACTTCAGAATACACTAATATAGCAGTTATCAGAAATGTGTGACAGAAAATACAGAAGAGAGATCCTAATAGGGTCCTTTAAAAAGATGACAATTTTCCCTCTTCAAACGCAATCATTTTATTTTATACATATTGTTTGATCCTTCTCCCATTGAAATAAATGGCAAAATTCCTACAAGCTTAAGTGGATACAAGATTTAGCTCATAGCCTCATCTGTCTATACATTAAAATGGATCATGCAGTAGAGAACAAATTCATCATTTGCTTCTCTGTGACTGGTTTGTTTTTGAACCTATGGTCAGATTAGGGAGTTTGACAGATGGTACTTTCAATTTAAATGGATTTATATGCCATTAAAAGAAATATTTGCTGTGGCTAAGAAGGGCATTGACTGAGGAAATCAGAGCTCTAGATCATTTCCTCTGGGAATATTTCAGTATCCTTCCAATTAGTCAGTCAATATAATGTTCTTATAAAGATGATACTTTATTTTTCTCCAGGGGTTTCCTTCTACCCTCATTCAGGATGTTTCTGAAAAGGATGAAACCTTTTTCAAACCATCTACTCCTCCAGCACAGTGTTTATGATTAATACGCATTCCCATGTTATGAATGATAAAAAAAACACATGTACTATTGCTTTCTCTGTTCACACAATGAACATTTGCTGCAATTTGATTTCTAGCCTTTTTTTGGTAATAATTAGACAAATTATACCAGTAACCAACAATCATAATACAATAATCATACCCACAACTTCCACCAAGGACCTTTTCCAGTAGTTGAAAAGATAACATTGTATTTGCAGTTACATAATTCAGTATACGTTCCTTATCATCTGCACTTTTTTAAAAACACCAACTCAGGTAATAATCACAGCAACAACTTTCTATCTGCCTTCTTAAAACAAAAGTTATCGTTTGCAATCACTAGTCCTGCAAACATTTCAAATGGAATCTTCATCTTAAGAAAATACATAATTAAGCTTCTTAAAAGATCCTTAAGGTGTTTAATTGGATTCTAATTAAACAAAAATATTTACTAATATCTCATTTGAATAAAATATATCAATGTAGGATTACATTCATCCTAGTGTAGAAGAGTCATGCAAAATTTTCCCACAATTTAAATTCCATATTTCTGCCTACTGCACCAGGATAAATTTTAACTATGTTGGCTAATAATTTTTTTGTTTGTTTTTCTTTATCATTATAACTATATCAAATATCAAACCCAATCCTAGAAACACTTTCTACATTACTGCTCAGAGGGGTAGCCGTGTTAGTCTGGTTCTGTAGAAGTAGCAAAGAATCCTGTGGCATCTTATAGACTAACAGACGTTTTGCAGCATGAGCTTTCGTGGGTGAATACCCACTTCTTCGGATGCAAGCAGTGGAAATTTCCAGGGGCAGGTGTATATATAAGCACGCAAGAAGCAAGCTAGAGACTGTGAATGGCTTGCCAATTACAGAACCAGTTTCTCCTCCCTTGGTTTTCACACCTCAACTGCTGGAACAGGGCCTCATCCTCCCTGATTGATCTAACCTCGTTATCTCTAGCTTGCTTATATATACACCTGCCCCTGGAAATTTCCACTGCTTGCATCCGAAGAAGTGGGTATTCACCCACGAAAGCTCATGCTGCAAAATGTCTGTTAGTCTATAAGGTGCCACAGGATTCTTTGCTACTTCTACTTTACTGCTGTGACTAGCCCCTTTGGAATTATGATTGTAAGTGCTACACACAATAATGTTTGTTGGACCAGACCTTTGTAGTGTGATGCTATAAACATAGGGTTTGATCCTCCAAACAAACAAGAGTAACTTGAAAGGGATGAGTAGTCTCATTGAGTTCAATGGGACAACTCACATGAGTAAAGTTACTTCAGGATGAGTAAGTGTTAGACAGAACAGTCTTCCAATGAAAAAAAAATCTACATGTTTTGCAAAATTTCACTCCCAAGAAGTAAAATTCTACATGTTTGCAATCTGAAATAAAATAGTAGAATGTTAGTAAAACATTTTTCAGATCTTTTTCACCATTTCACACAACTTTAGAACCAATCACAATACAGGAAACATGAAGACTTTTCCAGCATGCTGAGATTTTGATCCTGGCACAAGAAATATTTAGCGTGTGCTTCTTTTAAGGCTATAAAAATACAGTTAAAGCTGAATCCTGGTCCCTTGTGCAAACCCCAGGTAAACAGTCCTTTCACAGGGGGATTTTGCATAAACCAGGTAAATGCAGTATTTCTCCGAAGCCAAGGAGCACCAGCAAAGCTGCTGTCACAAACCACCTACATGGGTGAGTCTGACCAGTTATAGTCATAGATCCAGTGGTTGTACTCCTTACCCCTCCCTCCCCTCACCATGAACACACTACACTGTGGAGGCAGCTGCACCTAAGCAGCAATCAGTGGCATATATAGATGCAGTCTCCCCCTATGTGGCTTCTCCTTAACGTAGCCCCTGACCAGCAAAGTTGTCTGAGCTCTTCAGCCCTTGTTCATGTGCATGCGACTTTGATCCTTAATATATATTTTTGTTGCAGAGTGATCTAGGAATCAAGTGACCTGCTCTGTTAAATTGTGGATAAAACATATCACTTTGTCAATAAGCATCTTGATACAGCCCTAGACCAGATAGGTAAATCCCTATTTTAATAAACTGGTATGGAGAGGGCGATATTTTTAGTGTTTGCTTTGTATCGCCCCATTTGTAAGGAATTTCATTCTGTAACTAGCTTTTCTACTTCCCTTTTGGTGGGGGAAGATTCTTGAAAACAGTTCTTGTAGTAGCAAAGAGTTTGTACTGAGAGGAATATATATATAGTCTCGCTGAGTTTGGGTAATACCAATGGGTAACTGGAAGTTATGGATGTACACTCAACTCCCTACTGTCTTCTACTTGCTTTTGAAAGGGAAATACAGAATATTAACACTAACATTTTAAAGAGCCGGAATGGCTGGAGAAAAAAATCTATGTAAAATAATAAATGTTTTAGAGTCTTTCTGTGGGGTGATTTTTGAAAGCTTGTAATATTTCAAAAACTATTCAAAAGGAAGAAAATGCTTTGCTTTTAAAACTAAAGATTTTAGAGACACACAGCTCAAGGATATTTTAACATATCATATCCTATAGAACAGCTCCAGTTCTGGAGAAAGATATTTATTGAACATAAAGTTTTATTGATAATTGTTTTTCTCTAGCTCTGAAAGTAACAGTAGAGGTTTAACAGACTCTAAAGCTATGAGGGAGAAACTGAAAATAAATACTTAAGTTTAAGGTTACATTTCTCCAGTTGGCTGGAAAACATCTCTTTTAAACCTATATAGTTTGCTTTTTAAATCTAAACAGATTTTTTAAAGATCACTGCCTGGAAAATAATTACACCATTTCTAAGGTGTGCTTGAACTTTTCCTATCACTACAACCACACACATTCATCTTAAGCAACCCCAGTACGTACACAGTCTGAGCCACTACATGTTGGTAAGAACTCCTGACAGAAGAAATGCCTGGCCCCAGACCCCACAAAAAACAAACAAACAATGAGCCTAGCCCAGTTCAGCAAACAAGCTGTACTGTAGATGTGTCATGTTGGGCCCAAGCCTATGGTTTTTATGCAGACAAAAATCTCATTGACTTCAAAGGAGATGGAGTTTTATCTGCATAAACAACTTGAGGAATGGGGCTATTAGTAACAATACACAACTTTTCAGATAGTAGTATTTAATCTAATCTATCTACAGATTTCTAGTTTGCTTTTCATCATGATATCTAGGCACCAAATACAAAACTAATAGGGAGGTATGTTAGCTATACAGTTTTATATTTGTCATCATCTGAAACTTACAGTTTAGTTTCACTGTCCAAATAGAATGATAAGAAAAGAAGTGTATACAGTGAACAATCAGTTGACAGAGGCACAAATATATATAAACACTGGGCCCAGTGGTGGAACTTACTCACACGAGTAGTCCATGAGATTACTTGCATAAGTAAGTGCGTGCTCCCCACTTCCTGGTAATTAGAGTCCAAATACTGCTCAATTTACTTACGCAAGGAGACCCATTGACATAAGCAGGACTATTAGTGTGATTCAGAGCTTCAGGATCAGACTGACATTTTGTAAAATAGCACTATAAAAACTCTTACTGTGACAGCCCTAGACTGTGCTCCTTTGGTATAAGGCTGCCAAGTAATTCACTGCAGGTGTCCACAGAGTTATGTGCTACCATTGATATAATGACGAATGTCAGCTCAGTGGTATTTTCACCCCTCTTCTTACTGCCTCCCTTTTGTTCTCCGCTCAGTTTGAGTCATGAAACTTTGCATTTCTTTGTTCATGACTATACTAACCATAAACTCTTCTATATTTCCTTAACCCAGATACAATGAGGGCTTGGGGAAGGAATACATTTATTTATAGGTGCATCGTCATTAACATTCAAAATGTGCAAAGAGGGAAGGCTGAGTGATTACCAAAGGACATTTTTGCATTACTTTCAATTATATTTAAATGAGCTAAATTAGCAAAATGAACTAGCATTCATGTTCACTTTTATTGTGTGCATTATAATTGCATAATCTATAATATTTGTAAATAAGTGCCTTGATAATTAGAACAGAAAAAAACAGAACAAGACTGAGGTTCACAAGGTATCCAAATGGAGTTCTCCCTGCACCTGCTAGGTAGGGCTAGATCCTGTGAGGTGTTGAAAACCCCAGTCCCACTGAAGTCAACAGGAATGAAGGGTGCAAAATGCCTTGTATTGCCCTATAGGAACAGATATTTAAAGGATTAAGGCCTCTAAAGCTACAGATAGGGGTTTTGAAAATCCCAGAGAACTCCTAGGTGCCCAACTCCTACTGAAATCAATAAGAGTTATGCATCTGGATGCTTTTGAAAATCCTATTAGACCCCTATCTGCATCTTTAGGAGCATAAATCCCTTAAAAATCTGGCCCTTCATCCCAATTATTTTTAAAAAAATGCTTTTAGCTACATAAACAAGTTTAATTCTAGTGAATTTACTAACATAATGGGAATTTACAGTCTAGTCATATTGCAGCAAGTTTGCCCTAGTGTTAGTCCTTATGCTGACACTTAGATAAACTAAAATTCCAGCTCTGATGAGAAATAGCATGATACTAATCTCTGGCAAACACTTGCTAATTAAAAACAAAGGGAATAGGGACAGCAGCATAATGTATTACTCCCAGCTTCTCTTAAAGACTTGGCCAGCCAGCCAGCCTCACACACAAGCTTACTTTTATGGAACAGAAGTTTAGTGGTTCTTAATTTTTATTCTTAAAAAATGTGACCCAATCTATAATTTGGAATGAATTTCAGATTAAGTTAGAAACAGAAGACCTAACACCTGTGGAGTTACTCTGGCATAAAGCAGTGGTGAATCAGGCCTTATGATCCTAATGAGTCAGAAACACCAAGCAGGATCGAGAAATTCTGGCTTCTGCTAGTGTAAATTGACTTGTTCAGGGATCCATTTTCATTTCTTGTAATCTTTATGCTATCATAGAAATTCTTGTCTTTTCTCTTCTGCCCTTTACTGCATGATCAGCTAGCCTATATGTTTTTGCTATAGACTGTTTCCCTGGTCAGGCTTCACAGCACAGAATGTTAAAATTGAAATCTTTGAGGTGTCTGAGTCAAAAGTTGTTTTTTAAATAAAACTCACACTTGCCAGAGCTACTCATCCCCTAGTAACATTGTGAAATCAAGTTTCCCAGGTTGCTTACAGCTCTCAGCATTTTGTTAATTACTGCAAGCAATGAAAGTGATAGACACACTCATATCAGCCAAAGCATCTTCCTCTCTAGTGAAGCATGCAGTTGAAAGACTGTGCCACTGGCTGATTCAAGGATCAGAAAGAAAAAAAAAAAGCCCCAGCAGATACATCTTCTTGTCTCTGAATACCTTTGGGTGATCAGTTGTTATTAATTATTATTGTTGTCACCCCTTTTCAACCCAAGTGACTAGTTAAATTTCAGAGCCCTGGGGATGTTGCTTTTGGAAGTAGAAACTGATGAAGTCTGGTATTTTCTTTGATGCAGTTTTGTTTGACAAAGTGCTCAGACTAGCAGTTAGTGCACCTACCCTTTGGCCCCTTGGCTCTCTGTCAAGGCAGTAGATATGCCTGATTCCTGACCCTAAGGGGGGAATCATCTGCCTCCACCCACATCTGGATAACAGCCCTTAAGGGGATGTGATAGGGGAACCCAGGCTCTCCCTCTCCATTGGTTTCCAGCCCAGGGCCCTGTGGGAAGCAACACCCAGCAGGTTCCTCCCTGCAAAGTCTAAGTTCACAGCCCTGGACTACTTGCTACCTATATGGCCCTGATAACTCAACCAATCACTTTAAAAAAAAAAAAAAAGAAGAAGAAGAAAGAAAGAACAAATGAGCAGGGCTCTAGAGGATCTGGTCTGAGGGTCTTACCCACTCTGTAGTCCCCTCTGAGTCTCAACCCTCTGTTTGAGTTCCTAAAGGAGAATTCTTCTCTCCTACAGCCTGTCCACTCACTTTTGCAAGGCCTTCTAAGCTCCTTTTAGCCTGTTCTTCAGTCAGAATGTAATACCAACAGACCCCGATGATCAGCAGGTGGGATTGAACCTAGGACCTTGGGAGCTAAATGCATGAGCCTCTCCTATATGAGCTAAAAGTCACATGCCTCTTAGCTAAGGTTGTAGCAGACTCATTAATCTCTAAGGCCTGGTCTACACTAGGACTTTAAATCGAATTTAGCAGCGTTAATTCGAACTAACCGCTCAACCGTCCACACCAGGAAGCCATTTAATTCGAACTAGAGGGCTCTTTAGTTCGAATTTGGTACTCCACCCCGACAGGTGGAGTAACGCTAAATTCGACATGGCTAGCTCGAATTAGGCTAGGTGTGGATGCAAATCGAACTTAGTAGCTCCGGGAGCTATCCCACACTGCACCACTCTGTTGACGCTCTGGACAGCAGTCCGAGCTTCGATGCTCTGAGCAGCCACACAGGAAACGACCCGGGAAAATTTGAATTCCTTTTCCTTTCTGGACAGTTAGAATCTCATTTCGTGGTTGGACATCGGGGCGAGCTCAGCAGCACCGGCAGCAATGCAGAGCTCTCCAGCAGAGGAGTTCATGTAATCTCTGAATAGAAAGAGGGACCCGGCATAGACTGACCGGGAACTCTTGGATCTGATCAGTGTGTGGGGCGAGGAGTCTGTGCTTTCGGAGCTGCGCTCCAACAAACGGAATGCAAAGACCTACGAGAAGGTCTCCAAAGCCATGATCCAGACAGAGGATACAGCCGTCATGCAACGCATCGCCGCATGAAAACCAAGGACCCCAGACAAGGCTACCAAAAAATCAAAGCGGCAAACGGACGCTACGGAGCCTGCCACCACTGTCCCACCAGTGACCATGGACTCTGATGATGGGACAGTGTCGACGGACAGTTCCTCGACGATGTTCGCGGACGGGGAAGATGAGGAAGTGTTTGTGGAGGACGAGGCAGGCGAGAGCACTTACAACGCTGGTTTCCCCGACAGCCAGGATCTATTCATCACCGTCACGGAGATCCCCTACCAACCCTCCCCGGCCATGAACCCGGATCCTGAATCAGGGGAAGGAGCAGTCGGTAAGTGCTTTAACCATGTTAACTTTTATTCTTAATATAACAGGAATCTGAAGTGTGTGAGAAGGAGGTCTCTCTATATATGGTGATAGAACAGAAATCCTCCTGGGAGATCTCCACGAAGCTCTCCTTCCATTAATCGATAAGCATCAGCAGGAGGTTCCTGGGGAGAGCTGCCTTATTGGGTGCTCCGTGATAGCACCCTTTTCCGCGCGAGGCTTTCATGCGGTATTCAGGGAGCATTGCCTCCCCGAGCACGGCTGCATCGGTCCGTCGTTCATGATAGATTTCACGCAGCATGCACTCTCTATCTCCTTCAGTGCCCGTCCTCACGGTGATCTCGCTAGGAGACTCATGCATCTAAGTAGTGGAATTACTGTTATGGTGCGCCTGGTCCAAAGTATTTTTAATAAATCCACGGACAGACGGCATAGCACAGACTCAGCACGCAGCTGCGTGACGAGCGTAACGGAAAGCCAAAGAATATAATGGACGCTCATGGAGGGAGGGGGGAATGAGGACGCAAGGTATCCCACAGTTCCTGCTGTCTCCGAAAAGTATTTGCATTCTTGGATGAGCTCCAAATGCTTCTAGGGCCAAACACAGTGTCTGCGGTGGGTCAGGGCATAGTTCGGCAATTTGCGCACACACCCCACCCACCACCAGAAGTGAAAGGGAAAACAATCCTCTCTTGACTCTTTTACATGTCACCCTATCTTTACTGAATGCTGCAGATAGACGCGATGGTGCAGCACTCAACACCAACATCCTTGCTCCCCCCACGCTATGGATGGCTGATGGTGCAATATGGCTGGTATCCGTCCTCATCATCAGCCTATTGGCACATGGGGCAGTGCAAAAGGACTGGTAACCATGCGTACTAGCATCTGTGAGGTCGATCAAGGGCGCCTGGCCCTAATTTTTCATGGTAGATGGTGCAGTATGGCTGGTAACCGTCCTCATCATTGCAACAGGGGGCTGAGCTCCATCAGCCCCCACCCTTCCTGTGTAAAGAAAAGATTGAATTGCCCCTGGACTAGCAGAGGGATGATGAGCTCTTTCATCCACAGTAATTAATGTCCTGCCTGGACTATCATTGCAGCTGGAGGCTTCCTTCCACTCATTTCTCACAAACAAGTCACTGTGTCTTATTCCTGCATTCTTTATTACTTCATCACACAAGTGGTGGGACAATGGTATGGTAGCCCAGGAAGGCTGTGGGAAGGCCGGAATGAACAGGTGGTGTTGTTGCAGGAGCACCCCCTGTGAATAGCATACAGCTCCAAATTTATGCAGGATCGGACACAGAGCAGCTGTGCTATCTGGTTCTATGATACAGTGGTTCTCTAGTACACTTGCCCATAATCTAGGCAGGACTGATTCTATTTTTAGATACCAAAAAGGAGGGATTGACTCAGGGAGTCATTCCCAATTTTTGCTTTTGCGCCCCTGGCTGCTCGGCCAGGGGCACTTATGACAGCACCAAATGGTGCAGTGCAAAAGGACAGGTAACCATGCCCATCTTATTACCATCTTATTACCAATTTATGGTATGGTAGATGGTACAATATGGCTGGTAACCATCTCTGCTGTCATGCAAAAGCAAAAGCATGCTGCTGTGTAGCGCTGCTGGACCGCCTCTGTCAGCGGCATCTAGTACACATACGGTGACATACACAAAAGGCAAAACAGTGTCCATGGTTGCCACGCTATGGCGTATGCCAGGGCAATTCTGGGAAAACGGGCTTAAAATGATTGTCTGCCGTTGCTTTCCCAGAGGAAGGAATGACTGGCGACATTTACCCAGAATCCACCGCGAAAATTATTTGTGCCCCAGCAGGCACAGGGGTCTCAACCCAGAATTCACAGAGACAGCCTAGACTCAGTTAATTGTTTGCAAAAATGTATCTTTGCAAGGAATTCACTCCCTGTTTCCCATCTCACAGCTTCCACTGTCTCCAGACCTGCCACAGCATCCCCCTCGCAGAGGCTGGCAAAGATTAGGCGGAGAAAGAAAAAGACAAGGGACAAGATGTTCGATGAACGTACGGGCTGCTACCTAGCCGAGGCAGACCAGCAGAGCCAGTGGAGGGAGACCGTCTCTCTGTACCAGCGCTCACACAGCGAACGGGAGGAGAGGTGGCGTGAGGAAGACAAGCAGGCGACTCAAACCATGTTTGGACTAGTGAGGGAGCAAACGGACACGCTCAGGCGCCTTGTGGATGTTCTGCAGGACCGCAGGAGGACAGAGCCCCCCTGCAGTGTATCTGCAACCGCCCTCCCCCGCCACAAAGTCCCATACCCCCCTCACCCAAAATAACCAGAAGGAGGGGCGCCAGAGGGCGTGTAAACTGTCACTGCACCCCAGCAGAGTGCTCAAGTACCCAAAAGCTCTCATACCCTACATTTGCAGAAGTCGTTCCCTTCCGGACTCACACAAGTCCCAATCCCAGTTCCATCCCCTAAGCGTCTACTTAAGTAATAAAAATACTTTGCTGTTAATTACTGTTTCCGTCATGTTTTTTCAAAGAAGACTGTGTTTGAATGGGGGGCGTGGGGAAGGGGGTTGTTAATTGCATAGGACAGTCACCTTTCCCAGGGTACAGACACGGGGGCAGGATCAGCAGCGGGTCTCACACACAGTGCAGTCAGTAGGCACCATGGTCGGTATGGGAGGTGGTTTCCAGGTTCTGTGTGGGCGGGGGGGATGTGACTTTGTAGCGGGGGAGGGCGGTTACAGATCTTATACAGCGGTCCTTGTCCTGGACCGCTGAGTCACGCAGCAGAGGAATCTGTATCCGTACTCCTCCGCCACAAGGTCACATATCCCCCCGCACACAGAATTCTAAAAAGAGGGATGGCAGGCTCCGTTGAAAGAAGCATTCCGGCACTGCGGACCGCTCTAGGAGCAGGAGCCTGTCATTCGTTGAGTTTAGAGGCGGTCTTTACATCACCGCACACCCTACCCAGCACAGTCTGCCTCCCAGTTTCAACCCTTTAACGCAAAGTCATGAATAAAGAAACCTTTCTTCAGTAACAATGGGACATGTATTTTATTTTTACACGTGTGTTGGAAGTGGGGGAAACGGGGTGAACGGGGTATGTAACCGAAGAGGAGAGTCAACAGTCAGTGGGTAAAGAAACAGAGGCAGGTTCAGCTTCTCTGTAAAGAAAATGAACAGTCACAGGTCACGCTGCTCGCTGGTATTTGAAGAGTTCCTTGTCGCTGTCCCAGGCGCCTGTATAGGGCTTCATGAGCAAGTGCATTAGCGGGCAGGCTGGGTCCCCGAGGATCACTATAGGCAAATGCACATCCACAACAGTTATTTCGTGGTCCGGGAAGAAACTACCTTCCTGCAGGCGTCTGAGCACACGCATCATGAACCTTGCCCGGCCACCCGACGTTGATGTTTGCAAAACGTCCCCTATGGTCCCCCAGTGCTTGCAGCACCATTGAAAAGTAGCCCAATTTCTCATCAGCTGACTGTGGAAGAGGTGGACGATAAAGTGCAAGGAGGAGAAAACGGCGATGATCGCAGCGGGCTCCATGCTTGCAGTGCTGTGGCGTCCGCGCTGTCACTGACCAGAAAAGTGCACGAACAGATTGCCCGCAGGCGCTTTCAAGGAGGGAGGGAGGGAGGTTGTGATTGACGGTTCAATGACGACACTTACCCAAAACCACCCTCGACACATTTCTCCCCCCAGCAGGCATTGGGGGCTCTACCCAGCATTCCAATGGGCAGCGGGGACTGCGGGAACTGTGGGATAGCTTCCCACAGTGCACCGCTTCCAAAGTCGACGCTGGCCCCGTGAATGTGGACTCAGAAATTCGAATTAGTGTATTTAGTATGGATACACAAATTCGACTTCATAAGGTCGAATCCACAAATTCGAACTAAGTTGATTCGAAATAGTCTTGTAGTGTAGACAAGGTCTAAGTGGTCTTGATGTCACTAGAGGAGGAAAAAGCACCACACCCAAGAGGTGTGTGGGTTACAAGAGCATGCTCTGCAAGCCTGGAGAGGTTAGGCTATCTGGGTCTAGTATTGCCTTTTAACCCTTTTGGGCCCAGTGTGGAGTTTGTGTACCCCATCACACAAACAGTGTACAAAGGCTTGGGTCTCTGAAGGAAGAAGGGATCAAATATCAGGAAACAGATTCTTTTGCTCACAGCACCAAGAGCATTCTCATCAGCCAGCACCTGACCCAAAAACCTCTTCCTAGGTTTCTTCCCAAGTTAGTGTTTTCAGCTGCTCACGCAGGCACTTTCTCTCTCTAATATAGTATGTCTATCCTACAAGTGCTACAGCAGCACAGCTGCAGCTACACTGCTGTAGTGTAGACACTTACTACAGCAACAGAAGGGGTTTTTCCTTTGCTCTAGTAAATCCCCACTCCCTCCAGAGGTGGCAGGTAGGTCAACAGAATTCTTCTATTGACCTAAGGGTGTGTACACTGGGACTTGGGTCTGCTTAACTACATCCTTCAGGGGTGTGTTTTTTTACACCCTTGAGTGACATAGCTAAGTCCACCTGAGTTTTAGGCTTAGACCAGGGCTCAGTCTTTCAATATTCTGTGTGTTCGCTCTGCCCCACACTCCTAACTAGTAACAACACCCAGATGACTTTTCTGCCCGTTCGGTGCTAATTTCTGGGCAGACTATTAGGCTTTGTTTTAGGTGTTGCCCCTTAACTGTCTCTTACAATTGTCTTAAATGGGGGATGCATTCACACATTTTTTTCAAATGAGGTTTTAACTCAACCAATAAAAAGTTTTCACCGTGCTCATAACATTATTCTAGCCATCAGCCGTTACTGGTTACAAGCAGATCATGGCTGTATGACAATGGTACAGTTTGTGTGTGTTCCTCTTCTATTTAGAAAGGCAGCTTATAAAAGATGTAAAGGAAAGGGACAAGTTTATTAGGAGAGAACCATAGCTTGTGGAATGATATCATAGCGTTTAGATTTTGAATTTACAAGATTCCTATGCTAAACTTTAATTAAACTCATTACCTATTGATGGATTTGACAGCTCAAAGGTTTTGAAAAAGGACACAGGGTAAAAATTTCAAAAGCCTACAAGTGACTTAGGAGCCTATGTCCCATTTTCAAATGTGATTTTGTGCTAGTTGTTTGATGATATTTAGACCTCTAAAGATGCTGATAGGCACTTAACTAAGGACCATCATAAACTTCACCACCTTCTGCGCCAAGGTCAAGGCACATTTCCTTCACCTTCTCTAAAATACATAGCAACATGTATATTTTTAAAAAAAAATTAAAACCCTTTCAAAACAAGACACTCCACTCAACATTCTTCTCCCCCCAGGGAAGAGGGTGAGAGAACAAACAATACATGGCAGATGTTAGTCATGTTGCTTAATGCACTACTGAAAGACACTTAGATATTATGGCTATGAACATAGTATAAGGAATGATTAATAAATAGAATAGAATAGAATAGTGCTGAGCAAGCAAAAAAAACCTCACTTCTTAGTGAGCCCAGAAAGAATGTACCCAAGCATGAGGCAGGTTTTGGCAAATGTGAACAACTCAATTTTTTTTCCTTACAAAGCACATTTTTTGTTTGAAAAAGATCCATATTGTTCCTATATATAGAAGTACAACCCTGTAAATAAACTCTGGGTTAAAAACCCGAAAGGTGATCAGCACCTCGAAGGTGCTGCTAAACACTTGTAGGGTCAGAACCCATATAAATAAACATTATCAGAACTAGAACGCAAGGGTTGGCGATAGAAGTCTATAAATTGTGTAATGAAAATTATCAAGTTATATCTGTCAAACAGACAAACACACCCTAAAGGATTTGTAATAGTTCATTTAATGGAGGCTGGTATTTCAGCCATTAATGATTAGGGCAATAAGAGATGTTAACAAAAAGCTATAAGGATGGAGGGGGGGCACGTTTTTTATTTTTTCATCTAATTCAGAGCAAAATTACTGCTAAAATGATGTAGGACTTTCCTGAAATTATTAAATTATATTGCTCCTAAATTGATTTAACTGAGAAAATTATACCATTTAATATTTTACTCTAACTCAGCATACGAAGGCATTAAGAACAAAGCTGCTGTCCTGGTAAATTTGGCAGGAGCATTATTCTGCTATGTAGAATATCCAGTTTTGGAGTGAATTTAGGCTTCTCACTTCCAGTGGTTCCATGGTACAGACTGACTAACAGACAGGCATGTTAAGACTCCAATAGAGGAAAAAGGTGAAAAAAAGGAGAGGGTGCTAACAGTGCAATATTTCTGCATCCCTACCCTCAATTAGCACTCCTGCCTCCTGGGCATAGATACAGGACTGGATTCTGACTTCAAATACAATTTGTTAATTCAAATTAACTCAACTGAAATTTGTGGTGCAACTCTGGATTGACCCTGTGTGGCTAAGGGAAATGGGGATACATTATTTGCCTTAACTGAAGCAAAGGAACCAGAGGATGCACATTTGGAGGGTCCTTTTGTTAGAGGTAGGTGCAGCAAGAGAAATCTCATGTCCCAACTAGAGCAAAGAAGGGCACAAGTGCCAGTCCAAGAATAGAAAATAAAAGCTTAAAAGTGACTTACAATTTATTCTGTTCCAAATTCAATCATGAGTTTTATTTTCTAGTTTCCACTGTGTAGGTCTATGTAAGTGTCACCAGGACAAACACTAACAAATAATTTCAAACATAATTATACAGTATTAATTCTGGTCTGCACACAAACTTGGACTGAAATAACTAGATCAGGTTTAATTCACACTTGTTATTTCAGAACAAATCAGTGTGTCAACAGCATTATTTCAGAATAAAGGTTCTCTATTTTGATTTTCCATAAGTGAATAATAAAACTAAGTATGACACTTACTCTGAAATAAGATCATCCAAATGCAGACTTACCAAAATAACAAAAGATGTAAATTAAAACCAAGTTACTTATTTCAGTGCAAGTTTATGTGTAGAGTAGCTCACAATTACAGATACATTATATACAGTAAATAAAAAGTAGTGTAAAAGGTTTGCAACAACATCAGAACCAGTATTTACAATGTTTCCCCATCTATAATATATACAATATATATTTCAGAACTATGTCTCTCTATTTTTACTACTCAACAAATCTTCTATCATTCAACAGAACAGACCCAAATCTTAAAATCTTTTCTTTCTCTCATGTTTCTACTTTGAATGGCAATACTGTAAGCTCTGGAGATTCAATTTCTTTAAGGGCAAGTGGCAAAACAGTAAACAAATGATCAATATCTGTATAACTAATAGCATCTTAAATTATTAAATGGATTTTTTTCTTCTTTAGTTTCAGTTTCCCATTCTCATGTACTAGCACAAACTTATTCTGTTTGAGTTTCTTACTGTGCAAGGGAATGTTTAATTCTAAAAATGATATGTGCTAAGTGAAAGTAACAAAAAAATATTCAGAAACCCCACACAGTTCTATTAGCTTTAGGTTTTTAAAGTCCTTCTTTAAATTCTACATTTAGCTTCATTTAGCCTAAAATTTGAGCTTAAACCATTTGTTGATTTCCCTTTAAATTTCAATGAGAGAAATCGAGGAAGTGAGAAATAATTCCATAGCGTCTGAATCCTTTTTCCTACTCAATACAAAGGGCAAGTCCAGCCTTTACTGTAGCACTTCAGGAAAAACTGCATACCAATGCAAAATCTTGCTACAGTGTAATTCAGCATGCTGCAGCTACAAAGAAGTCCCTAGTGCCTTTCACTATAGCTAATATGCTGTCATGGGAGAAGCAGAAGCAATACGATGAAATATGTAACTTATAACTGCCAATCATTCTCTCTCTTTTCTGGAGTAATCGCCTTATCTGTAATTAGAAAGAACATGCATCTTAACTTCCTGACATGAGCTATTGTGTAGAGTTGCTGTGTGCAGTTAAAGAGTTGTCACGTTCCACTCCAGAGATGGTTACATTTAAGAATGAGTTACCTCTCTATATGACAGTCAAATTCTGGCTCCCCTCAGAAATGCCACTTCAAAATGTGTCCCTATATGCTGTGAAAGTAGCATTAACAACCATCTTTAACACAGCAGGCAGAATTCTCATGCACAGCCTCCAAACATAGATTATTATTCTTGCTAAGAGAATAAACAATGTGTGCAGGAGGAAGGAGTGTGTAACTGAAATTGCCAGGTCAAGAAGTGGGCATGCACAGGTATGTAGACTATATTAGGTCTTATCCCTAAATGACCTTTAGTAACTCATGTCATGAAGGGTCTACGGATCAGCTTTTCCATAGATTTTGCAGAAGCCATACCTGGGGGACACTGCTGCCTTATGGTTCCCTTTTGCCTCTGGGTTTCATGGTGTGTCTCTCGTGTACTGGGCACCCATAATTTGGCCCATAGTTTGTAAATCAGTTTATAAAGCTTTTGGGGATCATTCTGAAAGAAAGGTGCTACATAAATTAAAGTAAATATTACCTACATTTGGCCAAACTTTCCAAACTGAATACCTAAAATCATATCCACAAAACTTATACCCAATATAGGCACAAATGGGCAGCTGTATCTGTATTTATTAATTTTATATATGTGAACAATTTATCATCAGAGTATTGCAACAATCATTTACTAACATCTCTTATTTTACATTTGAAATACACAAGCATTAAAGGGGGTGAAGAAAAATGTTTAAAATGTTGTATATGTAAAACGTTTTCAATTCCTATATTTTTTAGTTGAAAGAAAAGTAACATTAAGAAGCTGTGTAAAGCATACAACTCATTAAAATGCTTTAATATAAAAACCACAAAATGAGGCCCAAAATGCATATTCATGTTGAAATGATTCTTTGGGGTAAAATTAAAATAACCTGTATCCCTTTTACCACTGTGCTAGCAATTCATTAGCTTTCAGTTCAAAAAAGATTTTATAATACAATATTTTAAAACTGGCATGCTACCACCATTAGAATTATACTTTACAAATCCATGAGTTGTTTTCACAAAGCTAATTGCATATGTTGTATTTCTTCTCTCAGTTTCAGAGTGCAATTTTGCGTGTACTATATGCTAACACAAAAAAGCAAAACAACAACAGATAGGCACTGTAGCATTGCAGTAATTAATTTAAAATAAGGTTGATTTGTTCTATTGCTTCTTTCCCTGAGGCCAATAACTGGGAGCTAGTTATACTTCAATTCAATAAGCCAGAGGAAAAACACCTGTTGCATATGATTACGGCCTATTAAAATGCAATGAATAATTCAGCATGAATATTTTAAACAGCAGCATTGTTGTCTTGCCACCAGCTTCTCAAGAGTATATATGAGAGGCTGAAGAGAGACAGGGTCAAGTCAACCCAATAAGTTTCTGTCCTGTCAAGTAACTCATCCCCTCCACTTCCTCACATCTTGGAGGCATTCTGTTGTGGCTTTGTTTTCTTTCAGCCATTGATTGAAAGAGAACATAACTGTGGTATTGTGCTTTTAACTTAGATTCTGCATCTTCCGTGTTTAATTTTATCTCACCCAGGGATGGGCCCAAACCTAAAACTCCAATCTGAACAGTGGCTGGCACTTACGTATGTAGGGGGCCAAATCAAAAACCCTGATCTAACCCCACCCCGCCCAAATTCTGGATCTGAATTTTACTGTATTTAGGCCCTAATCTTAAAAAGTTGTTGCTCCTCCTAGAAGACACAGTGTTCTCTCAGGATGAAGGTTCTACTTCCATCTCTGTTTTTCTTAAAACCAAATCCTAGTCTCTCTGAAGTCAATGGCAAAGGTCCCATTTACTTCAGCAGGACCAAGACTTGACCCATAGGATCTGATCCAACTCCACTGAAGTCAATGGGAGTCTTTCTATTAAATCCAAAGAGAGTTGGATTGGATCCTTACTGCATCCTGGTGCCATGTTACTACTACTTAGATTAGAAGCTCTTTGGGGCAGGGACTGTCATTTCACCTACCCGGAGGCTAGGAACTAGGGATTCCGGTGGCCTAACCTCAACTACTCTTGGGGGAGGGAGAGGAGTATTGATCCCCCACCTTCCTGAGGTGGCCTCTCATTCCCTCCACATTGAGTCAAGGTGAGCAGAATTCCTTCTCCTACCTGGCTCTGGGTCTTTGCATTTTCACAGATCCTCAAGCAGTCAGAGACTGCAGGACGGAGTCCTTCCTCCTTCATGACTGTAGTTACCATTGTCATCTCCCAGGCAGCTGTCTTACACTCTACTTGGGCATTTCCCACCTGTGTGTGTGTGTGTGTGTGTGTGTGTGTGTGTGTGTGTGTGTGTGTGTGTGTGTGTGTGTGTGTGTCATAGACTTGGCAGTGCGCTGCAGCTGCTTCAGTCCCTACTTCTGGCTAGAGCCATCGCCATCATCACCACCACGCTTTGAATGGCCTCTGGGTCCCTGGTGAGGGTAGGCAGAGAACTTATTTCCCTGAGCCCAGAGAATTCTCCTTGAAGTCAGTAGGTCTCATCACTCCCCTCTTCTCAGGTATTTGTTTGCCTACACTGGGAAAGTAACTGGATTCCTCTTCACCTCTGGCAGGGGAATGCCACCCTTCACTCCACCCCCACCCCCAGCTTTTCTATTTGCATTTTGGCTCAGAACATCTCTTGTCTGTCTGGAGCTTACTGAAGGGACCTGATTTACTCCTGCTTTCAAAGCTATATCATCATTGTCCAAAAGCAAAGATTATGGCCTATCTAACAATACACTTACAATCACCACCTGTGACCCTTCCTGGGTCTGTATAAAAACCTGTGCTGTAGGTAGAGTCAAGGCTTTATCACAGTAACTTTAACCCACATTTCACACCCTGGGAGCATTTGATGGAGTTTCATGACATGGGGCTTATATTCTTAGCTGTCTCATTAATCCCCAAGCAGTAAATGTCTCCCCATTAATTACCATCTTCCTCTCCTTCTGATGATCCAATGGACCTGCATCTGGGAGGGTGTAGCATGGTGTGTAGGTGGTGGATTGGGGGTGAATGGTTCAGCATGAACATTATATGCCATGTGCAGACTGGCTGTATGACTCCCTCCCTCCGGAGACTCAGTCACAAAGTTAACTCTCTGAGGTTGGGGTGCAGCTGGTCTTTCCAGTACTGGTACTCAATGGGTGACATAAGTATTCTGGTCAAAGTGACCCTGCTGGTCACATAGGGAACACTGCTTTTCCCCACCGGACCCAGGGCTTCTCAGAGGTGGTTTCCTTTTCTCCTGGGCAAGGGTCTCCGCATAGGCCTGATACCTATCCTCTGAGCCCATTCCATCCCTACCAGGTTTTCTATTAACCCCAGGCTGACTATCTGGATATTGGTCTTCCCATTTCCATCCCTGGGGTTTTTGTCTGTTAACCATGATTTCAGATTAGAGGGGCAGAGTTTATAGAATTGTTCTATACCCGAAGAGGCCCATTGATGCTAGCTGGCAATGGATTCACTACTCTGTGTCAGCAACTCCTAACAGACCCAACAAACTCACTACAACTAACACACTACTTTCGTAGTATTTATCCATAAAGAATATAATGTCAGATCTTAAATGAAAGCCACATCGTGCAATGACCAGCATGATCCTATGTACGGATGATATTTAAGAAGTTGTGGGTATGTATGAAAATATATCCTGAGAGTCTGTATCAAGGTGTGAGTCACCAGCAAAGATAGTCTTGGTCAGAGGGAAAACCTATTTGTCCATCTAGTTAATTGACATGTAAATTAAGCATTGTATTGTTTCACAATGGGCCTGCCCTCACTGGTTTGAACTGAATGCTAATTAAGAACAGAGATATGTGAAGCCAACAGAAAAAACAAGCAATGAAGGAGAAGAAGCTTATCTTCAAAGGTTTACTAACTAGCCTATAACTGGAAGACAAACATTTTGTCATCTATTCATGGAGTAAACCCATGGAAAGGCGTGGGATGTTCATGAAAGTTTGCCTTCTGGTTTTGACTGAAAACCAACAACTATCAAAGACTGAATCCTTGGGAGACAATCTACTTTATCAAATAGGAAAGGTAACTATTGATAAGTGTAGACCTAAGATTATGTTTTATATTTTGTTTTATTTGTGGAACCATTTCTGTTTCCATTATCCTTATCGGTATCTCTTAAATCTTAATCTTTGTTAATAAAGATATGATTGTTTTCACAATAATTAAATCTCAGTGTGGTGGGACTATAAAGGACCTGATCCTGAGTTGTATCAGTCAAGCTGTGTGTATACTGTTTCCTTGGGAATAGCACACATGATAATTACTGTGAGTGGGGCTGGATACTAAAGGGGGAGGCTTTCTGAGGGTTTGGGGTGCGACTAGTGTTAACCTGCAAGGCAAAGTAAGGGCTGACAGAGCTCTGAGAAGATTGTATGGGTTGCTAATAGATTAGTGGTGTCAGGGAGCTGATCCAAGTCAATCTCTCAGTGAGGCAGGGGTAACAAGGTGGTCACAATCCTGGCATCTTGAGATAGTCATACCCATTAATATGTAGGCCTCAGTGACTGTTTAAAACCCCCAACCAGTTCCCCATTTCCTTATGTACCCCCTAATTTGAACTGACGCCTCAACATAGGTCACATCCTCTCTTTTCTGGACTCCCTAAAACCTTCTCCTATATGCTTGAAAAATCAGTTTAACTTTTGCCAAAAAATCTTGTTTTCATTGTTTTCATTCATAATCTTTGTAATTCTCTGTCCATAAAGGTGAAAATGCCCAATGTTCCAGACCATAATGGAGCCCGATTCCATATCATGTCCTCCTTCCCCTACCTTATTCAATTCACACCCAATTTCAAAGGCATTTAGAAAGACATCCATGTCATCCCCCTCCCTAAAGTGAGGAATAATTTGGAGTCTATGCCACCCACCAGCACAGGTGCAGGAGCCCTGGCTTCACCTACCAACTTAAAGTGTTGAAAGAACAGTTTCCTCCATCTCAAGCTGATATTTACGTTCCTTGTCCTTCTCTTTCTCATCATAATGGTGCTGCTTCTCCTGTTCTTCTGTCTGGTGCTGGTTCTTCTTCTCTTCTTTCTCAAAGTGATGCTGATTCTCCTCTTCTCTCTCATGCTGATGCTGGTGTTCATGGTCCACGAGCTTCTGGATATCCAGATGTATTCAATTCCTCTTCAGATGCAGCTTTTTTTTTTTCTGGAACTGTTCCTGGAGAACAAAGGAACACCATGCACCCTTCCTAGAAACTGCCTGGGAGGTGGGAATGGGAGGAGCAGGTCTCAAGTTTACACCCAAAAGTTTTGGGATAACAAGGGGCATATGAGAACTCAGGCCCAGAGGTTCCTAAGAGAGACATTATACAGGATGATTGACAAACAGTATCGATTTTTGAAAGATGTATGCTGGCTTACTAGCAGACTGTTTATTATGTACATAATTGAAATATGAATTTATGAAAAGTAATGGCAGAAATGGCAGGGAATACACCTGTCTGGGAAATAAATCAATGGGTGCCCCTAGGATGCCTGCCAAGCACCTTAGTTATACCCACTTTTTTAGGGGGGAGCGGTGACAGAGATGACAATATCCTGCAATAAGCTGGACAAATCTTATGGACTTAAGTTAAAGTATTTTAGGAGTTCACTATATTAAAAATGCAAATGTTTATGTACTATTGAGGGATTGTATATATTTCCATGGGGGATGGGAATCATACCTCTTCAGGAACTAAGAACATTGAGGAGTGGCTAGGCAAATTCATGCAGGTTGTAACATATCCAGAGAGGTTCCACCACCCAGGGACGGCTCTATGTAATTTGCCAACCCAAGCATAGCAGTCAGGCGGCTTTCAGTGGTGCGCCTGCGGGAGGCCCGCTGGTAACGCAGATTCGGCGGCGCGCCTGTGCCTTCGGTGTACCCGCTGCCGAATTGCCGTCAAAACCATGGGACCGGCAGACCTCCCACAGGCATGCCTCTGAAGGCAGCCTAACTATTGCCCTCACGGTGACCAGCGGGCTGCCCCCGTGGCTTGCCACCCCAGGTACACACTTGGTGCGCTGGTGCCTGGAGCCGCCCCTGCCACCACCTGGGTGTGGAGAGGCTCACTGGTTCAAACTGAATTTTCCAGGGACCTACAGAAAACAAAAGGATTTTTGGTTACATAGCCTGAGTTAAAATTGACTTTTTTCTGATTCAGTAAATGGACAGGACCTTGGTTCTGGGAAGGGAAGCCCCAATCCTTAGGAAAAGGTTGGCAGGACTTCGGCCGACTCTGGCCCAATGAGACTGAGGGGGCTTGTTCTGAGCTGAAGTTCTGATGAACTTGTAGCCACAGGAAAAACTACTGTGTGGGGTTTGGAGAACTGTTCACCAGCCAGAGCCCTTGTTGCAGTTGGGGGTGATCTCTGCTAAGCTTATTAGCATTCATGTAAGTTCTTTTAAGATGTCTTTTCTGTAATGTTTTTATCTTCAGAATAAATGTGTTTGCTTAGACAGAGCTGTGTGGTAACCCAACAATGGCAGTTACATTGTGTACTGTCTCTGAGGAGAGAAGCAATGCAGGCCTGGTTTGCTAGGGATATCAGAGTATAGTTGGGAAACTGTGTAGCCTGGAAATTCCCCAGTCAGAAGAGAGAGAAACAACAAAGAGAGGTAACAGCTGAGGAGCCTGGATCCTAGAGTAGGTGCCCTCGCCAGATCATAGAGGGGGAATACTGATGTAGATGGTCTGAAATGTGACAAATACTAGATTATAAACTCTTTGGAGCAGGCACTTGTCTTTTTGTCAAGTGTCAGAATAGTGCCTAGCACAATGGGGTGCTGGTCCATGACTGGGACTCATATTGGCTATCAGAATATAAATAAATAATAATACTTAACATTCCTATGTCCATATTTAAATAATCTTAAGTAGTGCAGTGTTGCTTCCTCTCAATATTCTGAGCTACAGCTCATGCAAATATTTTCAAGGGACTTTATAGACTAAGCTGTCTTGTCTCCAATCAGCTACTGAAAAAAGTTTATTTGTTTTAAAACTAGTGATCTTGCATCACCTCTATATCACTGGTTCAGATCTAGGTTAGTTCAGTAGTGATGAAAAATTATGGGCATCTGAGGAAATTTTTCAATGGCCTATATAAAGTTAATTAGTGCTGTTAATTAATTTCATAATAGAACATCCCAACACAATCTCACAAAACATTGCCAAATAAAATAATCATAATCAGCATCTGTCTAATTACTGCTGCAACTAAAAATAAACAATATTTTGCACTTTTCAGCTAGAGATCACAAAGCACTTTACAAACTCCGATTACCCTCCCTGTTTTGCAGAGGGAGTATCTGAGGAACAGGTAGGCTATAGGCCATGTCCCTCACACAAGAGTCAGGCGCAAAGCTGGAAATAGAGCCCATGGACTAGATTCTCATTCTCATTCAAAATTCAATCAGGCTGGAGAATAAACTACCCTCTACCTTAAAGACATCTAAAGATGGTCTCTCCAAGTCAGGAGCATTGAGGCTGAGGCAAATTGATGAGGCAGCATGGGGAAGCTTATACTGACACTGACTCTCCATGCTTTACTCACTGGGTGAAATCCTTGCCTCATTGAAGTCAATAGAAAAACTCCCATTGACTTCAATAGGGCCAGGATTTCACCCTCTCTAACTACATAGAGGACATTAATTGCCAAAACAGTCAATCCAGCATATTTTACAAGCAATATTTAATTTAAATAATTATTTAAAGTCATAAAAATGTTGTACATATTTCTGAATACACACGCTTAAGAGCCTGCTATTGTGAAAAGCTCAAAAACACGTCAAGGGTTCAAATTTGCAAGGTATGAAGTACCTAAAAGAAGATGCTGAGTGGCTCTCATTAAACTCATTGGGAGTCAAGGGGATTCAGCATCTTGCAGGATCAGGCCCTAATAAAATAAAAATACCTTTTTTCACCATAGTTGGAAATGGGATAGACACAACAATTGGTTTTCACCCATGCAACTCAATGAAAATGCTGCTCAGGTGTTAATGAGGATTGCATTTGGCCCAGCTACAGCAGAAAGATGGTGATCCTGAAAAGAGACTAGGGGGGAGATTTGTAAAGGCACAAAAGGCCAGTTGACCCTAATTCTAACTTGTTTCCCAATAAGGAAGCTACATGCTTTGCCCCAGACATAGAGGAGAGAGCCACAAAAAGAGCAAGTAAAGGGGCAGCATTCATTCTCTGTGGGAACCTTAAGAACTGTTCCAATTCCTCTGACTTTTAAAACATTTAATAAGTCATTCAGAAACTGTCATGGTTAAGTTTTAACTGACTTTCTCCTGAAAGTCACAGTGTCGATGGAAATCTAAAAGCTCCAAATCGTTTACATCTAAAAGCCTAATTCATTCAGAAAATGACTTATAGAGCCAGGTTGTACTGTTCTTTCTACAGTTTTACACATATACTGGGAAGACAATCAATAGTACCCATGATTCATAAAGGGAAATAACCCTTTTGTTAAAGTGCTACCTACTAGCAGATGGGGCAATGAATTCAGTCATTTGGAAGCAGGCTTTTTTATGTCCTTCCATGAACTGATCGTTTAATTCACATTCTCACCAGGTGTCCTGTTCCTGATTAGAGCTCTATGTAGATGCTTCTACCCAAAGGGAAACTGATATATTTTGGGCTTTTCAGCAGCTATTCTTTTTGGGTTTCAAATTTCTAATGATTCTTTCTCAAGTTTTGCAGTAGCAAAAAGTTTCTCTCTTTTCTTTTTTTTTCTTTTTTTTAAATTGACTGTTTTTCTCTCAAACCTAGGGAAAAAATTGCAGCATTCTGACTTTTAAACTAGGCCAAAGGATATTTTAAAACTTTTCAATGTGGGTGCAAAGGGGAGACGGAAGTTCCTCATCCCAGTCCTTTCTTGCTTATTTTCTACCAAAGGGCTACAATTGCTTAACTAGTGCAGTATCTGGTGACATCCACAAAACATTGCACTAGGCCATATAGGAATCAGGGTTTAAACAAGGAAGGCAAGCCTCCATCTTAGGAGATAGACAAGTCTTCTGTCCTGACTAAAGTTTCACTTTTCTTCATGCCAAGGATTTAGAAGGTCCTTATTTCACATAATTTTTCCACTAGGCTGTGATGGAAGGTTGTAGGTGTCACTATTTTCACTTTCACAATTTTCACCAAAACATTTTGTGTCCTGTTCTATTCATAAATATTAACAGCCACCATTTCTTGGCTTTTGCTTTACCAACTATAAAAGTGCAGCATATCACTTACACACAATAGAGCTCTCCCTGATATTTAGTATCCCCTCCCTGCTTCCTTCCCTTTATCCCAGATGAGCATGATCATGTCAATTCCCGGGCTCTCTGGACACACACCATATATAGTACATCGTGCATAAATGTCATCTCCACATCATACACAAGCGTCTTGCCTTTATCATTAAGGCCCTTCACATCTTAGCCCCACCCTACCAAGCTGATCTAGTAACATATCATAACACTGACTCTCAACCTTCACTCTCTGATAACATTTCCAACCTTTAATGCCCACCTGTCAGCTTCTGTGCTAAACACCTTTATGCTTTCTCCCACATCACCCTTTATGGATGGGGAAAACTTCCTGATGTGAACTATACAGCCACTAGCCTATCTTCTTATAAATCCTTCTGCCATGATGCTAATAAAATTCTACCGGCTGACCTTGGCTAGGCAGGTGACGAGCTGTGACTGTTTCTCTTCCCCTTCCTTCCTTTCCCTGATCCCCTTTCATTCATTCCTTACATTCCCCCTATCTCTACCCCCAATTTTAAAAATTGGGAGCAAAATGAAAACAAGCAACACCATAACACATAACTAAGAAAGTTGTGCCAATTCTTCACCATACTCATTTACTTGTATGTTATGCCCTTATCCCCTACTCTTTGTCTGTTTTTGATTGGTTAGACTCTAAGTGCTCTGGGGCCAGGATTGTCTCATATCCAGCACACGGGCCTTTGGGCACTGGCATAATTTACTATTTCTAACAGGTTGTGCTGGCTCTTAAAGGACAGACACTTCACATTTCCCAGGGTCTTTCTACATCCTGCCTGCCTCTTTTGGTGGGGACCCTTACACATAGAATTGGAAGGGAACCTTAGGAGGTCAGCTAGTCTAACCCCCCTGCTCAAAGCAGGACCAATCCCCAGACAGATTTTTGCCCCAGATCCCTAAATGGCCAATGCTCAAACCACTGAGCTATCCTTCCTCTTCACAGGTCTTATCTCAGCCCCAGTTTTGCCAGACTGGACAAGAAACTTGTCTTATATAGTTCTGCATTTTCCATCCTCCCTTGCTACACCAACCCTCATTTTGGACTGAAGTCAGGAACAGACTGTGCTGGCCTCTGCCCACTCCTAAAGGGTCACCACACTACTACAGGCTACTGATAATATTAATAATACAGTGACTGATTTTCTCTCTCTATACTATGATTTCACATACCACCTTCACCAAGCTATACAGGTGAGATCTTGATATAACTGGAAAACAACTTTTGCAGATTTCTGGGGTCCAATTACATATTAAAATATATAAGGTGAAGCACTGTAAAAAATGCAAAACTCTACTCTCTCTGTATATAATATATTATAAAGGTCCATATATTTATAGACATATATACACCTCTACCTCAATATAACGCTGTCCTCGGGAGCCAAAAAATCTTACTGTGTTATAGGTGAAACTGCATTATATCAAACTTGCTTTGATCCACCGGAGTGCACAGCCCCTCTACCCCCGCCCCCGGAGCGCTGCTTTACCGCGTTATATCCGAATTTGTGTTATATCGAGTCACGTTATATCGGGGTAGAGGTGTACATGAATTTCAACGATATAAAGAATACTGCTAACATCAAGCAAAAGAGAAAAACTAGCATAAAAGATCCCTGTAAGTAGTCTGGCAAGTATTGCTTCTGAGGTACATTATACCATGCCTGTATCAGTGGATTTTTTAATTTGATGTTTGTTTATGTTACTTTAACAAACACTAAGTACTACTACTTCTCACACTAATCCTTCAGTATTTAAGTTTATATTGCCTTGAGTCAGTTTCTTCAACGGAGATTCTCCTGAATACAGAATAATAAACGTGTTGTGGTTTAACTATTCTTGGTACTGATGTCTTTAACAGGTTTAAGAAAAAATAGAACTTGCATATAATGAAACCACGCAAAAGCCTCGTGCTTTCTATTCTTACTTAAATCATTAAAACAAGATTTCCCTCAGTTCAGTTTTGCAGCAATGACTGTGACTCCGTACTCGACTTTTATTATTTGTAGCAATTTTCTATTCTTCGTCATTTGCAGCTTTCTGCTATTTTGTTCAAAGCTACAGAGTAAGAGGAATCATGTCACTAATCCTCCTTAGTTATATGAATAGGAAGAAAAATCAATACAGCGAGTCCAAATGTATCTGGAAATAGAGTTAATCAATTATAAGTTCATTGTGTTGTACTGGGATGATATAGGGATTCTTTCCCTACTTTGGAGAACTCACAGCTGCAATATTTCAGTCCTGCATTGCAGGTTTTTATCACAGTTTTAATGAAGTGTAGTTGGTTTTGAAGTAAAATCTGTCAGATTTCATGAAAAGAATTAGATTCTTGTCGTGTGTCGCCTGATCAACTTTAAAATAGGACTTAGTTTCCATTATCCTGTGAACAATATATTTTCTAAAAATTAATTGTAGTGGTACATTTTAACTTGATATGACGACAGGCTCATTATCAGGAGTAGTATGCCATCAGGCAAAGATGGATTATCTAGAAAAACAGATTCATGGGAAGGAAATTTAAACGATTAGACTGTCTCCTGGGCAAAGGGTCCCTTTGCTGAAGGGAAGAACCTGAAATTACCCTCTCTCTCTCTCTGTATCCACATGCACTTTTTGTAGGAAAGGCATGTATAATTATGGCTGGTAGAAAGAGAAGGCTCCAAACTACACCCCCCCCACCACACACACACACACACACACACACTATCATCTTGGTCTATTAGTTACAGTAGAAGGTAAGAACAGTCGGAGGCAGTCCAATAGGCAGGCACATGGATACTCACCTTGCTTCTTAAAAGGTGCCTTTGGGATAACCTTTCATGTCTGACCCTCAGTTCCCTCAGGCCCTGCTGTTGTCAGTGGGCATCTTGAGAGTGGGCTCGGCTCACTAGCCACATTGGTTGTCTCACATCCTTCATTTAACAGTTTCTCTCAGTGGGTAACAGACTATAAACTCCCTGAAATAACTGGAAGTGGTCAAACTATAATTATCTGCTCTCTCCCCGCTGTACTGACGCCCAGCTAAAACTACCCCCTGTGACTTCCGATGCCTGGGTCCCTCTGGCTCTGTATATAACTGCTTCCTTGCTCTGAGACCCAGTTGCTCAGCATGTGCTTATCAGCCTTCCCCACAGATTGGCTGTTTCCTCCTTCCTTCCACAGCAGCCAGCATGCTGCTTCTACAATCCCCTGATCCTAGATCCCAGTGCAGCCTCAGGGCTGCTCCTGCTGGCTTTGCCTTGTCCCTGCCTGGCTCCCTGACAGTTACCACAGCAACTCCAAGGCAGTTCCAATCATGACTCCATTTCGACCCCTTAGGCAGAAAGCAGGATCAGCAAGCAGGATCTTCTGGTTCTGTTCAGGCCTTTGCATCCCATCTGTCACAGCTGAGCTGATGTATGTTTCTTACTCTCTGTGGTTCAGTGGCTTCCCTTTCCCAGGCTCTCAATACCACCTCCCTGCATAGTTGCCTAGCAGTTGCAGGTAGCTACTGTTTGCATGCACTGCTGGCCCCCAACCCCAGCATATCCACACTACAACTATCCTCTCTAGCCTCTAGTTGCCCTGAGTCCTACTGCCACATCCTCTGTGTTCTGATAGCCAAGGGCTTCTCAAGCAGCGGGTGGTGATCAACACATGAGTTATGAAGAGGTATCCCAAAAGGTCTCACCCTACTGGTTGAAAAGCAAATACAATCAGTAAACATCCCCTGGCACTAAGGCCCAGAGGGAGCCTGTGAAGAGAAGGAAAGGAATAGCATGCTCCTTGTCTGCTTCCTTCACCCTTACCCTACTTCTCCTAACTCCAGACACAGACAGACTGTCTGTCCACCTCCCTCTCCCATGCACAGAATTCAGCTATGGTGAAGAACTGTTGCTTGGAGATATAGCGCAGCTAATTGTGCAGCCCCTTGAAGCAGTGCTTCTCTGGAACTGTGCTCCGCCTGGAGGGGAAGGAAGCAGGGAGGCTAATGAACAAATACAGTAGCCACTTTAAATGGCTCTTACATGAGAGAGAGGACGGTTGATGCAGCGTGGTGGTTTGACTAAAGGGGAAGCAGAATGGGCCTGAAAAAATCTGTCTCAGATGGTTTGTTAGTGAGAGAGGAAAGAGCATGTCAATATTTTTAAAAGCTCTGCAACACACAGAAAGTTTGGTCTGCCAGACAGTGCTGTTATAATGGGGATACAGCCAGGAAATGGTGGGCACAGAACATATATCTGAGCCTTAAAACAGCAATAACAAACAGAATGGTAAAAGTTTGAGAAAATCAAGAACTTGGAGAAGACCAATAAAATTCTTAGGAATTTCTATTACAAGGTTACATTCTTCACAAGGGGTTAGACAGAAGGAAAAACTAGAGAAATATATATCTGTAGCTTTAAACTTCCCAGAGAGGATACAGAGAATCTAGAAGGTCCTATACAAAAAGGAGATTGGAGATCTGTCCTAAAAGAGATTTAAACAAAGGGGAAATTCCTAGAGGGAGACTATCTTGGTGATTTAAAAAAAAAAAGAAGAAGAAGAAGAGTGATCACCTAATTCCCACAGGTTAGTTAGTGAATGCCTTGAGTTAAGGCTTCTTGCTTGGAACTATGAGTAATGCTTCTACAATTCTCTTTACAAAACCTGGGAGAAACCCAACAGATTGAGGAAGCTACAAACTTGTTTCACTTCTAAATCCTGACTACAAATTGCTGGCAGAAATTCTGGCTTCCCAGCTGCAAGATAAAACACCCCAAAGTAATACACCCCAATTAGGTGGGGTTTATGAAGGAGTGGCTGCTGCCTGACAAAATGAGGAAACTGAATAATGTAATAAATCAGGCAAAATGCATTAAAGAGGCAGTTGCAGTTTTTGCAATAGACTCACACAAAGCAGTCAGCAAAGCTGAATGGGGTTTTCTCTGTGAGATTATGGAGCATTACAGGATAAGAAACGTATTTATTATGTGGATTAAACTTTAACACAAGGCATCCTCAACAGCAGTTATCACCAGTGACACTACTTCAGAAAACCTTTTCCTAGGCCAGGTACAAAGCAAAGGGTGCTGTTTATCCCCCGCTGCTCTTGCTGTTGGTGGTGGGACCTCTTGCACAGCAATTGTAGAATCACCAGGAATAGAAGGAATCAAATTTGGGGGATATGTAGTTAAAGGCCAGCCCACACAAAATAGGCTTGAGGAACTCTGAGAAATCCTAACAAACTGGAGAAAAAAATGAATGAAGACTATCCAGGAATTCAGGGCATGGTCTCATCTTCCTGTCAATGTTCTTTAATCAGACTGTATCCTTAAATGAAAAATGCATTAGGCCCCAGATTGAATTGTGGTTTAAATTGAAAGACCAGGGCCTCAAATGCCTACAAGTTAAAATACACCCCAAATTAGGTATATGCTCATTGTCCCATCCTAAGCAGATTCTATTAAGAAGGTTTTTAATTGATGGAGTTCATTACCCCTTCACATCTGGGATATAAATGGTTTGTTACAGATGTCTTTTAGACAGAGAGATAAAAAGTGACTAGATCTAGTTCTCACAAAATGTTAATATATGTTTAAAGAATAAATATGGAACATTTAGGCCCCTAAGTTGTATGTTTAATGTTATCAGTATTATCTGAATAGTATGACATTTCTTTAAAGTGTTGAAGTGGTTGGTGTATCTGTAGCTGGATTGCTTACTTTGCAAAAAAATTATACTGAAAAATTCTATGGAGTTTATACAAAAAAATATCCTATACACAATGGTGAAAAGTGGAATACATACTCTTCATGGGTTTAACCAAAAATATAGCTGTGCACAAATATTTTTTAACCAAAGCTTTAAAATTCTCATTTTTCGTTTTTCTTTAGTTCTGCTTTTGGGTATAAAATTTCCAGTATTTCAGATAATTTTTTGTGACTGAGGGAAAAAAAACAGTTTCCACAACTAAAACCTGCTTTTCTTGACTGAAAAAATCCCTTTCCTCTCCTGATTTTTTTTAAAGGGAGCTCAATGAGCAAAATAATTTTGAAAAAATCATCCTTTTCTGAGAAACATGAGGAAAGTAGGAGAGTTTTATCTGAGACCCTGGGATGGGACTAGCCTGACTTGCTGTGTCACACCTCAGCTTGATGAGAAGTAAATGGGTGTCTCTGAGGTACATCTCTAGCTACAAGTTAAAAACAACTATCCCACAACAACCAGCTGCCACGATAACAGCTAGCATCCCTGCAAAATTTTGTTTAATTTGAAATGATCTTTACCAACTTAAAGGACTCTGTTAGGCAGTTATCTCGTCAGACTTACAAAACCATTAAGGGAAGGCCAGCACTGGGCCAGAAGGTCCACCAGAGAAATTGTCTTTTACTGTTTTCTTCAGGAACAGGAAGGTGGTGTGTAATTTTCCCACCAGGTGGAAATATATTATTGTTATTACAGCATGTGGAAATATATTGTGTGTTATGTACATATATTACTTTTATTAAATGTTTTAAAGTAGATTAAATTGTATTAAGATTTGTATTTTGCCATTCAAACCTTCTGCAATTCCCAGCCCTGCAGGGAGGAACTAGCCCTGCTGTCATATTCCATGCAGGGGTGAAGCTTATGCTGGCCTGCACTGCAGGCCTGATCCATTGGCCTATATGTTTGGAGTCAGGGCCATAGCCACATTTTCTGCCCCTTTGGAGTGGCTTATGCCCTCCAAGGCATAAGCAGAGAATAGCCTCCGCATCCAGAAGAGCACAATAAAGCTTTGCACAGTCCTTCCCCATCCACCCTTGGAGTGGAGAGCCCGTCTATCATCTAGCCCACAATGGGTCTGATCTTACTCTCAGTAAAGTCAATAGGAATTTTGCTATTGAGCTCAAAAGGCATAGAATTGGTCCCTATTTTTTTGTTAGCTAATACAGGTATAAGAAGCATAATGACATACAAAGATCAGGCACAACAGCAACATGCAGCATTCACAACTACCCTATTATCCTTTCTCAAATCTCCCCAAACCTCTCTCCTTGTCCTTTATAGCCTGTGTTGGGTAACGCCTTTTCAGCACCTGAAGAAAAGTTGGATGGATAATTTCCCTGTCCAGTTGCAATGAGAGTTCTATTACTATTGTTTTCATCATTTTAGTTTTTATGTTGTAATGTGGTTGCTCACTATTGAGCATTTATTCAGTCATTTGACATAGGCATAACTTCTGAAAGATTAGCCGATGGTTCATGCGAAACTGAAAAAAATATATACTGTTGGGTAACAATTCTCAGCCTGAATCTATGTTGCCTTACCCCTGTGGTATCTATTTATCCCTGTGCAAAGGGATGCCAAATGCTACCAAATCAGAATGGTGCACAGGTGTAAATGATTGCACAAAGCCCATGACAGGAAAAAGGGTCCTTGTGCCTATTAGATCTGACATTTCCTGTTTTTCTTCCTCTGTGCATTATTACCAGGGATATTACTATGGAAACAATAACTTTCTTTCAGCTGCTCCTGCTGTTTATTTCATACCTAAAGCCCAGGGATACATCTTGGCCCCCACTCCGGCCCCTTTGAGACACTCTGATGGTACCAAGGATGATAGACAGCTGGCAAATACAGCCAAATGGGGATTTCTCCAGCAATGGGGAAACTCTGGCTCTGCATCAACCCATTTTAGCCCTCCTGGTGCAGGAGCATGGCTGTTACCAGCCAGCACAAATTGGAGTATTAAAGCAGCTGTAAAGCTACTCTAACTTGGGCCAGGGACTGAATTAGCCCTAGCTACATTCAGGATCCAGAGGGAGGGAGGCATATGAAGGTTCTATAGTACCAATTTCCCCTACAGCCCTCGGTCCTGTGCTAAGCAAAGCATGGCTTAACCCAAGGATTTGATCTTTAGATCCTTTCTTCCTTGATGCCTGTGTCAATTAATATAGTGTCATATACCAAAGCGTAAGATTTCAGATGGGACATTTGAACAGAAGCAGATGAACACAGATCCCACTTACATACCACTGTCCATGCTAAACTAAAAGTGAGGGGAATAGAAGACAGAAAATATGATACCTGCAGCTCCAGGGCTGCCCAGAGGATTCAGGGGGCCTGGGGCAAAGAAATTTCGGGGGCCCCTTCCATAAAAAACAGTTGCAATATTATAGAATACTATATTCTGGTGGGGACCCGGGTCCTGGGGCAAATTGCCCCACTTGCCCCCTCCCTCCCCCCGGCAGCCCTGTGCATCTCTTGCTCACCTTCTATGCATGTAGTTTTTTACACAGTGGATCCATGTAGTCACAGCTTTATTTGTCACACCTCTGTTGCTCCCCTAGACTGATAAAATAGGCAGAATGATGAAAATCTGTTTTATAACCAAACTTTTCCATGAAGCATCAATGGGGATAAGTTAAAATGTACCAAAAGATCCAACTCCTCCCCTCGTCTCTTCCTCCTCTTTCTAGACTGTAGCATGACTCAGAAAAATAAACAACCGAAGAGCCTTTGTTAAACCCTGGCATGCAGATTTGGTTTTGGCTTTTTTTTAAATGTTATGTTTTATCCGGGTCATTGCTTGGACCATGCAGAGTAAAATAAATTCTTAAAAACATAACAGGAAAAGCAATAACATTTTGCCTGTGTTTAACAGTATCTTAAATATAGTTTCTTTATTCCCCAGAGATCTCAGATACAGATATCATTTGTAAAACTGGACTGCCCTACCATATATACATACAACAATGGAATTGTACCTCTTCTCTAACATTCTACTGGGTATTAGAGAGACAAGGTAGATGAGGTAATATCTTTTATTGTACCAACTTCTGTTGATGAGAGAGAGAGACAAGCTTTTGAGCTTATATAAAGCTCTTATTCAGGTCTGGGAAACTAAATCAAAGTATCACTGTTAAGTACAAGGTTTGAACAGATTGTTTGTCTCTCTCACCAACAGAAGTTGGGCCAATGAAAGATATTACCTCACCCACCTAGTCTCTCTAAGGTCCTAGGACCAACATGGCTAAAACAACGCTGCAAACATTCTGCTGGGTAGTCAGTTATATTCTCTAGTGCCAAATCCTGCACAAGGGCCACGGAAGACCTCAAAGGCAATGGAACTGGAGCAGTTTGACTGCACAGGGGTATTCTAGCAACGAAAAGGACATACAACAGAATTCTGTTCACCTGAGCAACAGCTTACTGCAGCCATCTCTGCACCACCGGGTGGAGGACAGGCTAGAGAAGCAGCAAATAAATCTGTGGCTACATGGATTCATGGTGCAAAAATATACATGCATATGTGGTAAGCAAGGGCTAGAAGTTGTCCTGCTGCAGTGGCAATAACTCCTCTCCTAGGCAGAAATTCAGCTCTGTGCGATTGGTCAGTGCAAGGCACACACCCGACTTAAATGTCATTTAAACCTTCAGAACAGGGCTTGGGTGGTGCATAGGCTTTCTGCTATCCCTCTGCAAATGGTTGGATTTAATTCCTAGTATTTTGTGACCCATGGGGCAAGGTGGGAGTTCTCTCCCCTGTAACTCCCTTGAATAGCCCTGTATGCAAGACTCATCTTGAATATGGTTTGCGTGTGGAAAATGGCTGCTGGTTTCTTTGCTCTGCTCCTTAGGGTATATTTTCAGAGTTACATTGAGTTTCAATTTCACAGTCACCTTCCATTAACTTTAAACCTCATGAGTTTCTTTGACAATGTATCTTTGAGGGCTTTTATTTTACCTCATTTTTTATTTCAATTTCCCTTTTTGTGACGGCTTGGATCACAGAAAACCCCTTGGGAACTGCCAACCGATGTGCTGATACTATCTCTGAGCCTGTTTCCCCTGCCAGCTTGGGATTTCAGTGCCCTGCCTGGTTTGAGCCAGACACGCTCGCCTGCTACAAACAACATCCCCCAAAAGCTGCAGGCTTAACTGAGAACAGCTTAAGAAGTGCTACTGTCTCATCACTCAGATGCCCAGCTCCCAATGGAGTCCAAACCCCAAATAAATCCGTTTTACCCTGTATAAAGCTTATACAGGATAAACTCATGTTCGCCCTCTATAACCCTGATAGAGAGATATGCACAGCTGTTTGTCCCCTCCCCCCCGGTATTAATACATACTCTGGGTTAATCAATAAGTAAAAAGTGATTTTACTAAATACAAAAAGTTCCAAGTAATAAAAAACAGAACAAAGTGAATTACCAAGCAAAATAAAACACACAAGTCTAAACCTAATACAGTAAGAAAGTGATTCCAGATGAAATCTCACCCTCAGAGATGTTCCAGTGAGCTTCTTTTTCAGACTAGCCTCCTTCTAGTCTGGGTCCAGCAATCACTCACACCCCTGTGGTTACTGTCCTTTGTTCCAGTTTCTTTCAGGTGTCCTTTTGGGGGTGAAGAGGCTATCTCTTGAGCCAGCTGAAGACAAAATGGAGGGGTGTCCCAGGGGCTTTAAATAGACTCTTTTTTGTGGGTGGAGATCCCTTCCTCTCTCCTATGTAGAATCCAGCTGCAAGATGGAGTTTTGGAATCACATGGGCAAGTCACATGTCCATGCATGACTCAGAACTTTACAGGTGGCAGCCATTGCTCACATGCTACCTTGAAAATCCCTAGGTAGACTTCTTATGTGAATTGGAGTCATCCAAGGTCCCACTGTCCGTTAAGTGTTTCTTGACTGGGCACTTAACTTGCAAATTCCTTTCTTAAGAAGCTGACCAAATGCCTTACTAAGGCTACTTAAAATCAAACCAGTTCGCAGCCAATATTCATAACTTCGAATACAAAAATGATACATGCATACAAATAGGATGAATATATTCAGTAGATCATAACCTTTGCAGAGATATGTTACATGGCATATGTAGCATAAAACATATTCCAGTTATGTCATATATACATTCATAAGCATATTTCTATAAAGCATTACGGGGTACAACATCACAGTGTGCTTTACTTCTGAGTTTGGGGTTAGTTTGAATGAGAAGTTGATTTTCACGGAGGATTTTCCTTTTATGTGGCAGCCAGTTTGGATGTGTTGTGCTTTCAGACTTTCCTCTTGTTATTTTCTGTACTACTTTTCATGAGTGCAAAAAGCCATTTTTGTTGCTGCATGCAATTTATTTTGTTTGTTTGGTTTGTCATCATGCATGCAAGCAAAGCTTCCATTACCTCCGAGTCAAATGTGTATATCCTTCTGGTGAGTGGTTTTATAATTTAAGTGTAACTGTAAGCTATGCAAGGCCCACAGCACTAATGTGGTTATACAATGTAATCAGGGCCCACCTGAATCTCCATAAAGTGTTTTCCCTGCAGAGACAGTGCATTTTCCCCCTTTTAAAAAGTAACATTTTTCAACCACTTGCACACAGAAACTTTATAATGACTCATGTGCTACTATAAAGGTTTCTGTACGTGACACGACAGCGAGCCTCACTAATGACTCAGGCTCTGAGCTCCTGAATGATAACATGATGTACTACACAGACTACTGGGCTGGCCAGACTTATGATTCCCATGTGGCTTTTCTTTTGTGTGACTGAGGCATGCTTCCCTATGTTGTTAAAGGTTGATTTGTTTCCAGAAATTCTTTAGGTATTCATAGTAATAATTATTCCTATTTATACACAAAGGTGTACATGACCATATACTGTTAAACAAAGGTGCCAGAAGATCTGGTGTGCATAGTTATTTCCCATTGGCAGTTCTGTATTATCCTAACCATACCAGTTTCGTTGTCAGCTGTCCAGCTGTCACTGTATTGTCAGCTACAGTGAAAAACATTCCAAAGGTTAGGAAAATGAAAAGTTCTCTTTGCAGAGTTTAGACATATGGCCAGAGTTAATATATTCATTTAAGCCTTACTTGGTTACATGTTGTTCATAAGTTAAAATCATATTAAGAAATTATGCCAGCACAAAGAATTTCTTGGGTGCTACTTCAAGAAGATTGTCCTGGTTTTGAAAGGAAACCATAAGAGAATCAGATTATAAAAGCTTTAGAAGGACATCCCTCCAACTAGTAACAAATCTCCAGAAGCATCCCTCCATCCACAGAGGCTACCAGGGCCGCCCAGAGAGAGGGGGGGCAAGTGGGGCAATTTGCCCCAGAGCCCGGGCCCCAAGAGGCCCCCACAAGAATATAGTATTGCAACTTTTTTTTAATGGAAGAGGTCCCCAAAATTGCTTTGCCCCAGGCCCCCTGAATCCTCTGGGCGGCCCTGGAGGCTACCAGTTCTTCAGGCCAGAGGCATCCACTGGTGAGAAGAGGCTGCGCAAAGGAACAGTTCTTACCAAGGTTTCTAACAGGATTTTAAGAGAACACTCGCTCATGGAGAGAAGGGGATCAATTCTCCCTTGTGTCCACGCTTTGCTCAGTTCAGCAAAGAGTTGGGGTCAGTTGGGAGCTGGTTGTGGCGCCTTTATCTGGGGCTGGGCAAACCCTGGCATTAAAGTAACTGAGGAGAGGCTCTAAAATTCATCACTGGCATAAGATCCATGCCATCTCTTTCCTGACCCACTAACACCCTGGCATGCCCCCAAGCTGGCCTGGAAGGGAATCAATTGGCGCAGGAGCCAACTCTGCCACCTCCACTGACTTAATACCAGTGGGGAAAATTGCCCTCTGCAAGGGAAATTCTCCACTGGATGTTATTAGCCAGAATCTGTCCTCTTTGTGCTACCTGAGGATAGCTAGATTGTGTAACATCTATTTGCATTTGTGAATAATTATCCACACAAGTAGTTCCATTGACTTCAGTGGGATTAATTATGTGAGTAAATGCTCACCATCATGGGGAGAGTTGCCTAATCCAGTTCTCAATAGATTACGCTAACGGATTAGAATAAGATAAGTACCATGGCAGACAGAAGTTACCTCACTCAACTGGGTCCAAGTAGGCACCACAAAATAACTATTCTGAAGTCAGCTTTATCCATGGTTGCATATCAGAGGTTATGTTTGACTGTTTTCCCCAAGAATGATGTGAAGATCAGGCAGGACAAGCTTTTAATACATGCCAAGGAAAATGTCTATCAGGAAAGAGCAGATGCCACGCAGATCCTCCTTCCACTGTCAACTCAATGCAAAACATCCTCCTTGTGAGTAGAATGAATGCATCTGTAATTTGTGTACTTGCTATCTGACCATCTATCTATTTCACTGTTGATATTGCCATTCTGCTTTCACTGACAGCTCCACTATCTCATATCTATGGAAAACCTGCATCAGATGCAGTGAAGGTCGGAAGCACCTATTATTTTGGTGGTGAAAGCAGGCTCCAAAGCCACCCTTACATATGGGCCTGATCTGGATTTTCTCCAGTTCAGGAGAGTTCAGATGCAGGGAAGGTTCTGCTTCAGGCTTTTACCTTTTAACTAGAAAACATTGGATAGTCTTCATTGTAAATCAAAGCCAAGTACTTACATTCTTCTGGGCTATCCCTGGTCAGAAGTGGCTTACCATAGCACTGGACAGATTAGTAACTTAGAATTGATAAGTACAGGTATACTCTAAAAGCTGCAAATAGTGATTATTGTCAAATAGGACTAAACCTGCATGAATTTATATTCCTAACTGAAGAAACCTGTTTTCATCACTAATTAATCTAATCTATTATGTTAAATTAAATTATCTTTCTACTCCATTACCTACTATAATAGTTACCTTTTCTCATCCTATTTTATTCAAAATAAAAATATTTACTTTGATTAAATCCTAGTGTCAAAAAGAATCTGTAAGACTAACTTTTGCCTTACAAATAGTTTCAATCTTTTCTCCAATCTTCAAAAACATTTTCTAAGTATGCAAGCCAATATGAATACTGTTCTATATACACACACACACACACACACACACACACAGAGCCTATATCTATTTCTAATGGTGATTAATTGTATTCTGTTTCTTTTCAAGAACACAGATTTCATGTTTTTTTAGTTTTAAATGACTTGTTTGGATACAATGTTGATTGTTCAGCAAAGTTCCAGATTCAGCTACATTATATAAATGAAATGCCAAAGAACTGGAAACTGGAAATTTCCATTGACAGGTAGAGGCAAGTCTTCCTATTCAGAATCAACCACCTCCTTTTGTAAAAGTGAAACCTAAAAACCATGGCTTTATTTATTAGATACTGCCTACCAATAATCAGCTGTTTGAATGATAGAACAGTGAAGTATCTGGTAATGAAGGGCTTAAATTCAATTTTAGTGAGTAACTACACATGACTGTTAAGCATTTGAATACCTACAACAAATAAGATAGATCGATAGATAGATAAGGACATTTAATTAACATGTTCCATTTATCACAACTAATCACCAAATTATACTCATTAGAATTTCTCCTCTCTATAAGTGAATAATGAGAAGCATTTTAATCCATTATGTATTTAAAATATACATTACTAATACCATTTTATTATATATATTTCAGTTTGATACATTTAAGAGAGGAATGTGATTTTTTTTCTCTGGGTTTGGAATGCCACCATTTTTAGTGGGAGTCAAATATGATCAGTGATGCTGTAATTAAAAATCAACATTAATTTCCTCATAGACTGTGTATATCTAGCAATGAAGTTCAGACAGTTGATTTGTTCTTTTCTGCACAATGGTGCTCTTATATTATCTGACATTCACTAAAAATAAATGTATGTGAAAGAAGGAATTAGCTCACCTAGGGGCATTACTGGTAGTAGAAGAATATTTAGGAGAAATAAGTTTATATGTGTGTGCACTCAGACTTGCAGAGTTTCATACAAGAAAATGACAGGGTGACCACAATAATTGGTTCCAGTGCTGGAGCAGAGAGAGAGGAATGCCACTGTTACCATATTCAACACTCTTCACTATTAACGAGAAAATACAATATCCTAGGGGTGAAAGCCTCCCTCCTGAGTCTGGCCTGCTCTGGGGCTGGAATGGCCCCTACCATAATTCAGACAGTCATAGAGGGCTGCCTAACTTATAGCAACCAATCTCCAGCGACCTCCAGCAATAGTGTTGCTCAGAATCTCCACAGCACATTGGGCTACTACCCCCTTCCTTGAGAGCTCCCTATGCTAGAGTTTGCAAAGGGGTACTCGGTATTCTTCCCATGTTCCCATGGTCAGGGAATTCTACCCTGCCTGGATGTGGCACCAACCACTTTACCCAGCATGCATCGGCTGGAACAGATGTGAGAAGCTCACCCCAAGAGAGTGTGCTAAGAGATACTCCCAGACTCCAACACCTCACTAAGCTCTTTGGCACAGGGACTGCCTCTTGCTATATGTCTGTACAGTACCCAGCACTATGGGGATTCTAGGCGCTATTCACTGTAATACAAATAGATAAATAAACAACTTACTCTGTATATTTTTTTTATTTCCAGTATTGTAATATACTAGGTAGTGTGCTTGTGCAGCACTGCCCTCTCCTTTAGAGGATCAGACCTGCTCAAGTATGCATCATCATTTCACCCTCTGGGGGTGGGAGTAGCTGATAAACTGAGTAGCTTTCTGTCACTAATCTCAGGTGAGCCATCCCGGCCAAAATTCCTGAACAGGATTATACAGCATAATACATAACCCCTGCCAAAAACAACAAATAAGCTAATAAAACATGATAACCCAGAGTGAGTTCAAAACTCACCCAATGCTATCCCAAGCGTTCCTCCATCATCCCCATGTGTTACTGAGGGCTTTCGGTTGTAGGCTCTGTGGGCCAAGACCTTTGCCCTGTTTTAGCTGTACAGTCTGCTGCACACCTACCGTGCAGTGTAATTTAATAAATAAATAAAACAAATAAATAAATAACGTCATTGTTAGACTGAAGATATGAAGGTTGCGGTTTATCTGAACACTCCTTTTTCATTCAGTGGTCATGGCAGAGATATAAAGAAAAAGTCTGCAACTTTTTGTTAATTCAAGATCTATACAAATCGGGGCACATATTCTGTGATAGACAAGTCAAATGCCAGTTTTATTTGTTTGGGGAAGCAAAATAACCATTTAAAAACAACAAACCTCTAGCTACTGCACTGGCTGATCACAAATAGAAGAATGGCAGGGCGTCTTGACCTTCCAATCTACGACTGAACAGTATTTAAAGGAAGGAGGAGGCCTTCCTCCCTGATGCAGTCCACTCCTTTTAATTCTCTCTCCCCCTTCATCAAATGCCCTGGTACCATGGTAAGCTGGCCGGTGTCTGAAGAGCATTGGATGCAATTCCCTTTGGAGTCTGTCTACACTTCTTAAAAAATCAGCCTGTAGGGGTCACTCAAAAGCATAAGGCAGTCTCCTCCACACAGAAGCTAAAGGGCCAAACATGTTGTCTACATAACACACTCACAGCCTTTCCTGGCTGAGGAGTCAAGCTCAGCACCCAAACAGATCCCTGGGATTGTGTCTGCACTAGCAGTTTTCAGGAAATCTTCCCCCACTGTATTGGTAATAGTGCTAATATGAATACGACACTGGTGTTTATATAACATCCTTTAGTTATGCTTTGAGCTGGGGTAGGAGATGCTGTGGTAAAAATGCCTTTGCATGGTGTACACCGGTATCTTGCCTTTACCACCATTGGTGGAACTGCAAGGCTAAATTAGGCCCAGCCTGTGTGACACACTATACAGCCAAAGGACTGCCAGAGTGTCCCAGAAAAACAATATCTAAGGCACCTTTTATGCACCTTTATACAAGGTCTGAATTAGGACTTGGGAGTTTTTGATAAATGAGGAGCTTTACAGATATTACAGAGTTTGTTTCACTGAGATCAGATGAGATATATGTGCTGCAAAATTCCATAGGCCAAGCACTTTAAACTCTGAAACGAAATACATCAATAACAAAAGAACAAGCACTGGCCATTCTAACAGTAATATGAGACATCAGAAACTGCAATCAGTATTCAGTGCTAAAGTTTCTCACTAGTGCTGCACGGAAGGTGTTAGGGAAATGATGTTTATGCTATTTCTGCCACCTGTGTAACACTGTCCCTGACTTCCTGTGTTCTAGGGAACAACCTTCATTGAGACTCCACACAAAAGAGCTTTGTGGGGTGTAGGCAGGGTAGAATAACATCAAGCAAGGGACTGACTATTCTCTGTTGTTCCATCCTTACCACATGGAAATCCAAGAAGGAATACAGTTTAGCACTGTATAAACTCCATCCAGGTCTTGTCTGCTGCTGATACTGAGCAATGACAGCAGGGATCCTGCAGGAGCCAGCCAGGATGACTGGAGAATCCATGGAGCAGCATGCAAGCAAGAGCTATCCAAGTGGCTGGGTCCTTCTGGTATGGATTTGGGGGACAGGAGTTTCTAAGGGTGAGGAAGACTCATCCATTCCAAATTCCATAGGCCTCCAAGTCCCTTCCTCTTGAGAGGATACATACTTCACAGAACATTCCACAAGGAGAGCTTTGTGGTGTTTTCTTGTTCCTTCAGCCTCTTTCCATGTGTTCTGCCACATGTGTTCTGTAGCTCACACTACCCCCATGTCTGTCCCTGTAAAACAAAGCCCAGTAGTAATCTATTCCAGAGACCATTCCCTCTGTTGTTGCAATACATAGTCCACCTGACAACTGGTGACCACTTGCATCCTTCCTTTTGTGTTTAGCTCAAACACGCATTGGTGGAATGAGTATTGCTGTTAGCACCTTGGTGATAGCAGTGTTCCAGTTTATTACATCAACAGATCCATGCCTATTTGTACCAGTTGAGGATCTGGCCTATACTAACAAGAGAAGGAAAGATCACTACGTCTACCACACTGCCAGGGCAGGGTATGTTTGCCTTCAAGAGAACAGGAGATACTGAACTGTTACTGTCTAATTTAGGTACTTATACCAGGTTTGTCACAGTGGTCTATGAGCACCTATGACACTTAGTCTTAGCCAGAAAGCCAAACTGTTGGGTATATTGTATTATGAAGTTGGGCTACAGAAAATGGAAAAATTAAATAAAAAGAATGTTTTAAAAAGTAAAATAACCACAGCTATTTCACTAATTATGAAATTTAGTAGACAAAAAAATGTACCTTCTAATTTCAGAACCCTGTAATCTACTGAAGCTTTTATGAAATCTCTACAACTGTAAATTCAAATGCAGACTCCACATACCAATTCACTCATGAAAGCCTCATTTCATTGGCCATATTAAATTTAACATTATTTCAGTGCAGCATTATTTGTGCTTCTGCCCTGAACAGTAATCTTTTCACAGCAAAGCAGTTGTTTGTGCTGACACATGTGATACCATTGCAGCAAACATCACTGTGTAGCCCACTAAAAAAAGAAAATACATCTCTACTAAAGAGCAGTGTTTACTGGTATGCTGTCTGAACTGTACATTGAAATTATAACAACACAGGTTTTGAACACGAATAGGAAGTGGCTTTGGTGAGTTTTATTTTAAAGAAATGAACCTTAGAAATAAAAAATATCTTCTGTAGCTCAAGAGCTAGAGTCAGATGCTTTATTTGGCACAGCTGACAGGCAGGGGAATGTGGGTATATAACAATGTTTTGCTCCTCCAACCCCCAAGGCTGCTAGTGTATGTCTATGCTGCAGTGTAAGCCTGGGCTCGGACTTGATTGCCAAGTCCCCACTTGAACCCAAGCCCCACTTCCATCTACACACAAATCTCTCAGACTTGGGCTCAGACCTAGGGTACAGGGACCCTCCTGGGGTAGAAAGTCTGAGCCCAAGTCAAGCCAGGACACAGGGTTCGAGCCCTATTGCTTTGCAGTGTAAATCCAGCCCCATTTGACTCAGGTCCTGGGAGTCTTTCAAAAGTATCCCACAACCCCCATGGGCCAATTTCCTTTGTCCTCTCTCTCCCAAGAATCTCCAGTCAACTCAAGTGAAAACAGAAGCAACCCCCCTTAGCATACAGCAGCATGTGAGTCAGTGTTAACCCTTCCATTGTCTTCTGACCACCAAGCTGCAAACACACCATCAGAGAGCCTTCAGTGTTTGCAGTAGAGACTGACCAGACCAAGCCTATTGCAAAGCATGCTACTTCATGGTAATGAGAGCAGAGACAGATTTTGGTGAATCTCTGGTATGAGGCCAACAAAACTATGGACTTTAGTAAGAGTACCAGCAAATTAATTGAAGTTTTGGGCCAACAAGAGAAGACCAACAAGCAGATCTGGTACCAGAAACAGAGGGATTTAAGACTAGAGAAAAGGCATGCTGGGAGGTCCAGCTTGAGGACAGGGTTTCAGCGCAGGAGCAGACATTTTTTATGCAGTTCCTGGAACAGAAAAGGTAACAAAGGGAGGAGGACAGAGATCAGTCGAGAGAACTGTTTGAGTGGCTCATCTCAATCATGGCTGAAAGAGTACTAGCTCATGCTGCCTCTCCCACAGCAAGGCCTGATTCCCCTGAGATGTACCCTCAGTTCAGACACAGCTTGGAAAACTCCATGGTGGCCTATGCAATCGGGCTCCATGAACAGCTGGGTAGGGCAACTTAGCCCCATGCAGTCCTCTGTTCTGACCTCCTCTCGTGTAGATATCTCCACTCCCCCTCCCTCAGCGCCAACTGCATGGAAAACGAGGAAAGACAGAATAGGAGAACAGGGCCTGGGGACATGGGGTTTCTGTTGTGTTCGAACTCATTCCTGCACTTTGTGTGCATGTGTTTGTTTTGGAAAGGTTCTTTTGTAACTGGTGTTTTGGTGCTGTAATAGCAGCTTGCCTGCCTGGCCATGTGTGAATGTTGCACTGTTTTAACACATTTTTATAAATAAAGCTTTTTATGTCATCAAGGAAGTTTATTTCTCTCACTGCATCTCATCATACAATCAGGATATGAAATATAAAGCTAAACACATGGTCAGGAACAATTAGGAATTAGTAAGGAAACTCTATTCCTCTATGCAATTAGGCCCAACAATCCACACTTCAATCATTCCTTATATGACTCCATACTGTGAATCATCCCCCATCTCCACCCCAATTTCATAAGTGATCATGTCATTCATAAGTACATTGCATGGCAATCAAGCCCCCACCCATCCTCAAGCACTGACCAACCAAACCAATTAGCCCCATCCTCCTGACAAGTACATTAACAGAGGTACTATTCCCCCTCTTCCATTGGTCTATGCAAGTCCATAATGTGGGAGCACAAAGCATCCCTGGCTTCTGTTGCCTGAGTGCATCCAGCTCCAGCTGTAGTAGGTGCATTTTCTGGCTGAGTGTACTGGTTCAGTGGCCCCTCGCTGTCATCAGTCCATTCAGGGGAAAATGGCTCGCCTCTGGCTTCAGAGATTGTGAAGAGCACAGTAAGACATGGTAATGCAGACAGCACTGATGACACTGGCATCCAAATGGGTCTGTAAACATCTTGAATGGGATTTCAGCCTGCCAAAAGCACATTCAGCAACCATTCTATACCTGCTAAGAGTGTGATTAAATCATCTCTTCTCAGGGCCTCTGAAATCAGTCTATGGTTTCACAAGCCTCGGTAAAAGTGTGTGTGTGTGTGTGTGTGTGTACACAAGTGGGACAGTAACTCTGTTTATGACAATGTCATTTAGTGGGACTTGTGTCCCAGCCTGTCCATCAGTGTAGACTCTCAATTGGTGAAAAACCCTGGCATCATGAACTTTCCCAGTGCAGTCCACGTTGACATTCAGAAATTGACCCCTGTGGTCCACAAGGGCCTGCAGAACAATGGGGTAATGCCCATTGCTGTTTATGTACTCATGTGCTCCTTCAGGAGGGCAAACTGTGGGCACATAGGTCCAATCAATGGCTCCAGCACAGTTTGGAAAGCCTGTTCTCTCAAAGCCAGCAATTATCTCAGGAATATCTTTTCTACCCATCGCCCTGGGGTAAACCACAGGCCTGATTGCCTCAGAAACCTCTGCCACCACTTTACCCACAGTTGACTTTCCAACACCATACTGGTTGGCAACAGACCTGTAGCAGCCTGGCGTAGCCAGCTTCCAGACAGCTATAGCAACCCATTTCTGGATTGGCAAGGGTGGCCTCATGTGTGTCTCTTTATGCTGGCGGATCAGGGCAAGCTGCTTACAAAGTTCCGGAAATGCAACTTTCATCGTGCAAAAGTTCTGGACCCACTGCTGGTCATCCCAGGTCTGCATGATAATGTGATCCCACCAATCTGTGCTTGTGGCTCTGTTCCAGAAGCACCAGTCTATGTAGGGGGCAGCTGTATTGAATGTAATGAGCAGCATCAGCCAGTGTGTGTCTGCCATGCCCGGGTTCTGCTCCTCTGCCTCCTCCTACTCCAGCCTAAGCTCTGTCAACTGCCTTTGGTGGTCCAGAAAACGTTGCTGAAATGTCCACCAGCACTTCAAGGCAGCTCTGCCCATTTCCTGACACAGAAGTAAAAGCAAAAGCAAGAGAAGAGTTCTTCCAAAGGGGTTCTTCCAGGAGGTGTTGGCAGGCTGTTCAACCTTCCTACAATGTGCAATGTGGCATTAATGTTTTCCCATGGTCAAAGAGCTAGAGTGACCACATTTCAGGAAGGCACTAGGGAGTCTGGGATACAGTTTGTTTGACTCAGGTCTGCATGCTGCAGTTGTGGACGTCATGTTTGAGCCCGGGTGAGAAAATTCTTAACATAGGGTTACGCATCAGCATAGACACTCAAGCCCCAGACTCTCTAGCACGGGTCAGCTGACTCAAGTCCCACTAGCCCTGGGCTTGTACTGCAGGGTAGATATACTCCTACAGGCTGGAGGACTACTCTGAATCATGCAAGTTTGTATATGTCACCAGCGACCATTTTGCCAGCCACGGTTCACCAGGGGTAGTGCACTCTATCATGCCTCCAACATGCCCTGTATGACAGCTTGGAATTTCCACATGTCAGCAGACCCCCAACTGCCCATTGAGGGCAACTTTGTGGCCCATTGCACCACTAGAGAGGCACAAAAAGCCCATAGCATGTGCAAGAATCTGACATATAAATTTGCTTTTCCTTTTCGAATGTAGAAAAGGGTTTCACCTCCTCAGTGTGCATATCATTTAACTCTAATGAAGACCATTGTTATTGTCATAAGGAAACATTTTACAGCAGTAAATCTGGGCCAAATTCTGCTCTCAGTTACACCAATACAATACATTAACGCCAATGTAAATGAGTGCCGAATTTGGCCCTCGTTTTATTATCAGCAAAATATGGATAAAACAGAAATGGAATGCTTCAGTTTAATGTAGGGCTCTTTACACGTGGCTGTTAAATCAATAGCAAATAAAAATGGGTTCAACTAACATTTTCAAACTTGGATGCCTAAACTTAAACACCTAATTCTATGTGTAGGCACCTAAATCAGTTATTTGATTTTCAGAGGTGGTGAGCCAGTGCAGGAATCATTGTCTTAGAATTGTAGGGCCAAATTGTGAAGTCCTTACTCAGTGTCTGCTCAGTACTTATTCAGGCAAAATTCCCACTGAAATCATCCAATCTACCTCCCCTTCCAGTATGAGATTGTCTAGGCCATGCATCATAAGACATACTGTATTTCTGCAGTATATATTATGATTCATGCCATAGTATATCTTGTATATCTTTCTTTACTTGCTATACACTTATTGCATTATTAGTATCTTACTAATTAATGCCATGCTTTGGGACTCCTGGGTAGGAAAAGCACTATATAAAGCCAGGGGCCAAAATTTTCAAACTTTGATGCCAAAAGTCAGGTGTCTAAATCCATATTTAAGCACTTAAATCTGTGACTTGATTTACAGAGTTACTGAGCACTGCAGCTCCAAATGAAAACAAAGTTTGAACATTTTGGCTCTTGATTTTTATATATTACCTTGACCCTAAACCAAATACTAGAAATGCAGTAGGTGTTGGTACATTATAGCACTTGCTCTACATATATATAAACTGTTCTTCTATAGAGAAATATGTATTACATATGTAAAAATACCATGTATGAATACATACCATAGCTGATCCTATAGTGACAGGAGCGGTAATCTGGATGCTTTCAATGGGTGTAAGTGCTTCAAGATTTGGTCCTATAATTAAATTTCAGTAGAAAAAACATATTAACTACCAAATATTTTGGATATAAATTGCAGTTTCAGACATTTTATGAAATGCTAGGGAATATTCATTAACCATTGTCACAAATATGGATGTTTAGCATTTGTATGTAAATAGTATTCATGGTGCTACGTAGTCAAAAGAAAGCAAGCCCTATTTAGCAGCCCTTACTCACACTTTGCCTTAGACAAACTCCCATTTACTTGACTTGAAGTCAGTGGGAGTCTGGCCAAAGAACAGAGTGTCCTTCGTGGATAAGAATGATCTTTGTGGTGTGTGTGCAGTAAGTATATAACTGAAAGGAGTGATTGTCATTTTGGTTTTGGAATACTGCATCTTTAAAAGTAGAGGAGTCCACTTCCTTGTGGTGGAGGCAGATACTCTTGTCCCACACACCACTGGAAGAAAGACAACATCGGGAATGTTGTTTAACTAGACAACAACTTTATTAAGTAACATGTCTGTGAACTACCCAGCTATAATCCATCCAGAGCTCCTCATCCTTCCTTTATAATTTGTCCCACCTGGGGGAGGGCTGCCGTCAGCTCCACACCCCATTAACCTGCTTCCAAAACTATGATGCCCACAGCAAGGACCCAGAACTCAGCCCTACTCTAATTCCAAGGAGGAGAGAGCTTTACTTCCCAGGATAGACTGGCACTCAGAGCTAGGGGAAGGGCTGAAAAGCCCTCCCCTTTGGTGTAGGAGTCAACAGGCTTATGTTACAATTCTCCTTCCAAGCAATCAGTCACAGACCCCCATCTCCTCTTCACAAGTCCATGAGGAAGGTGCAGTCCTTAAAAAAGCCAAGGGTCTTCTTTCACTTTCAGGTCCAGACAAAGTCCCCTCACCTCTGAGGTTGCAAGGGGAGAAGCAGGTGGTTTTTGTGTTCCAGTTCAGTTGCAGCATGTTCCGGAGTAAGTCACTGACCTCCCTCACATACATACAGGGACTTTCCATTTGTTCTTTCTTTCATGTTTTCCTGTGTCTGAAATGAATCATCAAGATGGGAAATACATGTTTTGTTTTTTGCATTTCGGGAAGGCAGCTTCTCAGAAGGCAAAAGGAATACAGTGAGACATGGTTTTATCCATATTAGACACAGTACAGTGACATCAACAGCTTTCAGATGCACCTATCCTTTCCAAACATCTGAAAAACAAACCTGTTTCACAGACACATAGAAGCTTTCTTCGCATCGGACTATACAGCATTTTGACAGAGGAATTGTGAGTCTGTTAAAATAGTACTTGGATTTTCAACGGCGTTGCTGGAAATAAGCAAACAAAAATATTGTTTCCCCCAAGTAATCCATCTACAGCTTAGAAAATTTCCATATTCCCAGAGTTTCTTTTCAGTGGAGCAAACATGAAAGAGGCACCGTGAATAAACAAAAGGAGATTTAGACTTCAAGATACACTGTATGTACCCCAGGCTTTTAGCATGCAATATAGTTTGCTAGGAGGCAGCTTTGATGGCACTGTTCTTTCCCCTGAAGACACCCCTCATTACTGAAAGCTACATGTTGCCCTCTTGGTCTGGAAGAAACATTTCATTAACTACAATATCATTATAGATTGCATCTAGTTGCCATAGAAACTTTAGAGAAGAAGCTTGGTTTTAACCCTTGGAGTGGACTGACTTTTGCCACCCGACAGCATTACTACTTTAAAAAGATTCTGTTTCTTTTATTGGGCTGTATCCTTAAGTTTAAAAACTGACACCTGTTGATAAATCACAAGGAGTCTGTGGCTGACAATATTTTTATTACAATATACACTGTTCAATTGGGATGTTAATTGGAAAATCTGTAACTGGAATATCTCTCAGGGAACCATTTTAAGACTGGGTGAAATCCTGGCTCCATTGAAGTCAATGAAGAAAACTTTGACTTCAATGCAGGCGTGATTTCACCCCAGCCATTTAAGAGCTAAAGCTGCTGTGTAATGGGAATGGAAGTTCTATGTAACAGGGACACCTTTCTGGTGACTAAGTGGTACTTGGAAAGCAAGAATGTTTTTCTTGTTAAGGTTTAGGATGAAGAGTCAGGAAATTTAGGTTCTGTTCCTGGCTTTGTCATGGTCTTCCTGTACTTCAGTTTCTTCTTCTGTCTAATGGGATAACAGTCTATCCCATCAGGTTATTTCCAGGTTTAATTAATTAATACTTGTGAAATGCTTTGAGATTCTCAGATGGAAGTTGGCTGTTCTGGCCTCACCCCAATTCCGTAGGCCTGTCCAGTCAAATGATGGGTTCTGCAGCTCCCTGTACAGACAGCAGCAGTGCTATTAAAATGGTGTCCTCTGTCAACTGTGATTTCCTCTTAATGGGGACAAAAGACCTAAACTCCAGGGTTTCACGCTTAAGAGAATATACTACTGTCTTCCAAAGCCAAATGACAACGCTTTCTGTGGTAGCTAAATAGTGCATGCTCTGAGGAGGCATCAATTCCCTCTACAACTGGCAGGCCAATATTATATTTGACTGCACTTTGGACTTGCACTACTCCACATTTTTACTCTGTTGGTCTCATTTCTTGAGCACAAAAGTAAGTGGTCTGTAGATTCTGCCACTTCCCATTCACACTAGCACAAGGGTAAGCTGTGCAAGGGTGTGCTTTTATCAGTCAGTGAAGATTTCTTCTGCTTTGCAAGGCTACATAAAAATGTTAAATGTTCTAGCCTCTGAAAGGTCTCAAGCCTTCTGTGTCCCTTGTGTTCTCATTTCCATACTTATTACAAATCCATCAACTTGACAAACAATAGTTTAAAGTTGCAGCAGCGGAAGGCCCAGTGTTTGTCTCCTGCCAACATTCTTTGCAGGGTGGCATCTGCACACTGGCACTATTGTTCTTTTTGCTACAAGTTCTTTTCAGCATGAAAAATTAAACCTCTAGTTACTGCAGGTATGTTCCGAAAGAAAAACTGAAGGTGCGTGCGTGTGCACGCTTGTAATTTGATATTAAGATTCACTGGACTACATTGTGCTACCCTCACTCATGCTGGTGAGCACTTAGTAACCCACATAGTGCCACTGAAGCCAATGAGACTGTAGTACCTTATTATTTCAAAGCATACAATGTTCATTGCAACAGAAACGATAATGAATCACTTTAACTGTGAAGTCAATGGGACTATTCGTGTAAGTGTTCACTAGCATGAGTGAGGATTTCACAATCCAGCCAAGGACATCCTATTTTTAAAAAAACGTAACAGCTCAGTATTTTCTGACAGGTTTAGCATCTTTACTTGATAAAATCAGCATTAACAAGAGTGCCTCACCTGAGAAAACTATACAGTGAACCTGTTTCTGCTTTGAATAGCTAATTTGTCTCCAGGGCATAGTTCCCAAGGAATGTAGTTATCGCTTTGGAAGCACTATTGGATTATAAAGAGTTTGATGCTTTTAGCTGGTTGGCTAGCAGGCCATTTGAGCAAAGGATTTTGTGTCCTTGAGCTGCGTTGGCTGTAAATGTTGATACTCAATTTTAAATGTCTCATAACTGAAGTTCTACCTTTTAATGAAGCACCCGTGGAAATCCAAATGAACGGTAAATGGTTCATTATGATCATTTCTATTATAATGTCTATTATATGATTTTAAGTAATAAGATACTACAGTGAAATACCATCACGTGAATAAAGAACTTCAAACCGTCAATCTCATCTTCTACAGGTGTTTGCTGTTTTGAAATTTATAAAGAACCAGTCAACCAGTTCTGTATTTAAGTTTTAAAATAAAAACTCCAGTAAACTCAGCAAGGACATGCAATCTGAGAGAAGATATCTTGTCAAATGTAATCCCAGCTGCACACACAGGTTCAGGTTTAATATGACATTACTCCAAAAACTGTAACAGATAACAGCTTGTGAAGTTACTGCTCTTGCACCAGGCAATGGCAGGTTCTCAGGTTACAACAGTATGGTGGCTTTAAACACATAGACACCAGTATACTGTTTTGAGAGTATTTGCCATTGCATGTTGGAAGATTTGAACAGAGGTCTCCCCGGCCTGTTCAGCTGCCTGCCACATTCCATTCCTATCTCACCTTTTATTTTTCAACATGAAGAAACTTGAATGCAAACCCAAAGTCACTTGACACAAAAAATTATTTGAGGCAGATTGTGTGGCTTTATGCCACTGACCCTTTGAAAGGTGTTAAGGACAGGTGTTAAGGACAGCCAGCTCAGCTAGACTTGTTCTGGAGGGTCCAGACACTGCACTTCTCTTTTAGAGGGTACAGAGTGCACTCCCTCTTCTTCTGGGGCACGAGGAGAGAGCATGGGGCTATGACCTTTCTCATTTGGGGAAGGTAGTGTTACTAGCAGCTATAGACTAGCATGGTGCCTGTGCTCTCCACCTTCAGTGTGGGCTGGTCTAGCCCTCTGGAAATAGAGGGGTTAGGTACTGGCAATGCTTTGACCCTGGGGAGTGTTTGGAGAAGAGATGATCTCTCAAGATCCCTTCCAGCCTTACACTTCTATGATTCTGTGAAAACAGAACAATGGGAAATAGATGCCAAGTCAACTCAGTACCATTCAATAATGAATGTATTTGTTTATACTAATCTTTGTTTGAATACAAGGATGTTCTTCTTTGAACTGTTTAAAGCCCACCCTTGCTATCCCACTGATGTTTTCCAGCAGTAGAAGGACAGTGAGGATAACACCACTGTGACCTCTCTCATCTCATCATCTGTCCCTACAGAGTGGTTAATCATTACTGGAATGTACAATTCCATAATCAGAAATCTTGGGAATGTAGATCTCGATATTTCTAGTGCACTAACTTCTCTTTTAAGGGCTGTTCCCTTACCTGTCCCAAATAGTCTGTCTATGGCATGCATTTCTCAGAGAAAATCACTTTCACATTGAAAACTCTCAAGAATTGGGTGCTATAAAATAATTTGGGATGAGATTGCCCCTGCACTTTCAAAGCTGGGTAGTGGTATTAAGGGGTACATCTTATATTAAAGTCAATGGGATTGGCGTCCCTAAATCCCCACAGTCCAATTTGAAAATGCAGAGGGTGCATTTTATATCAATCAGGATTTGTGTCTGCATAAATATTTTATCTATAATAACTCTATAACTTTATGAGACAAAACTGTATCTAACATACGTAACGGATGCATTTCCACAGCAATTCTACCTACAGACATCCAGTCACACAGAGACCAGATGTCAATTCAACATCAAAACGACAATCTCTTGAACCTCAAAAGAGCAAATGGTTCTTACACAAAAAAGGAAAGAACATCTGTCTAAACATTCTTGTACAAAACACTACAGTATTTAGAAAAATAATCCAAAAGCCATGTAGTAACACTATTGTGTTCTGGACCATCACTGCAGATTATAGTTGATTTGCTATGATTTTCAAAATTGGTAAGTGTCTTTGGGATGCCCCAAGTTTTTAGTGCCCAATTTGAGCCAGCCTAGAGGAACCTGATTTTCATGGGGCAGGTGCTCAGCACTGACTGAAAATCAGATCCTTTTAAAGAGTTGGGTATCCAAAAACTGAAACACTGAAAATCACTAGCCACTTTTGAAAATCAGGGCCTACTAGTATTGTTTTGTTTTTAAATAGGTTAGATTCTTCTTATATGCACATGTATTTATACCATGGGCTTTTAATTTTAATAATAAATTGATACTTACCAACAAGAATGTGCCAAAACAGCAGACATATCAATAAATATTTTATTTTATTGACTTTGCAGTGGAATTTGTATATTGTTTCAACTCTTTTGAGCAGTGTAGTCCAGTGGCCAGGGTACATGACTGAAAATTGGGTGACCTGAGTTCTATTCACAGTTGTGCCATTGTTTGATGTGACAAAAACCAGTCACTTGAAATCTGTGCCTCAGTTTTCTAGTGTGCAAAATGGGGCTAACAATGCCTCTGTAAAGCACACTGAGATCTATAAATGAAAAACTGAATGAATGAGCTAAGAGCTATTATACAAGTAAAAGTAATATCAAATAAGTGACGCTAAATTAATTACAAAATGAATTTGTAATTAAAAAATTATTGATACCCAAAAATATAAAACAGATACTTTTTTCAATCAGTTTTTAGGCTCAGCAGACATTGCAAATACATCACTGGAAAACAAAAGTTTTCGTTTTTTTAAATTATTTGAAAAATAAATGGTTAAAACTGAAAGCCCTACAGATGTGACTATTTGTTAGTGCTCTTCATGCTGTATATTCATTATACCACAGATATTCAACTGGTCTTTGTAAGTGAATAATAAAAGGCTGAGAAACATTCAGTACTCAACCACCCAGTCCTATTGACTGTTCTGAGACAGGAAAACCCTTGCAGTGATATTCAAGCAGATTAAATGAAAAGGATTATTTATCCACAGACCTTAAAACATGAGTTAATTGCACTTGGTGGATTGCAAACAATGTACTGTAGAGAAAATGCCTGAGTCACTAAAACTAGTTTACCACCTCCACAGGCTCTTTCATAGTAGCTTTTATGAGGCTGGGAAAAAGTAAGCCCTTGAGATAGATGCATTTACAGTGCTAAAATTTAGTAACATGCTATAGTATGGCATCGAAATCCTGTTTTAAGATGAACCCGCTGAATCACAAGACTCGGCTTTTTAAAGAGAACACCGTTTATCCTGGGTATTCAAATATTTTGCTTTAGAAGCTTCTTGCAGACAGAGACCTCCTCAGGGCCTAGCTACAGGCCAGCCTCCCCTTGCTGGAGCAGCACTCCCATACTCCCACTCTCTAGCCCCTGCAGTAAGTAGCTCAGTCAGTTTGCCCTTATCTTATTCTCAAAGAGGCAAACAAAAATAGATACAATAATAAATAAATATTCAAAATGAATGCTAACTATAAAAATTAAGCTATTTCTAGAGCATCTATTCCACAGACCTCACATAAGCTAGCTACAACAGCCACTATTGACAGAACGCTTCCTGCTGCAGAAAAGCAACGCAGATCTACTTTTCCTTCAGTTTTGTACACAGAAGCGTTATAACGATCACAAATAGATACTTGTGCTTTCAGTGCCCTTGGTCTGATCAGTGCAGCCCCATATTCTGCCATGAGCTGCAGGTGGCAATCATGCACCCACTGCTAGCTGGGGGCCTTCCACGAAATATATTAACTGACCCACACTGGGGCTCTTCAGCGGAACTATCTCTTGGTTACTAAGGCAACCAGTTGCATAGGGTGGCAGAGAGCAGCCATGTTTGTCCATCTTTTCATGCCCCGGCTGTTGGAACAACCTTGTAAAACAGTATCTCTCCAAAGCTGTATTTTGATTCACAAAGAGCCCATGGAATTATCATCAGCTTTGGGTTTTTTAATACTGCCTTCCCTATCGTGGAGTGAACAATGCAGCAGTGCGGGATGTCCCATCCCATTCTTGTGTGGTGATGGAATTTCCTATACTGGTAAGTGCTGCTTTTAGCTTTTAATTAACCCCAAACTATTTTTTCCCCTGCTGTGTATTTGCCAGGCCATGGAAAGTAAAAGTGTCCACAGCCTCTCTGTTTCACTATGGGGTGTCCTGCTGAGAGGTCACACTGCCCATTCAGCTGCTGCCCAAGGACAAAGCATCATGCATTTTACACCCCTGAGGGCTGAAGTCCCTGTAGTTTCTTTTGCAATACTCTACATGGCCTTACTACAGAAACCTGTGCAGCTCAAGCGCGCCACTCCATTCTTTGGCAGCAGTTCAGCGGTGGGTCCTTCGCTCCCTCTTTTCCTCTTCGGCAGCAACTCAAAGAGGAAGAGAGGGACTGAGGGATTCGCCACTGAATCCCCGGACATGGCACCCCTATAGCCAATGGAGTGGCACCCCTTTCTATTGGCCGCCCCAAGCACCTGCTTCCTTAGCTGGTGCCTGGAGCCGGCCCTGGTTACGTCCATTCTAGAGATCGCCAGTTAGTGATTTCATTGGTACTACTTTCACAGTCTCTGCACTGTTTCCAGAGATGGATAAGAATGCTGTTGATTTTAGTGATAATGATGCGATAGAGAGGATGTCAAGCAATTTCAGCCAGGATTGACTCTGAGGTGTGCAAGGACAATACCTTTTAAAGACAGGTGGCCAATCAGCATACAAGTTAGTAACATGTCACAAATAAAGGCTGGGATTTTCAAAGAAGCCTAAGGGAGTTAGACACACAAATCCTATTGAATTTCCAATGGCAAATTCCATACAACTGAGCATCTAACTCCCTGAGGCTCCTTTGAAAATCCCAGCCAAAATAAAAAGGTGACTGATGTTGCCTCATATCCACCCTGCTACTTTGCACAGTGACTTTGTATGTGAGATTATTCCTGAGAGGAGACCTCCAGGAGCCTTTCTTCAAAGAACAACATGGAAACATTGAGCAAGATCATTGCAGCGCTATGGTGCCTTTTTTGGCTTTGGAAGATTTCTGGTGGATGTCACAAAGGTGAATAAGATTGAAGAGGATCCCATGAAAGATGCTGATGCTGAGACACAAATATCCCAGAGAAAATAATCAAAGTCAAAAGTCAAAGTCAAAATTTTGGAGCTATCACACAAATGGGCCATACGGACATAACCCTCGTGTGTGCATTACTGAGGGTACATCTGTACTGCAATCAGAGCTGCGATCGCAGCCCATGTAGATGTACCCAAGCTAGCTTTGATCCAGCTAGCTCAAATAACAACAGCAGTAAAGCTGTGGCAGCCTGGGCTGTACAAGCCTGCCCAGAAGAGACAGTCCCAGGAAATAACCAGATGGCTATTAAGAACAGAAAGCAAAAGAGAAAGGTGAAGAGGAAAGTCCCAGGCAAATCATAAAAATATAATAGACCTACCCATATTATTGCAAAGCAGGACTTCTGGCAATGTTATAGGAAGATAGGCTTCAGCATGTGATCCATTATACACCCCAAATACAAAGCAGGCTCATCCTGCCCCAGGCCAAACACAAGGGAAATTAGTATTAACATAATTTCCATTTTTGTTTTAAAATAAAGATTTAAAATCTGCATTGTGTACACAGTGGCATTGGAACAATTTATATAGTAGTGATGCTGAGAGCCATTGAACAAAACTGTATATAAAGGAAACTAGTTCAAGCCAGAAGATGCTGCTGCACCCCCAACGCCCCTACTTCCAGCACCACTATGTATGGATGTATGGGTGGTTGAATATAAACATGTAACTTGTAGCTGAGAATAGCTGCACACTATATTCTGAACTGCTTTTAGATGTGCTGGAAGAAGGAAGGAAGGGAGGCTGAAACATGAATATAGCTCAGGGGAAGGGGTAGTCAAAGGTGCTGATCACCATTGTAGCCTGACCCAAAGTTGGGTATATATAATTGTAACTTGAGGATTAACAGGTTCTTGTCCCAAGATCAGGCCCAGTAATTATCATATAATTTGGAAACCTCAATGTGCACAGGTGCAACACTCGCATCAAATATATAATTTATTAATAATTTAGCAAAGTTATACACACACTTAAACTCAACAAGGCAAATAGAGATAATACAGAAAGTACATTTGGACTGCCACACTTACACTCTGGAATGTTAACCATTATCTTTCCCATCACCAACATCATCCTCAACTTCCCCAGTGGCCATCATTCTGGCCCCTCCCAAGGTCTACATCTCTCCAGTCTATCTGCTGACCCTGGGATGTTACTTTTATAGTAGGTTACGCTGATGCTGCCATGACCAATGCATATTCAATAGAGGTCCTTATTTGTATTTCCTCCCCTTAAGGTGTCCATTTTTTATAGGTTAGTATATGTATGATGTTACCCTATCAGCATACGCATCAATTTGCTGTCATGGCACTTTTGTGGTTGGAGGTTCTGTCCGGAACCTTCCGGATGCTGGTGTCAGTGATGTTCTGTGCTGGTGTCAGCTATGTTCTGTGGGTGGCTGATGTCAGTATTCTGGACAAAATTCCCCCTCTTGCATGCTACTTTAAATTCCCTATAACTTATTATTACCAAAGGTTATAGGCCACAAGCCTCACACTATCTACTAAAGCCAAATCTTACAGGATAAAAGCCTGTAGGTTCTTTGCATTACTACTAAATATAATAAAGCAGGATAACAAAGCAATGAATATAATACAGGTAAGCTGTCCCACTGGGCTACACCATGCAAAAAAATGTTACAGGAGACAAATACAGCTTAATACTGCATGGAGAGGAAGGGTGTGATTGAAGAATGGAAGTTGGGCTCTTTTTCTGTGAATGTTTGTCTTTGAGGAAGAACAATGGCCAGGGAAACCCAAGGCATGTTGTGTTTCTCCCTGCAGTAAAGTGTTGTTATGTATAATTTATGTGCTTAGCAAGAATATTAACAAGTAACTATCATTAGGAACAGTGAAAGCCTGAGAAATTCAGTCAGCAACTGGAAGAGCCCCAACCTCCCCAGTGCACAAGCTGCAAACAACAAGCAACAAGACTCCAACAAAAGGGAAAAAGCTGAGTAATACATTAGTGCAGTGTAGAATATACTATTCAATTATGAGAAAGCTCATGTGTCCAGGATAAACACAGCTCAATGGAGAATGGGAAATGTGTATGACATGGTGATAAAGCTGCCATCTGGTGCGCACCACTGGAAAAGATGTTGCCTTTGTTTATATCGCAGCTTGTGCAAGGAACATTTTATAGTGCTGACAGTGAGATAGAAAAAAAAATGTTATGGAAATAAACAACTTTTTAAGTGTGGCCACTGTAGCTCATCATTTTTCTTATTGCCATAACTCTGAACAAGAGAATTCCTATTATGTTAACTGGTATTATTGGATCATCAAGCAGAAATTCTCCAATTCATGAGAGACAAAGTAAAGTTCCCAGTGACACTATTCACTTACTCACTGATATGGAGATTCCTTTTTAGGGGAAATACTTTCTATCATCACTAACTCCTATTTCGCTTTCCTTGTCACATCTGGGCAATAGAGATCGAGAAACGTGGCCTATTAACCCACCTCAGCAATTCAACTCCAGCTAGACAACATAATCTAGCAGTGAGACATATGTTCAGCAGTCTGGCACCACTGCTGTTACACCGTGATGAGAAACTCTGATGTAATATAAACGTTACCAGACTCAAAAAGTTCATCTACTACGCAGTCTATCCTTTGCCTGATGTGGCAGAGCACAAAGGCAAGATAGGCATACACAACAGGGTCCCTATTGCCAGTCTAGGTTATGGCTTTTGACTTTAGCCTCCCTGTCCCTTAAATCAAAGTAAAACTCTTCCTTCAATGGATTTTGAGGAGACTGGAAAGCCTCTAGTGGCTCCATTACTTCACTACAATAATTTATTCTTGATGAGGGCACTGTCGTATATTATCCTTCAATTAAATTCATACTTCTTGCTACTTTAAAAATATTCAGTACAAAGTATACTTAGAAGCAAGGTCATGTAGCCAAACACTTGTCTGGGATGGTTTAGGTTTACTTGGCCCTCCTTAAGCATTAGGAAATGGACTAGATGACCTCTCAGGTCCTGTCCTGCCCTACGTTTTTATGATTCTATGTAAAGAAAATCTACAGAACTACAAAAGTCTAAACTATTTAGATATTTATAACGCATTCATTGCCACAGCACTTAGGTCAAAGAACCCTTGCTTTTATACAGCTACTTTTATTGACATGTGGAGTTACACCTGTATTGTCAAAGCTAGTAACATAATAATATATACTGAACAAATACTGCATAATTAATATACTTTTAAAAAAAATATTATATTACATATTTCTACTCTGGAGACAAGATGAATATATGAGATTTTTCTGTTGTTTCTTTCATTTCTCCTAAAGTAGAAGTACATTTGATCTCTTTCACTTTTTAGCATGAAGGTTTATTATTTCAGGTAACCTAAGGGGAAAAAAATCTTATTTCCTGTTGTTCCCTCTATTTTTTAAACCATGGAGAGCAGACCCTCTCTGTGTTCAGCTTTCTCTGCTCTTAAACTGCTAGCAGTAACTCTTTGGAGTGAGCGTTAGGTCTGCCAGTTTTGACATTGACTTCATTGTGGGCAGGATAACACACTTTATCCTGCTCCCAGTTCAAGTCAATGTGGAAAAACATACTTTAACTTTAATGGGGCAGGATCAAAACCTTTGAGCATGAGTCAGAGCCCACTAAATGACTTCTGTTGACTTCAGTGGGCTTCTGATTAGACTTTTGCTGAGGTGTTTCCCAACGTTTAGAATGTGCCATCTTTATAGATTAATCTATTAGAGAAGTCTGTATTCAGAGGCATTTAACTATCATAAGTAGACAAAAAAAATTGTTCTTTTCAACAACCTTAGTGTTTTCAGAATTACTCACTCTCACTTTACATTGCAGAAACCCTCTATGATCACTTGGCCTACAAGCGATGATAGATAGGCAGGTTTTTGGTTTAGGTCTTTTAATGGTAAGAAGTTGTGTTATTTGGGTTGAGTAGACATCATTGTAGATTCCTTTTTTTAAATGCTGATACAAAGAGGAAATCAGCCTAGCTTTTCTCTGCAGCCAGTGTTGGGAGAATTTCTGTACCAATGTAGGGAGGTCTGCTGGCACAACAGCCACTGCATGAGTTATTTCTACTGCTGTTTGGCCCTATTCTGTATAATTTGTATGGACTGCTGGACCTCAGACTTCACTCCCATCTGATACACAGAGAATGTGTATAATAAACTCTCAATAACTGTGATATTCACCACAGAACACTGGTTCTATAAGCAGTTTTATTTCCCAACTTATGTCTTTTAAATTATCTCATGTAGGGGATAGAGTCATGTGCAGGGTCCTTCTGCTGTGGAGTGCATTTCACTGTTAGGCCTTCAGCTGAGGAGCAAATAATGGGGCAAACCAAATTTGAAAATGGGTATGAGGTTTGAGCAAAATTACTACAGTTAACAGCAAGAAAAGTACAAATGTTCATATCGAGAATTCAAAAAAAACAGATTCCAAAATTAGCTTTTACCAAAATTAGATGTTGTACAACATCGTAGTGTGACAGGAAAGCAGAAGCTGAAGCTTATCATTTGCTAAACTAAATCATACCCCTGAGAGGGAAGAAGAACTGCAGAATTTGCGCAAGAGTCCTTTAGTTACTTCAGAAAGAGGCGACTTTTTCTGCTTTGGTGGACAGGCTAAACCAAAACTATTTCCAGCAGGTAGAAACTAAGGCAGTGGCTTCACCACGCAATATGGAGGTGGGCACCACTGCCACAGACCCCTGTCAGTAAGAGAACCTGATTGTTTCACATATTGTACAAAGAGAGTAAAAGATGATCCATGCCCCAAACAGCATACAAGCGGACTAAGACCAGGTGCAACAAGTGGCTGTAACAAACAATCTGAAAGAACACGAGAGAGAGAATGAAGGAAACCGTAATAAGAGCATTTTTTTTACAATAGGCCAGAGGTGAGCACAGCTAGATTATTTCAAATCGGGTATTTATTGTAATAAATTGTAAGATATGGAGTACCTACACAGATCAGCAAGAAAAGTATCGGAAGTCCCTATAGGCCATGTATCTAGCTGTTATCAGTTGGGAGGTCGCTGTTGACATTCTACTAGAAGTGGATCTTGAGGAGGATTTTGAAGGAGGAGAGGCTTGGGGAGTGTTCTTTGCTGTGTAAAATGATACTAGATTTGTTTCAGCTTTCAGATTATATGTCCCGCTGCATCCAATCTGTTGTCTGTTTTTGGATTGCCTCGCAGCTGCGACTCTCCTTCTTATGTGTATGCAAATTGCTTAGCACATAGAGGGTGCTACCACAAATAACTAATAATAATCCTGTGAAGTTCTATGGACCAATAATAATCCTATGAAGTTATTATAGACACCCAGTGCTGACATTCTTATGCAAAATTTCCATTGACTTTAATGGGAATTTCCCCTGAGTAAAGAAAGACTCAGGTTATGGCTACGCTTAGAGTGCTGCAGCTGCGCTGAGAGTGTGGACACTCTAAGTTTACAGGAGAGAGCTCGAATTAATCCACCCCCAACAAGCAGCAGTAACGATGTCAGTGGCAGAAGCTCTCCTGCCAACATAGCACCGTTCACACCGGTGCTTAGGTCAGTGTAACTTACATAACACTCAGAGGGTAGCTTATTCACACCCCTGAGCGACACAAGTTATATCGACCTAAGATATAGTGTAGCTAAAACCTAAAACCACGTCCTAAGGCAGAAGGTAATGCGGTGCTGACAAATCCACTTAATTTTAAGCTTTTTTTATTTTCTCCTTATATTGTCAACTCCTGCTCACCTCTAATAGCTGGGTAAAAAAAATATAACCATGTAACCAGATAGACGGTCTCTTCTGAGACTCCTGTCATTTACTCCATTATTTATCATATTTGGGGGCCACTCCCCTCCAGCTGAAAGCATTATCCTTTTCAACACTCAATGCTTCTTCTTGGCTAGAGAATAAGTCTCATAATTACCATAAAACTTGGACTTCATACATTGTAGCCCATTGTGCAACCAGTCAGCTGCTATTGCTGCAGCCCTAGCCCCACAAGCAGATACTTATAATTGACAATAAGGACTATTCCCCACGCTTTTCAATGTATATAAGATAATTTTTGCAACTGTTTATAAACACTTATCTCTATCCTCAGGGTGTACATTACTCTATTATTCTAATGATGGTAACCTAAGGATACTACAGTCATTGCCATATCAATTCAATTGGATCAACACCCAAAATCAAAGAATATTCACTGTGAGACTTTGGCATCTAACTATAACAAGTCACAACCCTAGTAGTCACAGTACTAGTGATCACTGAAGAACAACTGAATTCTCAAACAGACAAAAAACAATAATGGAGGCTTGTCATACACAGGAGCTGCTACTCAAATTTGAAAGATCCTCACTTTACTTTCCATGATCTCTTCCCACTGATCTCAGCTGTGACTCCATTTTCAGTGCTCCTTGGGATTACTGAATTTCTGGTGCATGCATGTAATGGTTTTCTTTTCAGAGTCCCCCATATCTGTCTCTAACAGAGTCCTGTGGATTCCCCTACATTCTCTCATCTGTCATCCCCACTCTCACAGTCTCACATCCTGGCCACCATTCTTCTGGCAGAAGAGGATTGGATGGGACTGCCTTTGGAGTCCATCAGAGCTGAGCTTCAATTACCCAGAACAGTTATTACTGAGTAAACCAGGGCATGCCCGTCTTCATCTGGACAAACATGTTGCCTTCACGTCCCCTTGCCAATCAAGGGAGTAAGAGGCTGGTAGCTGAAACCAGGTCTCCTACATGGTGTTGCAGAATCAGGGCCGGCTTTATGACCTGTGGGGCCCGATTGGAATACTCGGCAGAGGTCCGGGGCTTCGGCGGCATTTAGGCGGCAAGGTCCACTCCAGGTCTTCCGCAGCACCGAAAGACCCCCCCACGCCGCTGAAATGCCGCCGAAGACCCCTGGAGCGGGGCCCCCTTAGGTGTGGGGCCCTCTTGAGCGCAGGACCTGATTCCGGGGAATCGGCGTAAAGCTCCCATTATGCCATTGGGCTAGTACTGGTTTGGGTGAGTTGGTGCGTATGTTGTCCTCATTGCCAGAATAATTGTGTAGAGACTGTGTCTTGGTCTCAGACTGGGTTACTTCTGCTTTCAATGGGGTTTCCAAAGAAAAGTGTGAGTGAGGTCTCCAGTAATGTATACAATAGAGATATTAACTGAAACACTAATGGTAATGAAGAAATGCAGAATTTGTATATTAGTTTTAATGCAGAAGCCTAGATAGAAGAAATTGCTTGTTTTGTGGAGCCTGATCATTGGATTTCTTGCTTGCTTTTTCTCATTTTTCAGTTCTCCAATCTTTTTTTTTTTCTGCCTCCTTCTGTTGCATCAAAGCACTCATACAGAAAAGAGCATGGCAGGCCATGCCAGGAACAAGATTGTGTTCAGGCATGAGTCTTTGATCTTATGGACTGTTCCACTGTATACTGTGCAGAAAGTAGGGTGACCAAATGTTAAGGGGAAAATATCGGGACCGCCACAGGAGGGACTTTTTTTTTTTTTTTTTTTTTACACTCACCTGTCCGGGAGTTCGGCGGCAATTCGGCAGAGAGCCCTTCAGTCGTGGACGGTCTTCGGCGGTATTTCGGCGAGGGGTAATAAACCTTGCTGCCAAAGACAGAAGCACCTGCCACCAAAATACCACCGAAGACCATCCGAGACTGAAGGACTCTCTGCCGAATTGCCACCGAAGACCAGGAAACAAAATATCGGGACAAATGGCGTCCTGACTGCACTCTGGTCGGGATGCGGGACAAACTCCTCAAAATCGGGACAGTCCCGATTTTATCAGGACATCTGGTCACCCTAGCAGAAAGGTGCAGGCTCAATACAAACTAGACAAAAAAAGACGAGTGGTTAGTTTTGTTCAGTGACTGAAGAGTTAGTGTAGGTCAATAAATGCCATGTGCACAGTTTTCCATTGCTGATGTGTAGCTTTAAAACACTGAGGATATGCAGAAGGAAGTCCCAGTGGGCGGTAAATTGCTGCATCCAGATTGTTCTCTTTTTGTCATACAATGCATTTTTAGAGATGTACAAGGAGCGAAATCTTCTACCAGCAGGAAGTGTAAATATTACATTCCAAGCTACAATATACTATTGATGTTTGCAAACCAAATACATGCAAAAAATAGGGACGGTAACATATTCATAGTTTTTAAGGTGCCTCCCATAATCCTCCCTCAGCATAGTAGAATGGACTAAATAACCCCTTTCGGCCCTACAGTTTTATAATTCTATGTTCACTATTATCCAAATCTCTCATGGATACTTTGAAACTTCTCTATACACTCTTCTCTCCTTTACTAAAGTAGCTGTTTCAGTATTTTTTTGTTCTCATGATGTTATGACTAGAAAAAAAAAGATTACCCTTTCTTTCCACTCTAGAACTTAGCCCCAGGTTCTATTCTAATAACAAACATAATAGAATTTTATATTTGAGAAAGAAAAGGAGATATGTTCTTATGTTCTTATATAGAATGCATTATGAACCATATGCTTTGATTTCCAGGGGCAGTCACTATCTTTACTTAGTAAACAAGCACAGGTCCACAGGGGGCACATACCACATTTGAGAAGAGGTTGAAGATGCCATTGTGATTTCTTTTCACTGGGGTTTATTAAGTCTTTATTATACTCGTGTCACTACCAACGTGGTGCTATCAATGGGTAAATACCAATCTACGTATTAATAGAATTCTTTATCTTATCAAAGGCACCAGGAGCTTGTAATGGGTGCTATTTTGTATTGGCACAAATCTAAATAAAAAATATATACATACACATACACCAACCGACCGGAACTGGATGGGTACCTTGTGTCAGCAAAGTGTCTATGGAGGATATTTCTGGGTCAAATTCACATTGGATTAAATTTGCTCCTGCACAGATGGCCTTCAGAAATACTTGTATGCACAGTTTAAGGCTCTGGCTAAGGACTTAAGAGGCAAATAAGGCCTCAGAGCCATTTGCACAGGGGTAACTTTCAACCTTACAAATAGTGGTAATTTTTTTTGCAGGTTAAAATACATTCTTCAGTGTGAAAAACAAAATAATTGACTACATTTGACAGAAGTGACAGCGTGTTAATGTACACCTCTGATGAATACAAAACACAGGGAAAATTGCTTGCTGCTGAAATACATTGGATCATAGCAGCAATAAAGTACAGAAGTGAGATGCCACCATCATCATTTCAGTGTCTGTTCCATATAATTGCAGCGTGATTGCAATCTTGCCGGGGGAAAGCTATGTGTCTTTGGAATTCTTGTAAATGACATTTTATTTAAAATAAAACATCTAGTCTAAGGGAAAACAGTCAGGGACTTTTCAACATCCATTGAAGCGCACACAGCTTTTATCAGAACATTTTAAATGGGGTTTTCCAGTGAAGTAAACTGATTCTCCGAAGAGCATTCCAACAGTGCCATTAACACAACTCATCAGGTAATGAGAACTCACTCTTCTGACTAGGCACAGATGATATTAAAAAATGAATCTTCAGTAGACCACATCCCTAATACAAATCATTTATGCCCCAATCCTACAGAGAGCTCCACTATGGTCAGCAGAGCTATACTAGCTGAGGACCTGGCTCAATGTGGCTCTATGCAGTGCTCATTGCACCATCAGGGCCTTAAAATGCAGAGGAAAGAATAAAGGACTGATGTTACACAATCCAGATGTTTTTAGAACAAGAGTATTTTTATGGTTTAAAAGATTGAAAACAAAATAGTGTAACTAATTCAACAACCGAAACTTAAAAAAAATATAACCACCACAACCCTCACTACTCTCCATTTTACCAATGCCAGCAAGCCTAAGCATAGAGAGTTCAATCCTGCAAGGCACTGTACACCTGGGCGCTGAACCAGCAAATGCGTTAAATACATGCTTAACTTTAAGCATCTGAGTAGTCCTATTGAACTCAGTGGTGCTATTTATCTGCTTCAAGTACTTGCTGAATTAGCGCCAGAGTGCTCAGCACCATACTGTTTCTCATTATAAGGGTCTCCTCCTGATCTCTAGGAATTACAGACTGATCTAAACCTTAATGCAAGAGGTCGAATGTCCATTCCAAATGTTTTGTTATCATTAAATTATGAGATCTCTGGATATTCTTGATATTCGTATAAATGTCCAATCCCTTTTTGAATCTTGATAAATTCTTGGCCAAAATGACTTCCTGTGGCAATGACTTCCACAATCTAATTACACCTTGTGGAAGAAAGTATTTCCTTGGATCAGTTTTGATTTTGCCACTTTTTAACTTCATTGCATATTCCCTTGTTCTTATGTAAATAGGCAGTCCCATTTGTAATGAAACAATGTGACTTTTGGTAGAAGACACTTGGGACAGTGAAGCCAATTCCGGCCAGATTTTCTTAGCTGTGATAGGTGAGTGATACAATCATTCAAAACCCAATGCTGCACTGGCACATACTCAGTTTAAACTGAAGCTTGTGGACTTTTCTAAGAGTGACATTCCAAACCTCCTTTTGCATTTCAGTATCTAAACTTTTAAGGGGGACAGTATCATACATTTTATCGAGTGCACCATTGGAGGAACAAATAGAATTTGGAGATTAATGATAAACTTTAAATTCTGCATTATGATGCTGGCTTCAGGCTGGGGGCAAAACTGTAAGTAGATTTACAAAGAGTTGGAGACAGGGGTGAAAGTAACTCACAGGATTTACCAGTACGGCCGGAGTCCTGGTGGGGGGAAGAGGGGGGAACCTCATCCGGAAGAGGCGGAGCCTCAAGATTTAAAGTCCCTGGGGCACCAGCTGTGGCTGGGAGTCCCAGGGCCTTTCGAACGCCTACATGAGCGATCTTACAGCGGCGCAGCTGCAAGCTCGTTAGTGTAGACATAGCCTTAGTTTCAACCCTGTCTCTTTCATTCATTTTAGAACTGGAATGGGTTACCTAGGGAGGTGGTGGAATCTCCTTCCTTAGAGGTTTTTAAGGTCAGGCTTGACAAAGCCCTGGCTGGGATGATTTAGTTGGATTTGGTCCTGCTTTGAGCAGGGGGTTGGACTAGATGACCTCCATCACCCAGGGGGCTCCCAGCTGCAGAGGTGGCTGGTAGCCCCCGGGGTGAGCTAAAGGGCCCAGGGCTCCAGCTGCCGTGGAGCTCTGGGCCCTTTAAATGCCAGCTCCTGCCCGGCTGCCAAAGCTGCGGGCAGGATTTAAAGGGCTCCTCTGAGTTCTCTGCTGTCCAGCCCGGCCGCCATGGCGCGCCGGGGCTGGGATTTAAAGGGCTCCTCCGGGCTTCCCGCCGCAGCGGGGAGTTTGGAGGAGCCCTTTAAATGCCGGCCCCAGCCCGGCCGCCGGAGCTGCGGGCCGGGATTTAAAGGGCTCAGGGAGCCCCGAGCCCTTTAAATCCCCACCACAGAAGCCAATGCGGTCCGGCACAGCGTACTGGCTCTTGCCGGTACACCGTACCGGACCAGACCGGCATACTTTCACCTCTGGTTGGAGATGGACAATATACAATTTGCTAGTTAAATGAAAATTATGTTTAACCTAATAATATATGAGAGACTGGTTGTCTTGAAATCAGTCTGGTAAGGAATGTATTCATTCAGTTATATATGAGAAAGGTACAATTAACTTATTGATACACTTTCAAATGTTATTCCAGGTTTGTAATGTTTTGTTGTAGTAATGATTTGATCTATCAATGTGTTTGTATGATATGGGACTAGGAGGAGGTTATGTGTGAAAGTAATAGGAATAGCTTATAAGGATGCATTGTCTATTTTTCTGTTAAATGGGTCCTGCACAGGGAAATGTTGACATCCACATATGGTTCAGAATGACATTTCACAACTGAATCATATCATTCCAGTTTTGAAACGCTACAGATCACTTTTAATATATTTAGTTTAAGCCTTTTATTCTTCCTTAAAATTGCCTTATGACTTTACCTAGGAGTTTCTTATGCTGAGCGAAGAAGTAAAGTACTAATATTTGAAAGGGATATAAAAGTCCTGGGGCTTTTGCTCATTTTAATTATGTGAATATATAAGTTTAACCATATCTTGCAAGGTCCAATTGTACTTTCTGTAATAAAGAAGGGGGAAGCAAAGCATAGATAGTGATCGTCATACCAAAACATTTAGATCATAGGGCAACCATTTCAATAGAAAGTCTTTAAGTACAACTTTTAGAAAAGATGGCTAATAGTGGTGGCTACTGGTTTCTGAATGTCTACATTGAGTCTGGTGAGATCACCATATTATTTGAATAGGCCATGTTGTTGTGGGTGAGAGATGCTGGATGATTTTGTGTCTTGTCAGTGACTAAAAAAAGATGTATGTACATAAAGCCAAACATTAATTCTTAAATCATTTGGTTCTGTACATACTGCTGTTGCCAGAGATTCAGTGGTCATTGCAAACCAGAGAGTAGCAGTAAATATCCCTGTCTAGTTCTTCATTTGAGATTAAAGGATGGTGGTTATATACGTGTCACAAATGAGACTCAAGAAAATTAAAAGAGTATCTGAATCCTGGAAATACATTGTGGACAAAACTCTAAAGCAAAGAAATTAAAAAGTGAGAGCTATCAGAAAATAATATACAGCTCTATCACCCTAACATTTATGTGCATGAGTCATAGAATCATACAATATCAGGGTTGGAAGGGACCTCAGGAGGTCATCTAGTCCAACCCCCTGCTCAAAGCAGGACCAATCCCCAACTAAATCATCCCAGCCAGGGCTTTGTCAAGCCTGACCTTAAAAACCTCTAAGGAAGGAGATTCCACCACCTCCCTAGGTAACCCATTCCAGTTCTTCACCACCCTACTAGTGAAAAAGTTTTTCCTAATATCCAGCCTACACCTCCTCCATTGCAACTTGAGACCATTACTCCTTGTTCTGTCATCTTCTAACACTGAGAACAGTCTAGATCCATCCTCTTTGGAACCCCCTTTCAGGTAGTTCAAAGCAGCTATCAAATCCCCCCTCATTCTTCTCTTCTACAGACTAAACAATCCCAGTTCCCTCAGCCTCTCCTCATAAGTCATGTGCTCCAGCCCCCTAATCATTTTTGTTGCCCTCCACTGGACTCTTTCCAATTTTTCCACATCCTTCTTGTAGTTTTGGGCCCCAAACTGGACACAGTACTCCAGATGAGGCCTCACCAATGTCGAATAGAGGGGAATAATCACATCCGTCGATCTGCTGGCAATGCCCCTACTTATACCGCCCAAAATGCCGTTAGCCTTCTTGGCAACAAAGGCACACTGTCGACTCATATCCAGCTTCTCGTCCACTGTAACCCCTAGGTCCTTTTCTGCAGAACTGCTGCCTAGCCATTCAGTCCCGAGTCTGTAGCAGTGCATGGGATTCTTCCGTCCTAAGTGCAGATCTCTGCACTTGTCCTTGTTGAACCTCATTAGGTTTCTTTTGGCCCAATCCTCTAATTTGTCTAGGTCCCTCTGTATCCTATCCCTACCCTCCAGTGTATCTACCACTCCTCTCAGTTTAGTGTCATCTGCAAACTTGCTGAGAGTGCAGTCCACACCATCCTCCAGATCATTAATGAAGATATTGAACAAAACTGGCCCCAAATCCATGTTGACTGTTCCTGATCACTTTCCTCTCCTCTAAATGCTTCAGAATTGATTCCTTGAGGACCTGCTCCATGATTTTTCCAGGGACTGAGGTTAGGTTGACTGGCCTGTAGTTCCCTGGATCCTCCTTCTTCCCTTTTTTAAAGATGGGCACTACATTAGCCTTTTTCCAGTCATCCGGGACCTCCCCCGATCGTCATGAGTTTTCAAAGATAATGGCCAATGGCTCTGCAATCACATCCACCAACTCCTTTAGCATCCTCGGATGCAGCGCATCTGGCCCCATGGATTTGTGCTCATCCAGCTTTTCTAAATAGTCCCGAACCACTTCTTTCTCCACAGAGGGCTGGTCACCTACTCCCCATACTGTGCTGCCCAGTGCAGCAGTCTGGGAGCTGACTTTGTTCGTGAAGACAGAGGCAAAAAAAGCATTGAGTACATTAGCTTTTTCCTCATCCTCTGTCACTAGGTTGCCTCTCTCGTTCATTAAGGGGCCCACAGTTTCCTTGACTTTCTTCTTGTTGCTAACATACCTGAAGAAACCCTTCTTGTTACTCTTAACATCTCTTGCTAGCTGCAACCCCAAGTGTGATTTGGCCTTCCTGATTTCACTTCTACATGCCTGAGCAATATTTTTATACTCCTCCCTGGTCATTTGTCCAATCTTCCACTTCTGGTAACTTCCGGTAAGCTTCTTTTTTGTGTTTAAGATCAGCAAGGATTTCACTGTTAAGCCAAGCTGGTCGTCTGCCATATTTACTATTCTTTTTACACATTGGGATGGTTTGTTCCTGCAACCTCAGTAAGGATTCTTTAAAATACAGCCAGCTCTCCTGGACTCCTTTCCCCCTCATGTTATTCTCCCAGGGGATCCTGCCCATCTGTTCCCTGAGGGAGTCAAAGTCTTCTTTTCTGAAGTCCAGGGTCCGTATTCTGCTGCTTTCCTTTTTTCCTTGTGTCAGGATCCTGAACTCAACCATCTCATGGTCACTGCATCCCAGATTCCCATCCACTTTTCTTCCCCTACTAATTCTTCCCGGTTTGTGAGCAGCAGGTCAAGAAGAGCTCTGTCCCTGGTTGGTTCCTCCAGCATTTGCACCAGGAGATTGTCTCCTACACTTTCCAAAAACTTCCTGGACTGTCTGTGCACCGCTGTATTGCTTTGCTAGCAGATATCAGGGTGATTAAAGTCTCCCATGAGAACCAGGGCCTGTGATCTAGTAACTTCTGTTAGTTGCCGGAAGAAAGCCTTGTCCCTCTAGTTTGTGGTCTATAGCAGACTCCCACCATGACATCACCCTTGTTGCTCACACTTCTAAACTTAGTCCAGAGACTCTCAGGTTTTTCTGCAGTTTCATACCATACCTCTGAGCAGTCATACTCCTCTCTCACATACAATGAAACTCCCCCACCTTTTCTGCCCTGCCTGTCCTTCCTGAACAGTTTACATCCATCCATGACAGTACTCCAGTCATGTGAGTTATCCCACCAAGTCTCTGTTGTTCCAATCACATCATAGTTCCTTGACTGTGCCAGGACTTCCAGTTCTCCCTGCTTGTTTCCCAGGCTTCTTGCATTTGTGTATTGTGACAAAGTTCCTCCTCTACCTTGGTGAGTCCTGCACTTATTGGCAGATTTGCTCACCTCAGTGATCTTCCCCTCTGGTGTGGAACCCACAGTCTGGGTCAACTCCTCCTGTGTCTGACCAGGAGTTGGGAGGTTTGGGGGGAACCCAGGCCCGCCCTCTACTCCGGGTTCCAGACCAGGGCCCTGTGGACCGCAGCTGTCTATAGTGCCTCCTGTAACAGCTGCATGACAGCTACAACTCCCTGGGCTACTTCCCCATGGCCTCCTCCAAACACCTTCTTTATCCTCACCACAGGACCTTCCTCCTGGTGTCTGATAATACTTGTACTCCTCAATCCTTCAGCAGTACACTCTCTCACTCTCAGCTCCTTGCGCCTCTTGCTCCCAGCTCCTCACACACCAATCTCACTGACTAACTGGGAGGCTTTTAACTAGTTCCAGCCAGCCCTTGATTGGCTTCAGGTGGCCCAATCAATGTAGCTATCTCCACTGCCTTCTAGACAGACCTTAATTGGCCCCAGGTGTCTTGATTAACCTGGAGCAACTGCCATTTGGTTACCATGGTACTAGGGATTTGGTTAGCCTGGGGCTAACATACCTGTTCCTTACTACTTTACTGTAGCCATCTAGCCTTGCCCCATCACAGTATAGGCACTTAAGATAACTCACCAATCATCCCTCTTTCTCAGTATGAGACAGGAGTCCTCCCCTCTTGTGTTCTCCTGCTCGTGCTTCCTCCCAGTATCCCATTTCCCCACTTACCTCAGGGCTTTGGTCTCCTTCCCCCAGTGAACCTAGTTTAAAGCCCTCCTCACTAGGTTAGCCAACCTGCTTGCGAAGATGCTCTTCCCTCTCTTCATTAGGTGGAGCCCGTCTCTGCCTAGCACTCCTGCTTCTTGGAACACCATCCCATGGTTGAAGAATCCAAAGCCTTCTCTCCGACACCACCTGTGTAGCCATTCATTGACTTCCATGATTCGACGGTCTCTACCGAGGCTTTTTCCTTCCACAGGGAGGATGGACAAGAACACCACTTGTGCCTCAAACTCCTTTATCCTTCATCCCAGAGCAATGTAGTCTGCTGTGATCCGCTCAAGGTCATTCTTGGCAGCCATATTGGTGCCCATGTGGAAAAGCAGGAAGGGGTAGCGATCTGAGGGCTTGATGAGTCTCGGCAGTCTCTCCATCACATCATGAATCCTAGCTCCTGGCAAGCAGCACACCTCTCGGTTTTCCCGATCGGGGCGGCAGATAGATGACTCAGTCCCCCTGAGAAGGGAATCCCTGACCACCACCACCCACCTCCTTCTCTTGGGTAACTTTATGCATGTAAATTCACCTATATCTGTGCTTGTGTAGCACTTGTAAATTAGAACATGTATGTTAGTATAAATGGAGCTGATTTTTAGGTGTAAAAGCTGGCTGGAAGACTGGGCTATATTTTTCAGCTCCCTTTCCCTTAAGTTTTGGAAATGTGCTGGAAAGGTCAGAGGGATGCAGCTATGGTGAGCAGGGTGTGGTAACAGAAGAGTTTGCCACTCCTGGGACACACTCCAGCACTAGGGCTTGTGCAAAAATTTTATATTTGTTTGATTCTGACAAAAGTTTTAATAGATGCTCCACTTTAAACAGCACCCTGCTTTGGGAATGTAACATGTGCAGGATGAGGGCCCATGAGTATCTATTTGTTACATATGTTTAAGGGCTAAGAAGAGTTCCAATCTGTGAAGTGTTGAGTACCCTCAGTTCCCAGTGAAGTCCCATGATCAGGATTTCCACTTAAGGCTCAGGTTCGGGGCTATTCATTGCTTGTTCTTTCAGTTACATCCAGACTCTTGCTTACTGTTGGGTTATAAAAGAAGAACTAGCCAGGATCTGCAAAATTCCTGGTTATTTTAACCTTTTCCTTTTCTATTTAGTATTTTAAATAATCTAATAAAAATGCAGCTGGCCAATTAAATCATTATATTCACAGAGTGGTAAATAGTGAGGGAGCGGAGAGATTGTTGCGATAACTATTGATGCCACCTCTCAAGCAGGCACAGAATGATAGCCTTATCACCTGGATTAACTTCTGAAATCACACACTGAAATTATTACAGCAGCTATCAGGCAGTTCCTGAGAAGCATGGCAGACTACTGCAGCAGAGTGCGAGGATCCCTGAATCCTGAACCCAGGCCTCCAGGCTGCTGGCATGTCCACACCACCACCCAACAGCTCTGGACAATTGGGATCCCTAAGGCCTTACACGCCATGAAAGAGACAGCCCACAGGGGCCTGTTTAGAGGAGTCCTGGAGCCCATGATTGGACCAAGTACAGTATTTGAGTCAGAGACATAGGAAGTTGTCTGTGCAACAAAGTGAATCCTGGCTTGTTGCTTCTACAGGCCCTGCTAACTGATACTTGATTTCCGGTCTCATTCCCAGTTCCTGACTTCCCTGCCCTGTCCCTGGCTCCTGCTTTGTTCCTGGTCCCCACTCCTGTCCTTGTTCTCTGATTCCAACTTCAGCTCCAACTCTGACCTTTGGCTTGGCCCTCTGACCTTTGGCTTTGGACTCTGACTCTGCTCTGACCACTAGGCATGACTCTGGCTCTCACACAGAGTAAAATTCAGGGAAACAGGAGGGGGACGACCTGTAGTTTAGACTGTTCTTATTTTTGGGAGGAGAAAAGTCCACAGATACTAACTTGGAGAGTTTGGAGGTTTGTCAGGAGTAAGGTCCTGCAGCAGCAGCTGCTCAATATTCCTGACACCCTAATAGGGCAGCTAAACTGCCTGCAGACCACCCAGACTGGCTAAGGAAGCCAGAAGACTGGTTCTTAAGCCCAGCAGCAGCAGCTCACTGACTGCTCAATGCACATGCCCGCAGACTCTCTGCCTCCCTGTGCTCATCTCTCCAAGCACTGCTCCTGCTCTGCTCCTCCACTTCTCCAGCCCAGATCCTACCCTGCACCCAACCTGGTTCCTGCCTCAGAACCAGCCCTGCTCCTGCCTTCCCTAACTCCGGGTATTCTTGTCCTGACCCTCAGCTCTGATTCCTGTCTGGCCCTATCTTGACCTCTGGCATTTGGGCTCAGACCGATAGGCCTGACTCCCACTCCGACCATTAGGCCTGACCACAGGGCTTGACACTGTCTATAGACCAGATCATACTACACATAATTTAGGTTTGACTCACCTCTCACCCCAGTGTATGTGAGATGTAATTTCATTGACTTCAACCCACCACTGTAAGTGGGAGGAAAATCAGACCTAGTGGGTAAAACTGTCAAAAACAATACCACTGAATTTCAGTGGTGAACATTTGCTGCCTAGTCCCCACTCAGTGTGTTGAGAGGTATGATAGTACCCTTCACTAGAAACTGGCAGACTATTCCATGGGTGCGCTTCCCTCTGATCACTAAAGAATATATTACACAAACACACACTGTTCAATAAGAGTCTTGTACATTGCAAACATACTGTAAAAATAAATATATTAAAAAGCATTTTTACTTAACTAGTGAAGTTAAATTAGTAGTCGCTGCATAATGACAGAATCAGCTTTTTTACTGACCATTTAGACAAACCTTAAAAGGGAAGGATCACTCAAACTCTTACTACATAGGAAACTGAGAATTTACCACAGCTAAATTTCTTTATTTCGGAGAGAGATACTTACTCTTATCCTTAATCTGTACATCATTGTATTATAATTATTGAACCACCACGTTATTCTCAGGAGTTAATGCCTGGAACTCTTCTACTTTCCACAAATGAGCAGTAAACATTAGTACCCTGGGTGTGCACATTTGCACTCAAGTTGGACCCCTAAAGCAAATGAATGGAGCTAATTAAGCTGCCTATTTTATTATTGCTCTTATGCTTACACCCAGCTGAGTATACAGTGTAGAATAAGAGAGAGATATAACAGAAACATTTCACAACGCCAATTTAAATTGTAATTAGTTTAAGACACTGTTGAAACCAACAGGACACCAGTTTAGAGGACAAATAAGTAGCAGTTTAAGTCACAAGATACATATATTGCTTATGTGGAAACTACTGACCATTTAACTACTTAAAAATTATTATGTAGTGGCGTTGCAACAGCACAGTAAGTACCATATCATTACAGCATTATAGACTTCTAAACCACAATGCAAGAATTAAGGTTACATGCTAACTAATTTTGGATTTACTAAAGGTAATTACACAGTAATCTGCATGTAGTTACATGGTATTTATTAGTTAACCTGATTACTATGTAATTAAAGAGTGGTTGCCTTGTAAAGTCTATTATTGCCAGTAAAGTTAAAATTAACAGACGCTTATAGTAAAAACAACGAGGAGTACTTGTGGCACCTTAGAGACTAACAAATTTATTTGGGCATAAGCTTTCATGGGCTAAAACCCACTTCATCAGATGCATGGAGTAGAAAAAAAACAGTAGGCAGGTATATATACACAGTACATGAAAAGACGGGAGTTGCCTTACCAAGTGGGTGTGTGTGTGTTAGTGCTAATGAGACAATTCAGTTAAAGAGCAGATTGGCTATTCTCAACAGTAGGATACCAAGGGAGGAAAAAAACCCTCTTTTGTAGTGGTAATGAGGCAAATGTAAACAGGGTGGCCCATTTCAAACAATTGACAAGAAGGTGTGAGTAACAGTATGGGGAAATTAGTTTTTGTAGTGACCCATCCACTCCCAGGCCTAATTTGATGGTGTCTAGTTTGCAAATTAATTCCAGTTCTGCAGTTTCTCATTGGAGTCTGTTTTTGAAGGGTTTTTTTTGTTGAAGAATGGCCACTTTTAAGTCTGTAATTGAGTGTCCAGGGAGATTGAAGTGTTCTCCGACTGATTTTTGAATGTTATAATTCTTGACGTCTGATTTGTGTCCATTTATTCTTTTGCCTAGCGATTGTCCGGTTTGGCCAATGTACATGTCAGAGGAGCATTGCTGGCACATGATGGCATATATCACATTGGTAGATGTGCAGGTGAACCAGCTCCTGATGGTGTGGCTCATGTGGTTAGGTCCTATGATGATATCCCTTGAATAGGTATGCGGACAGAGTTGGCAATGGGGTTTGTTGCAGGGATAGGTTCCTGGGTTAGTGTTTTTGTTGTGTGGTGTGTAGTTGCTGGTGTGTATTTGCTTCAGGTTTGAGGGCTGTCTGTAAGCGAGGACTGGCCTGTCTCCCAAGGTCTGTGAGAGTGAGGGATCGTCCTTCATGATAGGTTGTAGATCCTTGATGATGCGCTGGAGAGGTTTCAGTTGGGGGCTGAAGGTGACAGCTAGTGGCATTCTGTTACTTTTTTTGTTGCGCCCGTCCTGTAGAACAGTGTTTCCCAAACTTGGAATGCCGCTTATGTAGGGAAAGCCCCTGGTGGGCTGGGCCGGTTTGTTTACCTGCCGCATCTGCAGGTCTGGCCGATTGCGGCTCCCACTGGCTGCAGTTCGCTGCTCCAGGCCAATGGGAGCTGCTGGAAGTGGCGCAGGCTGAGGGATGTATTGGCCGCTGCTTCCAGCAGCTCTCATTGGCCTGGAGCAGCAAAGCACGGCCAGTGGGAGCCGCGATTGGCCAGACCGGCGGACGCAAGTAAGAAACAAAACAGAGATGGGGGTTGGATGGGTGTTAAACAGGGAAAGTAAATGGAGAATCCTCAAGGCTCCAGTGTGGCAAAAGTCTCATAAAAATAAGTGAAGTTGTTGGTTAGTGCACCCTATAGTACAGTCTATATACTGAGTTAGTATTATCCATAACAATGTGCTAGACAGAGAAAAGACAGAGCGGAGGCGGTGATTAATAGCACAGTTCAGTATCAGTGATGACAATGCAATGCCCTGCTCTGCTTTCTTCTCCTTTTGCTCTATCATTTCATATCCCTTCACCCTCCGCTGCTTTTAAAGACACAGTACTAGATTCCTCTGGGACCAATCCAGGCAGTGGGCTTTGACACTGCGGAGGCTGCAGTAGCCTTTGAGTTGTCTGGTAGAAGGTTAGCAAAGCTCAAACAGTGGGTTGTGCTGGTCAGGGAGGGTACACAGACAGGGTGGCTGGAGAATGCACTGAGTTATTGCTTTCAGCCTGATCGGCTCCTATAAAGCATTGGTGGGAATTACAGCTGCTTCCCTTCTTTGCCTAGAGGGAACCTAAAAGAGCATGGAGGTAACACCATCTGCCTGCCTCTGGATTGAATCTGGTGCCAAGAGAGCCCACAGGGGCATTACTGTGCCTTTACATAGAGGCAGCATCACATTCTGCTATTCCCCATATGACCTCACTCCATGGTGCTGAGGCAGCAGGACAATTCTTTTTTCAAATATCAGAAAAGCTGAAACTGGACAGAAGTGCAGTAAGGATCCACTATTTTTAGGCTAGTGCACAACAGCTAGTTCGTCAGCGCACACAGCTAGTCTATGCTGTAATAGCCTATTGTTGCTGCTTGTTTGCTTTAGCCATTGATTCTGTTTTTGTCTTTTACAGAAGGCTTTGGAACAGGAATAGTCTGACTAGTGATTTTGATTTTGATGCCTAACTTGACATACTGTAAATGGGCCTGATTTGCTGAGGGAAAATGTTCATGTCTTATGAAAATCAGGCCACTTGATAGTTTCTCAAGTTGGGTGTCGAAAATCACTAGTCAGTGTGGAAAATTTAGGCCTATATGTTTATACTGAGCCTGGCACAGTGGGGCCGTAACCTGGCTGAGGTCACTTGATGCTAACATAATATAAACAACAACAACAGGGGCACAGCACTGTTAGTATTTGCCTCTCCAATTGTTGGCTTAAGCCCTAAATAAAGGAGAAGTTTCTATTTTTTTAAAAAATCCCGCCTTTCATTTTATTTCACCTTTCAAGATTTGCCACCTTCTGTTTCTCTCACAGCTCCCAATATAAGTCTATGAAATCCAGGTTCTGTGGCCACTGAGAAAATAGATTGGATAAAAAAATGTGTGTATTTTTTCAACATGCTTTCTAATCCAACTCCACATCAAACCAGGGTGCAGGAAGGAGGTGGGGAAGGAAGGGAAGAGAAGCTGTATACAGTAACCTTCAAGTCTGAGAGTAAATTTCACTTCCTGGATCACTGACCACAGGCTGATGGTTCAGACAGAAGAAAACAAAAGTCTGCACCATGTCAGGAAGGTCCACTGAAAGGGGATGTCACACTGAACAATTAAGTCTGATTGCAAAACTTGCTGGCTCTGGAACAAGTCTGCTGGGCCAGTGCATTCACACTACAGAGCAGCTTACACGTGTTCAGAATTAAATGGGCAGCCTTCTAATGAACGCTCCCCTAAGGGCTGAAGACAATATTTGCATCAGGACTTGGCATCCAGATTAGCCAATGCTGACTCAAATGACTGGACAATTAAGTAATGCTAAGCAACAAGTACAAGCATCTCACGCTATTACTTCAATTTAGAGATAACAAAGGCTGTTATTAATTAACAGCAAAGGCTACTACAGTAAAAGAAATTACAATTTCTCTATAGGCACAGCAAAACTGGGTCTTTCCAGAAATTCAGTTACATTTTTATTAGCATGCAGGCATATGCTTCCAAGCAATTTATGGCCTATTATATGAGAGTAGTGCAAAGAGACCACTTTGTCCCCATTAATTTTTGCTCTGCAACAAACAAATCCAGAACCTGGATCTAATTTAACCACTTCCGGCCTCTGGGGAACCTCTCTCAGGTGTTTCACAAGGAGGCACTCATTGGATTGTCTGCCAGCTGAAAAGGAGAAATATCAGCACAATTCTGCAGTTGCTAAGGCCCAGCAGAAGCCAAGGCAGGAGAGGGGTAATTGCCTCTTTTCCATCCTCTTTGGAACCCCCTTTCAGGTAGTTGAAAGCTGCTATCAAATGCCCCCTCATTCTTCTCTTCTGCAGACTAAACAATCCCAGTTCCCTCAGCCTCTCCTCATAAGTCAGGTGCTCAAGCCCCCTAATCATTTTTGTTGCCCTCCAATTTTTCCTTCTTCCTCCTACTGTTGCCCAGGGCTGCCTAGGGGCGGGGGGAGGAGTGGGGCAATTTGCCTCAGGCCCCGGGCCCCACAGGGGCCCACACAAGAATATAGTATTATATAGTATTGCAACTTTTTTTTTTATAAAAAGGGGCCCCCAAAATTGCTTTGCCCCAGGACCCCTGAATCCTGTGGGCGGCCTTGCTGTTGCCCCTCTTCCATGCTGCCCATCTCTCCCCGAAAGGCAATCACAGTGGTGCTCACTCCCTCCTTTCTCCACCCCTCCCTGCACAGCACTCAGCTCTGTGGAGGGAGGGGTGGAGAAAGGCTGTGAAGTTGTCTTGACAATCCTGCCCTAGAACTGAGGTGTGGGTCACTGAACTGGGAGCAGTGACATACAACACATACATAGCAACTAGCCCTAAAACAAGCCCTCCACTGTATTTCAAATGTCCATTACCTCACATTTTCAAATGTTAAAGAAAGAAACGCTCTGAAACACTGGGAAAATAGTAAGTGAGGGATATCCTGGGATTACTGATGAATAACATGTGTGGTCAAAAATAGGACCTAAGAAGCATTATGAAAATATGACTTGGCTGATCTTTTAGAACAGGCTGGAATATTCTTAAACTCATTGTGTGTGAATAGTCATATTGGAGCTTAAAGAGCTGAGTAGCTGCACCACTGTGTATGCAGAAAATGTGCTATAAGGGTGTGCTAGTAAACTTTAAGCATAGTCAACTCCCACAGGCATTATTTTGGTCAGACCACCACATTTATGGAGAAAACATACTGAGGAGACCCTGACAGCTGTATTCATGACTTTTGGATGGCCAGGAACACCAATCAGAAAGCATCAATTACTAATATTCATAGTAAGAATACTCTTCGGTCTGTAATGTTGTCACAAATGCTTCTGGAGGGAATATTTTACATAGCGTTTGTTTCATCCTATTCCTTCCATTCCAGTTCCAGGGCTGCTTTAGTCCCGAGCACTCCCACACACACAGCCAAAGGTTGCATGCCATCAGGGAGGCCACTGTGCTAGAATTGCTCATCTAGGGTAAGAAAGGAGACAATGAGGATGGGGAGAGGAAGCACACATTAGAAAGGGTGGTACACGACCAGTAGTTAGTAAAGCTACAGAAATCCCCTTTCCTCTAGAGTGCTTTATCTCTGCGCTTGTCACTCCCCAATTGGCCAAGCACAGCGAGGTCCAACACTCAACTCAATGGCTTTTCTGTTTGTCTGTAACACGATCATTTTAGAATGCTACATCCAAGCCATTCCACAATTTCAGGGAATGGTCTAGACACCAGTGGGCACAAGCCTGTTGATTGTGATGCCAAGCAGAACACCAGAAAAGCCTGATTCACAGGAAAATCAGGGCCCCCACGTTGCCCATTGCTGCAAGCAGCAGAATCTCTCTGCCACCCTCTGCTGCTGTCTAGACGTATCAGAGGCAGCAACTTAACTTGCTGCTTGGGGACAGTGTCTATAGTCTGGCAGCTATCAGAGCCTTATAGGGATGCTTTCTTAGCGGGCAAGCAGGGACCCCGAAGGGGTGGTTTGGGGGAAGCAACAGGGACCAGAAGGATGGGGCAGTTGGCACTGGGGAATGCAGGGACCCAGGGACTGGGTGGAATTGAGTTGAAGTGGGAAGGAAACAGGACCCAGAAGGCTTTGGGGGAGTGGTGGTGGTGAAGGGAAACAAGGACTCAGGCAGAGGGGTACTGAGCATGTGTGCATGGATTGGGGAGGGTGGGGGACAGAGATGATGAGGGGAAAGTGGGAAAAGGAGTGAGGGGGAAGGGAATGGAGACAGGGAAGTGGGGAACACCAATACCTTACTAGGGACGGAGCAATGGGAGGCAAAGACCCTGGTATGGGGGAGGTGGTGAGGGGACTTTGAGGGAGTCCCTGAAATAGAGGCAGTTGGGAGGGTTGCACACAGGGAGAGAATGGAACAATGCAAGATGCTTCTGGTAGGTGCAATGCATTCAGCCAACACAAGATAAGAAGTGTGTCCCCCTCTAGTTAATAAATAAAAGAAATAATAAATAATAATTCCTAGCTCTTTATAAAGTGTTTTTGATGAGCAGATCTCAAAATGCTGCATAAGAGAGGTCAGTATCAATATCCCCATTTTACAGATGGAGAAACTGTGGCACAGAGCAGTGACATGCCTAAGGTTACCAAGTTGCACAGCTGGGAATACAGGCAGACCTCGGAAATCCCAGTGCTCTACCCACTAGGCAAAAATGCCTCTCTTCTCCTTTTCCTCCTTTTGTAATGTGTCTGTCTACACTTTCTCTTCCTCCTCAAGCAGAAAGAGCTGAGGGCCAATTAGTCAGATTTCTCTTTTCAAAAGGATAAGCCAAATGGGCCAAAGATTCTCCCTTCCCTGACTCCACACAACAGAACGGGTAGCCTGGTCAGAAGATTCACCATCTCTACCTGCTGCACCCAGGGCTGGCCTTACCACGAGGCAAACTGAGGTGGCTGCCTCAGGTGCCAGACTGTTGGGGGGCGCCACTAGGATCCAGAGTGTAGAAAATTGTGTCTGCTGCTGGTGCATATGTATTCTCTCTGCTCTAGATGCACAGAGATGGTGCAGTGCTGTGCTGGAGGAAGGAGGGCACAAGAGATATAACAGGCAGGCAGGAGAAAAGGTGAGAGGGAATAACAGAAAGCAACAGGAGCTGCAGGGAGAGAAAGGAGGAGGAGACTCTTATGTACCTCTCTAGCACCCCTAAGAGCTTGGACTGATTAACACCAGCTTCTCAGGGAGCTTCCTGTTTCCTGCTGCTTCTCTGAACCCAGTTGAGGAGAACAGGCAGTTAACTGAAGTAGTAGGAGCCAGTTAGACCCTTAAGACGCTGATATCTTCCCTCACTCAGGCCCTGCTACCAGCCTGCTTATTTGTCCCCTTCAACTGAGTGTTGAGAACCACTATAGCTGGCACAGAACAGCAGTCATGAGTGAAAGAAGAAAACGCCTCTCTGGGGCAGCATTCAGAAAAAGCAAGCAAGCAAAGGAAGCTTTTCTATCTAAGCAGGAAGGAGCTCTCCTGAGATACATAGACACAAATGTTCACGGTGAGCCTTCCGGCCCCAGCGAGGATGTGAGCGGTGAGGAGATGCCTGATCTTCCAGTAGTCAGAATGCAGCTGATCTGGCAGCTACTGTAGCATCCATCATAGGCGGCAGGTTCGTATAATTTTTGGTGGGGCCCAAAATGGTGGTGTCCCCCCCCCCCCCCCGCTCTCACCCTGTAAGCTGATATAAAATGAAGCTACAATGCGTCAGCACTACAAGATTACAAGGGTCAATTAAAAGTGGAAAGTCAGAAGCAGCACTTGCCTGCTTTAATATACAGTATTAAATTTTGTTGCACCTGTTGTGACAAAGTGGGAATGTTCTTAATGTTTTCTCTGAATACTGTGTGGGTGCCTCAGTTTCCCCTGCAAAGTGCCAACTGACGGTGTTGGGGACAAAGAGATCAGGTGGCCTCCTTGTCCGGAAGAGACACAAAGGCCAGATGAGGGAGCGTCAGTTTGGAGCTGGCTGGGGAAATCGGGAGAGGCCCAGAACTTGGGTCTGGGCTCCCCACCCCCCAAGATGGACCTGACTGAGGGGTCCTGTTTTCTGTACCTACAAGCTCTGTTTTAGACTGTGTTCCTGTCATCTAATAAACCTTCTGTTTTACTGTCTGGCTGCTGGCAGCCGAGGACCTGGAGAGCCCCCTGGACCTGCTGCTCTTCAGCCTCACGGTGCCCTGGCCCAGCCCTGGCAGGAGGGAAGGCAAGGATCTCCGGCTGCGGGGCTACCTGCTCAGCACCGACGAACCCAGCCAGCCGCTCACCTCCTCACACACTCCAGGAGCCCCTCGCCGCCATCGCAGCCCGGGCTCGGCTCCAGGGGACCCCGTTTCCGTCCCTCCCCAGCTCCTCACACACACTGGGTAGGGCCGCCCAGAGGATTCAGGGGGCCTGGGGCAAAGCAATTTTGGGGGCCCCTTCCATAAAAAAAAGTTGCAATACTATAGTAACATGTATTTGGAAATGTAAAAAATAACTAGTGAAAATTAATTTGTAATAATTTGAAAATACACCAAATACATTATTTAAAAACATTAAATGCTTTACTGGTCTGTCTACATTGATGGTTGGTGCCAATGGGCTGTCACTGCCTGGAGGTGGTGCTGCTGTTGCCCAGCCCCTGACCGCCCCCCCCCTCCCTGCCCCCTGAGTGTCCCTGCTTACCCCCCCGGAGCGGGGCGGAGCTTAGCCCCAGCGGCCCGTCCCCTGCAGCCAGGCGGGGCCGCGCTACCGGTAAGGGGCCCCCCTCTCCCCCAAGCGGAGCCGATAGCGCGGCCCCGCCTGGCTGCAGGGGACGGGCCGCTCCTCGGCTCGCAGCGGCAGGATGAGCTGGGGCCCCACCTCTAGGCACCAGCTTGGTTTGCTGGTGCCTAGAGCCGCCCAGAGCCCCATATAAGTCGGCGCCTATGGCATCCATATCTCCATCTCTAATGGATGTAACCATGCACATTCCTGAAGAATCAGAGAAGAGTGTGGTGAAGGCGCAAAAAACAGGAAACTAAACTCAGCAGCAGCTAAGTCTAGACAATCCAGGACTGTGGACCACTTGAGCAGGGACTTCCTTGTACTGCATGAAAAACTTCATGTTCCCCAAAGACAATGAAAATAGAAGTTTCCATCCAACACATTACTGGCATGAAATCCCCAATGGTGACAAAGTGGAAAGGTTATGTACTCAAAACCCCAGAATGCTGCATACTGTTTTTGTTGCAAACTCTTCCAGTCTAATGTTCTAGCCACATTGAGTTCTACAGGAACAAAGGACTGGAAAAATCTGGCTAGAAATCTGGCATGTCATGAGAAGGCAGCAAATCACCAGAGAGCATTCCATAGGTGGAAAGAGCTTGAGCTGAGACTAAGGTTAAAGGCCACCATAGATGATCAGCATCAAGAGAAGATTGCATCAGCATGTCTTTACTGGCAAAATGTTCTGAAAAGACTCATTGCCATTGTGAGAATGCTTGCTACCCAAAACCTAGCACTGTGTGGCACTTCAGATCAGCTGTACGTGCCAAACAATGGAAACATCCTTAAAACTGTGGAGCTGATGGCTGAGTTTGATGCTGTACTCCAGGAGCGTCTAAGAAGAGTCACCTTGCAAGAAATGTACACACACCACTACATTGGAAAAGTAATTCAAAATGAGATCATACAGTTACTGACAACAAAAGTCAAACAGAAGATTATGGCAGATCTGAAGTCAGCAAGATATTACTCTGTTATTCTGGACTGCACACCTGACATCAGCCATACGGAACAAATTACTTTAATGGTGAGTTTTGTAACAACAGAACCTAGTGAAAATGTCCCTGCAATGGTGACTGTCAGAGAGCATTTTCTAGAATGTATTGACATTGATGATACCACAGGAGCTGGTATGACAAATGTGCTTCTTAAAAAGCTGGAAGATACGGGAATTGCGATAGCTGACGTGAGAGGTTAGGGCTACAATAATGGTGCCAAGATGGGAGGAAAGAACAGAGGAGTGCAGACACGGATCCGAGAGTTAAACCCTCAAGCTTTGTTTGTCTCATGCAGTTCTCATTCATTGAACTTGGTGGTCTCTGATGCAGCATCAGCTTCTAGTGAGGCTGCTGAATTTTTTAATGTAATTCAAAGCATCTATGTATCTTTCTCTGCATTAGCTCATCAATGACAAATTTTGAAGCAACATCTGGGAACATCCTCTCTGACACTGAAACCACTGAGTGCCACACGATGGGAAAGTTGAGTGGAGGCGATAAAGCCTATCAAACACCAAATTGGGAAGATAGATGATGCCATAGTTGCCATTATGGAGGATAATGCTATGACAGGAACAGTTTGTGGGAGAACAGTGGCAGAGGGAAATGGAACAACTGAACAAAGCAAAGTCATACCTACAGTCTTACCAGTCAGATGAGGGATTTCAAAACATTCTGAAGAGTGCACAGAAGTTGGCAGAGGAACTTCACACTGAAGCTATTTTTCCCACCCATTCAAGAATACAAGAGTCACCGAAGAAGACGACATTTTGATTACGAGGCACGGGATAATCCCATAAGAGACCCCAAACAACAATTCAAAGTTGAATTCTTTAACCACGTGCTAGATTGTGCAATACAGTCAGTTGAAGAATGTTTCATGCAGCTCAAGGAACATAGCAGTATATTTGGGATGTTGTATGATATTCCAAAACTCCTCACTGTACCTGAAGAAGACCTACACCAGCAATGCAGGGCACTAGAGACAGTGTTGACACATGATGACATGTGTGATATTGATGTGAGTGATTTAGGTGATGAACTGAAAGCCCTTTCAAGATACATTTCAGCAGGATCAACTCCAAAGGCTGTTTTGGAATATATGTGCACAAATAAGATGACCATCCTCTTTCCAAATGCTTTTGTTGCTCTGTGCATACTTCTAACACTTCCTAAATAAAAAAAAAATAAAATAAATAATTGGAGATATACCAATCTCCTAGAACTGGAAGGGACCTTGAAAAGTCATCAAGTCCAGCCCCCTGCCTTCACTAGCAGGACCAATTTTTGCCCCAGATCCCTAAGTGGCCTCTTCAAGGATTGAACTCACAACCCTGGGTTTAGCAGGCCAATGCTCAAACCACTGAGCTATCCCTCCCCCCTACTGTAACAGTTGCCAGTGGAGAATGCAGCTTCTCCAAGCTGAAGTTAATAAAAACACATCTATGCTCCACAATGACACAGGAGAGGCTGGTCGGCCTTGCAACCATCTCAAAAGAGCATGAGCTGGCCCAGACTGTGGACCTCCAGGAAGCAGTTCAAATCTTTGCAACCAAGAAGGCATGGAAAGCACCACTTTGATTATTCAAACACATAAAAATGCCAGTGTTTACTGTGCAGACAAGAAAAGTTACATTTGCTGTTTAGGCTTTTGAAAATTAAGCGTTACTTATAATTTTTGAACAAGGCATTTAAGTTGTTAGTTCTCCTTTATTGGGAGCAGAGCAATACCATGAGAGTAGTAGAACAGAAAGAAGGCACAATTGAGACCTTTCAAAGTTTTGACCCAAGCGAGGGGGCATGGAGGTGCCATTTGAGCTCCCTGCCTCAGGTGCCAAAATGTTATGGGCCGGCCCTGACTGCTCCTTTTCATTAAGCTTGACCACTGTACAGTTGAAACCCACAGGAGTCAGCTATCTGAATTGGTGGTTCAGATATTAGCAATGATGTATGCTTCAATTTGATTATCACACATAGTGACCAGGTTACTGGGCCAGAGCAGAGCTGGGGAATAAAATAATTAGAAATATAGCTATACTGTTTCTTTAAAACTTTAGTAGGAAGACAAGCAGGTGTGGGGCTGGGAAATGTGCTATAAAGTTGTACAATGAAGCAGAGGCAGAGAGGCTAGTGGAGCAGCGTCAGGGGTAATAATGTTTTTCTTATTCTAATAAAGGTCCATGTACGGTGTTATAAGAGACTCTCTTTCTGCAATTCTTTACTATTATCACGTGATACATTGTACTCACGGCATACATATTACCTCACTTCAGGCATTTTGCCATGGTAGATCATTGCACCAGCACCTAGGTGCATTATAGCAGGTTTATATCTCCCTCTGTAATAACTAGTATAGTATAAAGACAACATACTGAACTAGATGGACTATCTGTTCCAATATGCCAATTTCTAAAGGTATAGGCCTGTCCTCAGATCTTAGAGTAAACCGAAGTGTGTGTATTGAGCAAGTTCCTCATTCTCTCAACAACAGCACTCAACAAACTCAGCAGGCTATGGTGGGTCTCATTAAAATAAAAGTTTCTAGCTGTTTTGGTTGCAGAGCAAAGTGGAAAACGTGAATCCTAATGGCTCAAAAACCAGCTGGCAAATAAAAAAACACCCCAACATTTATTTTTTTAAATATCTTTTAAGCCCGTCATGATTTAGGAGGCAGGGTCTGAGTCACGTTTTTTAAACTCTTGGGTTTGACTGTACTGAATTTGGATACACTCTTAAGCCAATGTTAGCTGTTGGCTTTCAGTTCTCACCTTAACTTTTGTTTCCTTAACTGAAGGGCAGATCAGAATCTAGGAAGTATTTTAAAATATGAACCCAAAATTCGCCTCACTTTATTTTTGCCACTCTAACCTCATTTTCCTCTGGAAAGAGAGCTGGAGAGGTCACAATGACAGAATTCTCACATCTCAGCTGTTACCTATTGAAATCTGTAAGGGCTGATTTAAAAAACAAAACAAAAAACAGTAACTCACTTGAGGAATCTTTGATTCCTGAAGTTACTAAATTTCAAATTGGAGAAAAGTGTATTTTCACTCATGTTTTATTTCTTATTTTTTCGTCAGCTTTAATTATTAATTATTATTATCATTATTATTTTAGAGGGCAGTTTGTCTAACAAGTTTCAGCTTGTGCAATGACACTAAGTATTCACACAGTTGGATCCTGTGTCAGCCAGACAGAACCTCTTTTGATAATTCCTACTTCGTACTGCCATACAAAGAAGTAAAATTTTCCATTAATTCATATGGTGCAGAAAAAAAAAATCAATGCTTAGTGAACATCCAGAAGGCCTGAAAGGCCACATGCAGAAAGCACCAACCTGATAATTATTGCAATTTCCCTATAAGATGTGCTAGCACAGTAATTTGTATATGAAAGCACATTGGAAAAGGGGTGGGAGAGTGTTATAACTGCTTCATTATACACTGCAGCAACATTGAAACACAGACTTTAATGATAAACGTGAGCTGTAATTAACCACCACTTAGTGGGGAACAGGTTTAATAACATCCATAAGAAATAGGATGAGTTGATTTTCTCAGATTAAGGAAGAGACAAGATTAAGGAACCGATTTAACATGGAAGCACAAGGCAAACCTAGATATTTTGGTTTATTTTAAACTATTCAAAGTCAAATGACCTTCCAGGCCTGGGCTCCCTGTTCAACAATCTACTTACCTCATTGTATTTAGAGAATGTTTTCCTCGGCCTTTGGAAAGTTTCCTCTCTTTTGCTGGACCTGCTGCCTCAATCCATAGAAAATAGACATGTTTACATCAGGGACAAAGGAAACAAAATTCTTTCCCCAAAAGTATTTCTCTCTCAAAAGAATAAAAAAAATATTAATTCTTAATGCTTTCTACCAAAAGAATAATTTATTAAGCAGCATGTGTCCTGATTAATAAATCGCAAGACAAACAGATGCAAAAGTCATTTACAATGTGTTATAAAGTTGTTTATGTTAATGCTCAAGATCAGAGGCATTTTTAGAAGTTTGTTTGCATAGGGAAAATACCAGAATATTACTGTGCCAAGAGTCAGCTTTGAAATAGATGCAATGAATAGTTATCTATTGTTCTTAAAGAATATCCGGCAGTATTTGTCTATATATACCCAGAAGATGACCTTCCTCTTTAGAAGCAATTTCCACTCATTATTTTCTAAGCTCATTATGGGTGTGCTCCAAAAAGAGAGTAAAAATGCCTGGTGCTTCTATTAACAAGTAAGATTCACATCTGGGCATTTCAGTCAGGTATGGGGAAAAAAATCTAATTTAATAGAGAGTGTTTTAATTAGTATATGAAAACAAAGAGTAAATCACTAACAAATAGTTTTAAATTGTCTTTCATAAAACAGAGAGAATAACTGACCATCAAATAGGAAGTTGCCATTTTAAGAATCTGATCATGGAGCGTGGGACAGAAAGGTTATCTGTTGCATGGGAAAGCAGGGTTTCTCACACCTGTTGAGGTAGGGCCTTTATTTGGCTATTTTAACCCAACAACTAAGAAATACAGAGTTTATCTTACAACAATTTTGAACACTGTTAATTTCCATTAATTCAAGTAGAAGCTCCATTTTTCAGACTACTGCTCCAAAACATCAAACTAGAGCCCCTACTGAGAAGTGTTAGGTACAGATACGGTGGCAACTTCCGCTGAGTAGCTATTCACACTTATTGACACAGGTAAACACACCTCTACCCCGATATAACACAATACGAATTCGGATATAACCCGGTAAAGCAGCCCCCTGGGGGATGGGGCTGTGCACTCCGGCAGATCAAAGCAAGTTCGATATAATGCGGTTTCACCTATAATGCGGTAAGATTTTTTGGCTCCCGAGGACAGCGTTATATCGGGGTAGAGGTGTAGTGACAGATACTTAACAGGTTGCAGTTTACAGTTAAATCTACATGCAAAATCCCCAAGTTGGCATAGATCTTCTGGTATATACCCGGTATTACGAGGTAAGGCAAGGTAGGAATAGCTGTAGTTGGTACAGTGTCATTTTACACAAATACTTAGTGCAGCACTGTTGTATATTGAAAGTAGAGTGAGAGATGAGCCTAAGTGACAAACTTCCACAATGTTCAGGGAAGGGAATGTTTCAAGACTGAATATTATGGTTTAAGAATTGTATATAAATAATGGGCAGGCATTCATAATTCAGGCCCATTTCTTCACTGGAGCAGGTTTTTTAAATATGTATACACTGAGGCAGGTGCACGGGTATTTGGTACAGAATTGCTATACCCTTAGGATAAGCAGGTGTCAGTTATTCAGTTTATAAATGATATATTTCTAAATACTGCAGTTTAAGATATTCAAGTTGGTGCTTGAGGTCATTGTTTGTCTTTGTTTCCTGTGTGTTAGTTGCAGCTGTGTTCCTTGAAGCTCATTGGCTAAAGCCCAGTTTTCCTCCATCTGGTCGTGGAGCTGTTCTAATCCAAACTGTGATCTGGGCCATCTCTCATTTCTTGTATTTTGTTTAATCACATTACATGTGTCATATTTCTCCTGTGAGCCATCGTGTGGTGATGCATTTACTTGCTCCTGCTGACAGTGTTTTGAATAAATCTTTCTGTTTTGTAGATTTTTTGGAGGATGACAGTGGGACCCAGCACAAGAATCACAATACCATGCAGAAAGCATTTGTAGGACAGAGCCCCTATTTAATAAGCAGTTATGTTGTTATACCTTGTCAGATTGGTGTTCCTTTAAAAATAGTTTTATTTTTAAGCTTTTTTATTGGGTCCTACTGTAAATAAAATCATACTCATGGCCTCATCTTAACTTCTTAAAATTAAAAGCAGTCTAAGTATCTGCTACAATGCCGGTGAAATAACAGATGGAAAATATCTTGTGACATGCATAAAGACTAAGTTGTTTGCAACAGCAGATCTTCAAATGGGAGTTGTATTTTTTCAGAACAAGGCATTACAGAGATATGACTTATTCAAAATCAGTCACGGTTTTACTCCAAGAGATTCTATCACTTTATCATTAGCAAGACTGCTGAAGCAGTTGCACAGCTATTTTTTACCATTTTAAATTCATGTAAATAATAGTAGCTACAGAAATACAGTTTTAAAGAGAGAGCTGTGATCTGGTATGTGACATATTAAAATTTGGAAAGAGATTGGAATCCCAGTTCATTCAATATTGGAAATTAAAGCCTTGAAATTTCCAATTCTGTTGTGAACAACAACGTACTTATTTTAGACAGAGAAGGTTCAAAAAAAGCTTCTGTTGTTATTTAACATATTCTTGAGGCAAGAATGTAGCACTTAGATTAGCCATGCACATATGTGTAATTGTTCGTGTTATGAAAATAGACGGCCAAAAGATTTGCCCAAAAAAGAACTAAGTAATGACATTGGCAATTACCACACTTTTTTGGATTAGTGGATTCAGAAGGACTCCACCTAAACTGTACTGTAGGCTCCAAAGACCACTAGTATCAGGAATTTGTAAATGAGACTTTGCCTCAGAAGATTATTGGTCAAATAATTTTCTTCCTTTAAAGAAAGTGAAAAATCAGAGCAGAATCTAAATACATAAATAAAAAGAAATTTCTTGATTATGTTCTAGAAAACTTTTGGCCCATAAGACAAATTATTCGCAGTACCGCTGTTCACATTTCTCTCTGCTGCTTTTCTGATGATACAATTTACATATACTCTGTCTAGTCATAAAGACATACACAACAACAATTCTAACAATATAATCTCAATTTTTAATCCTATTAAATAAAAAATAATGGTAAGATAAACAATGATATCTTATTTTACTCTGTTGCAAACATTTAAAGAAACAATCTGGCCAATGCAGCATAAGGATTATGAAAATTGCGGTCATAATGGGGCAAATTTGTCTGTGCAGAAGTGTCAAATAATTTAGCTCAGTTATTTTTCCTAGGACTTAAAAAGTTGAATTCACATGACAAAATAATAGGGGCTAAATACTTGTGACCTGTGAGCTTTACTGTGTGAATTGAGAGCCAGGGCAAAAACTGCCCTTGAGCTACTTTTTTTACATTAGACCAGGCTGCTGACTTTTTGTTTCTTTCCATTGTAGTTTTCATTCCCTTCCCCACACCCCATGCAATTTTGGGATGAAACACTCCATTATTTTTACTTTGGAAATGACGTCGTGCAGAGTACATGCAAATCTGAGATTCTCAACATGTGGTCATGAAAAAAAATATCATGGCACTTTATGCAAGGAAGAGGATGTTAGGATGATGGTCAAATTTCCAGCTTGGAAAATTAGCTTCTGCCTAACACAATCTTCCCAGTAGTTTCAACTGGCTATGGTATTCTTCCTCACTTTGTACTGTATTGCTCCAAGTATTATTAAAACAGCAGTCGTCTTTCACTCCCATGGCTGGCTAGATTTGAGTGGAAAGTGATTGATTACATATGGCTAATACTGACAAGTGCACAGGTCACTGCTCCCATATAGATTGCCTGCCATGCAATGGTTTAAATCAATCCCAGGACAGTTAGATCAGTACAGAACAGGGTGCAGCTTTAATTTTAGGGTCCCACAGAGCAGTTGATGGGGAAAGGAAACATATGCAACTGACGAGCAGCAGGGACAGACTTGGCCCCGGTGGTTGGTTCTTGAGGGTGGTAAAATGGGATCTGTGCATTCCCTCTTCTCCCCCATTCTCATAGATTCCAAGGCTAGAAGGAACCATTGTGATCCTCTAGCCTGACCTCCTGTATGACACAGGCCATAGAACCTCCCCCCAACAAAGCTCAGAGCAGGTCTTTCAGAAAAACATCCAATCTTGATTTAAGAATTGTCAGTGATGGAGAATCCACCTTACCCTTGGCAAGTTGTTCCAAAGGTTAATTTCTCTCACCATGAAGAATTTATGCCTGTAGCGGTCCCTGACTCCAAGTGGGGAGGAAGGCCACTCCGCCTCACTGCACCAGGCAGCAACACTCAGGCTCAGGTCCCACTGGCAGGGCCGAATAGTAAGCAATCTATAGCTCGTAGCCTCCTAGAAGGGGCAAACAACTGTTAGCAGTCTGGAGCTCTATCCCCCTCCAAAGGGGCAGAACAGTAAGCAGTCTTTAGTCCAGAGTCTCCCAGCTAGGGCTGCCGCCAATCAAGAGTCTAGGGCTCTGGCCCTCTAGACAGGGCAGAGCACAAGTGGTCTTTAGCTCACGGCCTCCTGGCTGGGACAGACAGCAATTAACAGTCTATAAAGGAAGCTCTGGCCCTCTGGTGAGGCAGCCTGCAAACAGTCTGGAGTCCAGTCTCCTGGTTGGGGGAAGCTACAAGCAATATACAGGTCTTCTGGTCTAGGCGTGAATAGGCCAATACCCCAGGGGTGGGGTTGACAGCAGGGGGTAGAGGGACCTGGGCCCACCCTATTCCACTGAATTCCAGCCCAGGGCCCTAACAGCGGCAAATAGCTCTGCCACTGGGTCAGCAGACATCCTACTGAAACACGCTGACTCATGCTCCGGCAACAAAACCGGACTAAAGTCTGGTGTCCCTGGGCTACTTCTTACCACAGTCTGGGCGGGATGTTCTGTAATCCAAAGTTCCTCTGTCTCCTTGGAGTACACTGTGTACAGCAATCCCAGCAACTCCTCTCCAGGGTCAGTCTCCTCCAGGGGCAGGTGCTGTACAGCGCAGGTTCAACTCCGGAGTTCTGCAGTGGGCTGGAGGCATCTGGCTCAACTGATCTTCAGGGCCCTCTCTTTATACTACCTGTCCCACCCCAGTATTTCCAGCAAGGGGAACGGGGCAGATTTGGCTCCATCCACCAGGGGGAGTGTAGTGGTCCCTCACTCTCAAGTTTGGAGGGAGGCCACTCTGTCTCACTACAATGCCTTATTCCCAGACTGAACAGGTTGAGGGGAGATATTTATTGCTAATGGGCCCAACCTGTTCAGTTGCAAGCTCTGTCACAGAACTGGCAAGCCATTCCCTCAGCTAATTCTGTTTCCCCAGGGGTCACTCAGCTGGGGAAACTGCCCATCTAGAGATGTTAGGGAAAATATCTCCTTCCCCCGACATCACTCCCTGAAGCTCCCTCTGCCATAAACACCAGTTAAGGAAATATATTCTCCCTCAAAAATCATTTAGTGCTCTGTGCCTATGCAGCACAAGGATTGGAATTTGGCCCATGGTTTGTACAATTTACAAAGTGCTTTGCAATCTATTTTAAATGGAAGCACCTATAGCAAGATCATCATTATCACCACCACTTTGCCTTGGGTCAGTCTCTTCCCTCTGCCTTTCCCCAAATATAGCAATCATAGAAGGAAATCACAGCTGGTGACTGGACCCTAAATGGTCTGAATATGACTCAGTTACTCTGCAGAAAGCTAACACATGATCAATTTCTACTGTAGTGCTAAATACTGTGTCAAGTTACATTAAGCTACATAGCTGTTGTGCATAAAGTTGAGAAACGAAGTGGTAGATTTGCCATTCATAAAACTGAGCAAGCAAAGTACATTACAAAACAGAAGTATCAGTTTCAGTAGTGTGAGACTTTACCACAAGAAACAATGTGACTATGCTGTTATGCAATTCAGTTTGCTGCTGAATGAAAATGAACATTCCTCAAAGAGATGTGCTAATTTACAGAGCAAAACTAAAGTATTATTACTATATTGCATCTAAACCCTAGAAAACAGTACAGTTTACTACCATTGTTGAATCTTCTGACAATACTTACCCCAAAATTCCTCACAACAGATAAAGAAGAACATTAGTAATGAATGATCAGTACAGGCTCCAGGATAGATTAGTTTTAATTCAAGTCACACCCCTGCAGGGACCCGGCCTGTCTTTCTCTTTTGGTGGTTAAATGTCGCCATCCCCAAGAGGGATCCATCAGGGGAGGGGAGGTTTAAAATGTGACTAGGGCCTATAGAAATCCTGCTGGCAGAGGCTGCCTGAACAATTCACTGAATTGGTACAATCTCTGAGCAGCTAGGCCATGCTCCTTCCCCCAGCCTCTACCCAAAGCCATTCATTTTTAGGGCTGCACTGGATGACTCTGGGCCCCCCAGCCAAATAGGAATTGCAGGTGCTTCGCAGCATTTCAAGCAGGCAAACATTTCACCATCAGGGAACCAGCACTCTGGGCTATGTTAATGTATCCCAGGGGTGAATGAAGCTTTCTATGTATCAAATTACCAGAACTTAAGAGTTTTTATCTTAATCAAAATGCAGTAAAGTTATCTGAGTAATACATTTGCTGCTAACAAACTTCAGTTTTAAAGCTGCCACTATCATCAAGTGGAAACTAACCACCCACAGAGAGAGTTACGTGCTCCTCCACAATACATTGCTTCAGTGAAATGAATTCCCATTTACTATCAAGGAAGCAGAAGTTGTAAATTTTACTTTAAATGTGCTTGTATAAGCAAAGCTGTGACCAGAGGATGCCAGTGAGATCACTGCAGTTACAGCTTAGATGGAAGAGAAAAGTTCTTTCTTGCCTTTGCCTCTGCTACAATGCAAATATCAAAGTGCTCCCTTTTTTTGGTATTACAATAGCAACTCTCCCCCCGCCCGCCTCCCCCCCCCCCGCAAAATACACAAACACGTACCGATTCATTAACATGAAACATCATAATTCCTGGTGTTAGGTCATTTTACTGGCGTTTGTACTGATGAATACTGTATGAAAATATGAGCTAGAGACAGTATGAAGGATATTGGAGAGAAAGATTCTTATGTAAATAAATAAAGAGTATGTTGATTATGAGTGACGGTTGTGCAATCTTCTCCAAGTATTTGCTTCTTAGTTAAATTAATTCAATTTTGTCACATCTTACAGAAGCAGCCACTTCTTGTAAAAGGATATAGACAACACTCTCAAACAGACACTTTAGGAGAGTAATAAAAGATACGCAAGGCAAGAATGTCCTCATCTTACCATATGGATATTGCTCACTACTTGGATAGGGAACATCAGGGTTTATTTACAAATGATACGGCAATTAACAATTAACCAATCCCAAGCCTATTTTCCATTCAAATTTTTGGAGAAGGGCAGGGTAGGGGGTTGGAAGGGGGTTATGAGATTTGCTGCATTGAGATAGGGTATTGGTTTGTTAGATTTACTGGATACATTTATTTATTCTACAAAGTGGGATAAACAGTCCATTAACTTCTGTAATTTACATTGTGAATGTTAACTGTGTGTGTAATGGCCACCCAAAGTATACTGACATTGATACTTTTATAAGTATCAGAACACTTTCCAACAGACTGAAGCACAATATGGAACATTTGTGTATATGAAACCACTAGTAAACCTACTTACCCTTTTATGGGTACAGCATACAACTATTAATGATAGGGGGTTATCAGATTACTACTTTACAATGTTGCACAAAAGGGGACCAAAGCAGCTCAAAATCCAGAGCATGGTCTTTGGGGTGAAAGTTTAATTATTAGATTGCTTTGAATAAGAAAAACAGAAGAGCAGTTCCAGGTTCCACCAACGTACCCTTTATTATTGAGTTTCACAGTCCAACGAGAATGCTGCCAGCTGCTTACTACATACTATATTGCTCTGTGTTATTGGTCATACTTATCTAGGTGATTTGGAATCCCAGCCATTCACACAGGCCTTTCGAGGAAAGGAGGGAGCGGGGGCACTCTGTGTTTCCATTGGGAGTGCTGTGCCTCTCCCCACTCTGCCTAAGGTCTTGGAGTTACAGGACCAAGCATCCTTATTAAAAGGCCAGTCCTCATACAATATTTTACTCACATTACACAGCAACTGGAAACACTTATGCAAGAGAGGGCCACACAAACCACCCATAATAATACATGCAGTATTATTTAAACTAAAAAGCAGATTAAAGTTACATGCACAGTGTTAAATTATGTCTGGCTATGTTGTCACTGTTAGAAAGCATGTTCCCCATTTTATATACCCTCTAGAGCCAGGGCATTGCACATTATTATCCTTCAACAAAAGAACATGCTAGACACCAATCTTTAAAATCAATACAATTAATATAGAGGAGTACAAACACCAAGTACAAGCATCATAAAGACAGATAAAGCACAGTGACATCATAAAGTCAAACAGATTCCTACTCTTCAGGGAGAGAAAGCCAACGTGAAGAGTAAATATTTAAATGAGTCATTTCCTATGTTAAGGAAACATGAGTGCACAGTCTAAAAGTTTAGCGCTATTGCAATTCAGGGTGCGGCTACTTATCTCAGTCTTAGTTCAGAGCATGAGCTGTTGCATCTTGGCTGTAGAAATGTTAAAAATCAGAGTTGCTATGGCATTACTTAATATGGCCAGCTTTTATCATGCCAATGTGCACATACTCTGTACTGAAAATCAGGGCTCAGGAGAGAGGGTGTTTGCACTATATTTAACTCTATATAATTAATTCACTTGCTTCTCAAATGCCCTTTCCACTTTACCTGCTGAAGCCTAATAGTTAATGATTACTCATATGCCAATGAAGATAAAGGGAACATAAAGAGATATTTAAACAATATAAAAGCAGAGTTTAGTATTAGGTAAATACCAATAGTCTCAAGACTCAGGTTCTCTCATAACTAGTCAAAATAACTCCACTAAACCATTCAATGGAGGACATTACTAAGTGTCACACTCACTACGGGGAAGATGACAAAACTCCTCCTGTACCCCCCCTCCCCGAAACATTCTTTTGATTCTATTGAATAAGGTAAAGTGGCATTCAGTTAGTTTTTTAGACGTTACACAATCTGATAGCCAAACTAAAATTTCCCAGAAAACTCCCAACGTGCAAGTATATTAGAAATCTGCATCTGATCAAGGAACCATAACAGTAAATTCCAGAAATGAGAAATTTGAAATGTTTTTGCAAAGCTGGTTGCAAAATTGATTGTGATGGGATGAAAGCTTCAGTAATTTTGTGCTCTTCAAGAAGAATTCAGTGAGCTGTCCAAATGACTCCATTTTTTAAGAGGTATCAATCCAGAAAAAATATACCCTACTCTGCAATGATTGTATATCCTGATTTTTGTATCCAATTCATCATGATCTTCTCTACCAAGAAGTTATTTTAATACAGGCTGTGGAATGGTTGGTATAGTCTGTACCCATATAGTCTTCCACCTCTGCAACGTCTCCCCTACAGTGGTCACCACTGATATGCTACAACACTTACCAACAGTCAGGGCATGTCTATACTTGCCATTTAAAGTGAAAAATGTCCCCTTTTTGCACTAAAACCGTGGGATCATCTACACTTGTTAATGAAGAAAGAAAACCACCTTCACGAGAGGCACACAGTTCTTTCCACTGTTCTTTTTGCGTTGCTGTGAAAGTGAAGACACTTTCTTCCTGTGTAAACACCTTTTGGCCTCCAGAGGATATCCCCCAGTTCCAAAGGTGACCATGCTGGCCAGCACCTCCGCTGCTCTGACACCAGGTAAACAGACGTCTGCCCCTCCCCCTGTAAAGCCCTGGGAAGTCTGAAACTCCCTTTCCTGTTGTGAGTGCTTATCTGCCCAGGTGACCATGGGTGCTCCATGTAGAAAACGATCTCCTACTTGGAGCAATGTCAAGCTACTACACCTAATCAGTGTTTGGGGAGAGGAGGCTGTGCAGTGCCAGCTGCGTTCCAGCTGTAGGAATTTCAGTACCGACAAGCAGCTTGCAGGAGAAGGGGCACAACAGAGACACACTGCAGTTCAGAGCGAAGGTGAAGGAGCTGAGGAACACATACCACAAGGTGAGGGAGGCAAACCGTCGGTGTGGTGCTGTGCCCCAAAGCTGCCGTTTTTACAGTGAATTGGATGGAATCCTAAGTGGTGACCCCCACCTCCATTACAAAGAGCCCAGTGGATACTTCTGCATGTCCAGTTCTAGCCAGGAGGAGGAAGTCATAGATGAAAAGAAGGAGGCTGAGGAAGCTGTGGAGCCCATTGCTGCGTGTACTCAGGACCCCTTCTCCGCTCTGGAGGTGTCCAGCCAGTGTGAGTGGCCACTGTCTGCTGAGGCAGAGGCAGGAGAGCAGAGCTCTGATAAGTTGCTTGCTTTGAAAATGCATAAAGCAGGTTGAAGGCACAGAAAAGTACTAAGGTAGCTGTGTTTGTGTGTTGGGTGCTTGCCCTTTTCAGAATGGGTGTATGCAATAAACCCTATAATCCTGCGTCCCTCACCATTGCTGGGTTCATGTGCACCATGGGTGCTAGACTTTTGTCACCAAGACAGTGATTTCTTACCAGTGGTGTATTTCAACGTGCACCTTGATTCCTGTATGTATGTTTCACAGCAATGTGTTGCTTTTGTCTCCCCAGAAATGACTGTGGAAGACCCGACACACACACACTGTAGCAGACCATCTGCGATGCATAAGAAAGTGGCCAAGATGCACTAAGGCAGACATGTTTCGTGAGGTGATTCTGCACTCCCAAAGGGAGACACGTGATAAAAATAAATGGAGAGAGAGCATGACAAAGTGGAAAGAGGGAGAGAACCGAGACCGAAAAGAGAATAACTCTTTCCATAGGGAAGCCACAGAGAGGCTAATCAACATTCTGGAGCATCAGACAGATCTGTTGCATTCTCTCATTACACTGCAGAGTGACCTGATTCGTGCCCGTCCCCCATTGCAGCAAGTGCAGAATTCTTTCCCATGCACTCCCCAAACTCCCACTGCACATTCTGATAAGCTCACTGCAAATTTTTCCATTCCTCAACAATCCTTACCCTGACAGCTTGTCAAAAGACAGCTGGAGTTATACACAGCTGTGAGGTATATGGCCCCCCAATCCTGTTCCCCAATATCACTTAGGATTGATATATGTGCATATGGTGTTTTCTCGGTTTTTAAAAGAAAAGCACAAATTTTTCAAAAAGAAGCAAGCTTTGTGTGTTCACATTTCTGTACATGTCATCACAGCTACAAGTCAACTAGCACTTCATCTTCACTGAAATTACATACAGAACCACTCTGTAGCACAGCACATGCTGTTAACATTTCCTTTCCCAAGCACTGCAGCAAAGTTTAATTATTTTCATTTTCAAACTTTTCGCTCAAGGCATCCCGGATCCTAACTGCCATACATTGTGCCCCTCTAATAGCCCTGTTATCTGGCTGCTGAAACTCAGCAACTAGGTGTTCGGCCTCCACACTCCACATATTAGTAAACCTTTTACCCTTTCCCTCACAAATGTTATGTAAAGTACAGCATGTCACAATGACCAGGGGAATATTTTCCTCACTCATTTCTAGTCTACTGTACAAACATTTCCAGCGCGCTTTCAAACAGCCAAATGCACATTCAACAGTAATTCGGCACCTACTCAGCCTGTTGTTGAAACATTCCTTACTGACATCTAGGTTTCCAGTGTATGGCTTCATGAGCCATGGCATCAGTGGGTAAGCTGGGTCTCCCAGGATCATCATGGGCATTTCCACTTCCCCGATGGTGATCTGCTGGTCTGGAAAGAAAGTCCCTGCTTGCAGCTTTGTGTAGAGGCCAGTGTTTTTAAAGATACATGCGTCATGCACCTTTCCGGACCATCCAGCATTAGTATCAGTGAAATGCCCACGGTGATCCACTAGTGTGCTGCAAGACCATGGCAAAGTACCCCTTATGATTTATGTACTTGGTGCCAAGGTGGGCCAGGGAAACAGTAGGGATGTGTGTTCCATCTATCGCCCCAACACAGCTAGGGAAGCCCATTTCTGCAAAGCCATCCAAAATGTCACGCATATTACCAAGAGTCACGGTCTTGCGAAGTAGGATGCAATTAATGGTCTTGCACACTTACCACGGCACCAACGGTAGATCTCCCCACTCCAAACTGGTTTGCAACTGACCGGTAGTTGTCTGGAGTCGCCAGCTTCCACAATGCGATTGCCACACACTTCTCTACAGTGAGTGCAGCTCTCAGTCTGGGTCCTTGTAACGTAGGTCTGGGGAAAGCTCAGCACACAGTTCCATGAAGGTGGCTCTCTGTATCCAAAAGTTTTGAAGCCACTGGTCATCACCCCAGACATGCATAACGATACGATCCCACCACTCTGAGCTAATTTCCATTCCACAGTGCTCAGCTCCTCAGTTAATGCCAAAAGCAATTGAATGTTACTTATTTCCATTTCAGGCTGCTCATCAGGCATCTCTGACTGCAGCTCTCTTTGCAAGTTTAAGAACAGCTGCACTGCCATGCATGATGTGCAAGTGACAGCTATCAGCCAATTGAGACAATGTTGTCCCCCGATGCGAAGTAGTCCAGCTCAAACCTATACCAGTGGACAGCTATAATAATGGAACTGAAGCATGTGTGATTGTATTTCTGAAAGCATGACTATTTTTCATTCCTTTTTTATGCCAAAAATATTTATCAACTGGATACGCTCTCCTTTACCATGGCCCATCTTCCTCTACTAGAGGCATAGTTTTACTTGTATTTCTGCCTTCCCTACCAGTGACATGAAAGCTTCTCTGGACCCCAACATGCATGATATCTGCCAATGCCTATCTAGAGCCCCCATGTCCCTCCTTGGCACTCCTCCAGCTGTTACTTTGGATTTACACATATAACTATTTACATGCACGTTAACATTGAATTATACTGTATATAAATTGTGCGGGTCAAATTCTATGCTGGTCTAAGTAGGAAAAATTTCACTGACGTTAATTGAGACGCATCCATTGCACCAGCAGAGAATTTGGCCCCATGTCTTTATTATAATCCTTGTTTTGTGAAAAATGTTGTGTTTGGAAAATGGAAACGCAAGAATATTTTAAATGAAATAAACTATTCTGGAAGTTTGTAATGTTGACAATCTTCATTAGATAACTCATCTGTTAATTAAAAGGTATTTTAGTAGTACCTTTCATTTCATATTAATAAGGTTTCCATTTCCCATCAGGATATAAAGGCAACAACATTCATAGAAACTGTGATTACAATTTCCTGTGTAAATAATTCTGCTTCAAACAATTCTATCACTTTTTCTCTAAGTAATAACTTTCTAGTTTAGTTAACCATAGGCATAGAAAACCCTGTTAGAATAAGGGGTTTATTTACACTGTGGATAAATGAATTCAAAACTGAAGGGGCATTTGTAAAATGTGCATTTATAAAATGTGCAAATACCACATATTCACAGGATTTCTAAAAGCTGAGGATATTAAGGTATTACAAAAGAGATGTCAATAGTGCTTGCATTCACAAATAAGTGGGTTTATTATACTAAGGTTTCAAAGCTTAGCTGCTTATGAGGCACATTTTCCTAGCCTTTTAAACACTTGTTTCAAAAAGTAACTCTCCAAAATAGCTACTAGATCCTATTATTCACCAACAGGAAGTGGTTAGTGTAGAGCTGAATTCTGACTGCTTCAATCTAAAATGTAATTAATTGGCAGCATCAAGGTATCAGAGACAAAAGCTTGCTTACACGGAATATTTTCCTCTAGAAAGTAACATAGGAACTGCCTGATTCAGTAGACAAAATTACATATAAACTCATCATAGCCTGTCTTCCCTTTCCCCAATCAACTCTCACACAAAAATGCACAACTTTGTGGAACAATGAAATGGTTAGGCTCTTTGAGCCCTTATCTGTTTTAACTTAGTCTTTTTTAATAGGATCTTAAAAAAAAATCTATAACATTCTGCTAGAAGCACAGATCTACCTACCAATCATAGGACATAGTAAGTTTAAAAATACCAGTTTTGCCAACCATTTATCCTTCTCAAATATACACCTAAAGTGGACTTAAAATTACATCGTCACATTTTCTCCAACATTAGTCTGAAAAAAACATTTCCCCTTGCAGGGAAGAAAAAAAAAAAGGAAAGAAAAATCCCTCACATACTAAAGAAAATCTATTAAATGTTTTACAGAAAAAGTGACCTTAGGTTTTTATTCTTAAACTAAACCCTGTGTAGTCACAGAAAACATTCACAGGGTTTGGGTCCCCCGGCCCTTCCAGGAAAAATGAAACAATGTTTGGTCCACAGGAAATAACACAAGTATTAGAAAATCCCAGTGGTCTGAGTGAAAATACTTTAGAAGGGTCTGTGAGCCTTCTAAACGATGTTAAAGGACAACAGATGTTCATCCCCCCAAGCTTATTCTCAAGACTCACGTACTCCAAAAGAGGTTTTATTTGTGAATACTTGGTTCAGTACTCATATAAACAGAGATACTGAGGGTAAGAGATACATAAGGAAAGGTAGGCTGCATCTGCCCTCTACCTGCTGAAAAGAGAGCAGAAAACCCCCACTGTATATATGAAGATAATGGAAAAGTAAAGGTCTTTGGGTACAAAAAATGGTATTTGTTTTTCTCTGATATGTCTTAGGATGTAAAACTGAATTCAGAAAATATAGTCTGATACTTGGATTGTAAAGTTGGCAGGGACTGTTTCTTTGTTGTATGCTGTACAGTGCATAGCGCAGTGATTTTCAGCCTGTGGTCTCCAGACAGTTGGGGGCCAGCAAACTATGTTTACGGGGTCTGCGAAAGGTTGTTGTTATCACAAAATGGTGGTTTTCAATCTGTAGTCCATGGATCTGGGGGTTTCAGACTATGCCTAAGATTTCCAAAGGGATCCACATCTCCATTCGAAATTTTTTAGGGGTCTGCAAATGAAAAAAGGTTGAAAAGCACTGATCTAGTAGAATGGGGCCCTGGCCTGTAGGTACTGCTAAATTATTAAAATATTGTTAATAATAAAAACCCAGTTCATTAATTAATTAATTCTGACACTAAATCACAGACCCCATATTGCACCTTAGTGCCTAATGTCACTAAGATCCTTATTGAGAAATACTGACTGGTTCCAGTGAGACTCTTGCCCTACTTGGTCAGAAGGATGGTAACTTGATTCTTGAATCAGCAATGGATGCAAGGTAAATGTAGCACCATCAACGTGGCTGCATAAAGGAAACAAACTATCTGAAGATCTTGACAGAGGTACAAAATCTTTGAGAAAAATCATAAAAGCAGTTGAAAAATGTCAATCAACTGCTAATGATTGTTTTAAAAGCTTTGTTTTTCAAAGATTGTTTGAAGCTTTGAAGTGCTGTAGAAGTGTTTATATATATATATATATATATATATTTATGTATATTTATATATATATATATATATATATATATGTATGTATGTATGTTTGCATATATACACTCAAACACTTAAGGAAATAAAGAAGTATTTATTCCAATTTTCTAAACATTTAAATAAACTTCTCACCGAAAATGTATATGTACTTTTCTTACAGTGCATAAGTTTCTGTCAAGTGTTTCTTGAATTAGACCCTTTTTTCCATTTAAAGGTTGATTTTACATCTCTCTTCAAATCTGTTACAAAAGGAAATAAAGCCTTAGATGCACCAATCAGTGAAGGAACCTGATGGCTTTGTTCAATTAATTCCCAGGAATACCAGATACTGATCTAGTAAAAAGTTAGGTGGGTTAAGTTTTTGAAGTAATTCTAAATTTTATTTCTGCTTTCAGATCTATCCTGATCCAGAAACGTGTTTCAGTCTGTTGCTAACTACTGTGCTGTCATTTTTGAAATACTTTTATTTGGCAATATTTAACAGGTAATTATTAAAATACACACACTAGAACAACATAACATACATGAGAACATTAAAATGGTGTTTTTAAAAAGTTTCCATGCAGCTTGCAGACATTTCACTCTTGTGACATTTCCACTTAACCAGCTTCCTCATTTTTGTGTAGTTTCCCTTTCTGAAGTGAAATGCTGCCATGATGGGCTTCTTTGGTATTTTCCCCACCACAAAGATGTTACATTTAATTATATTGCAGTCACTTATTACTGGGTGGTTCAGTTCTATTCACCTCTTGGACCAGATCCCGTGCTCCAGTTAGGACTAGATCAAGAATTGCCTCTCCTCTTGTGGGTTCCAGAACTAGCTGCTCCAAGAAGCAGCCATTAATGGTGTCTAGAAATTTTATCTCTGCATCCTGTCCTGAAGCGACATGTATCTAGTCAATACGGGGATAGCTGAAATCCTCCATTATTATAGCGTTTTCTATTTTTAAAGCCTCTCTAATCTGCCTAAGCATTTCACAGTCACCATCACCACCCTGGTCAGGTGGTCGGTACTATATTCCTATTGCTATATTCTTATTATTCAAGCATGCAATTTCTATGCAGAGAGTCTACAGTATTGTTTAATTCATTGAAGATTTTTACTAAATTTGACTCTATGCTCTCTTTCACATATAGTGCCACTCCCCCATAAGCATGACCTGGACTGTCATTCTGATATATTTTGTGCCTGGTATCAGTGTCCCAATTGATTCATCATTTCACTAAGTTTCTGTGATGCCTATTATATTAATATCCTCATTTCATACCAAGTATCAGAGGGGTGGCCGTGTTAATCTGTATCCACAAAAACAAGGCGGAGTCCAGTGGCACCTTAAAGACTAACAGATGTATTTGGGCATAAGCTTTTGTGGGTAAAAAACCCACTACTTCAGATGCATGGAGTGAAAATTACAGATACAGGCATAAATATATATACATGAAGAGAAGGGAGTTACCTTACAAGTGGAGAACCAATGTTGAAGGCCAATTCAGAGAGGGTGGATGTGGTCCACACCCAATAATTGATGAGAAGGTGTCAGTACCAAGAGAGGGGAAATTGCTTTTGTAGTGAGCCAGCCACTCCCAGTCTCTATAGGTCTCTGAAGGCTATGAGCTCCTTGCACCAAATGCACCCACACACCACCTGTCCACAAAGCAGGTAATCATACATGCTGAGCCAATGGAGCATCTTGCAAAGCAAACTCACCATATTTTACAGCTATCCAATTAACCTTCCACCATAGGCGCTGGCTCCGTGGACACTCGAGGTCTGGAGCACCCATGGAAAAAATATAGTGGGTGCTCAACACCCACTGGCAGCCCCATGAGCATTAAACATTATTTACAAATATGCACAGGGCAATCCTTTCATGAAGGCATTTAATTAAAAAGCATTTTGCATATTCTTTTGGAAACTATGTTTGCAAGTTTTCCCAGGACACTGGTAGTTAACCGAAAGGTATTAAAGGTAGCTTAATAGCAGCAAGACTAGAAAGAGTAAAATCTAGTGTTTTGTTTTAAGAAAAAAAGAAAAAAAAAAGGACATTATAAAAACCTAACTTGATCCCTCAGGATGTTGAAAAACACGAAAGATAAACAAAGAGCCCTTTAATTGAATTCTGATAGTCTTAATCCTTAACTGGAAATGTCAGTAGCCACTCACAAACTTGCTAACATCAAGAGTGAAGATAATGAATACTAAATTTGGCAAGCCTGACAGACTTTTTTAAACTTGAAAAACAACTTTGGAAATCCGAGCTTCGCACTGAGAGTTAACATGTCCTACAGTACTATGCTGATGTGAGCCCTACAAATGTTTACAGACATACACATATGCAGATAAATTAATATTACTATGGTGGGTGCATCAGAAATGCCTATATAGAGGCAAAACTTCTTACCAAACCAACAAGGCAAATAGTTACCAATGACGTGAGAAGAGGAAGCACACCATTAAGTGTTTAATTTTTGTAAAATATATCACTAGACAATTGCAAATGCTTGGATACTTATGTTTGAATAAAGGTACAATCCAAAAGCTGGAAATAACATGGCTACTGAAACAGCTGAAGTGCAATTTTACTTCTCAGCACTTTTTTCAAGTACATAAATGAAAGCTAAGTTAAAAAAATCAGTCATCTTAAAATACATTATTTTTCATATTTACAAAACTCCACTGAAGTCTGAGATTCAATTAATAATTTGAAGCAAAGTTTTAAATTTGACTTTCAGTGCATATGTTTTAAGTGTTCCCAGGCTCAAAGAATGCCAAATTCTATTTTATGTCATATTATTTCAAGAGGAGAAAAGCGACAGGAACAATGGTATACACAAAGGGTGGAATCCAGGCCCTAGTGAAGTCAATGGCAAAACTCTCATAAGGATACATATCTGAATGGTGTGAAATAGTCTGAATATAAATTCAAACTTCTAATTGTAAATGGAAGCCTGTGCTACAGAATCATGTTTTTTACGTCCATAGAAATTGTACCATCAGAAAAAGAAGGATCATAGGACAAGACAATAAAAAACAAAAAGAAGTCTTGCAGTTTGAACATCGTATCTTAGTTTGTTTCTTTAGTTACATCTTTAGTGTATACATTCAGATCCTGCATTGTTACTTTGATTTGGGAACACATGCTTATATGCAGTCATAAAATTAATTTATTTTTGTCATTGATTTTCCATGCCAAATTGAACTCAGATATGATATGTGGTTTATAATGTGCTGTTATCTAGTTTTCTATATGGGTTCAACATAACACAAAGCAGGCAAGTAATTTGCCTACAGGTCATATAGTCCATTATCCTATAAGTAGGAAATTACCTCATAACCCAATATAATCCAATAGGGAAGAAATTTGTTCTTGAACCATTAGGAAAAATCATTACAGAATATGCAGATCTATCATATTGTTTTTGAGGCTTAAGTTGAGATGTACACAAACATATGGTAATTACACAGTTTTCAGTTGGCTAATTAAGTCCTTGATGCTTTGCCCAATTTAAGGCCATGATGGCAATTTAACAAGAGCACCGAGGTCTGAATAAAAATGTACATAAGTTGGGGAAATTGCAGATGCCCTCATCTTTTATATAGTTGTGTGCCTATAATCCTCAACATGCCATGGTCCACCTTTGAGTTTTGCTGCTTGGACAAAGATGGCACATTGTATTCTGGGACTGGAGTTTCCACAGGCTGAACCTTCACATTAAAACTGAGGGAAACTCCATTGCTGAATGATGCACTTTGTCCTTGTTGTTCAAGGATATTAAAAATCAGCAGCGGACGACCATATATAAATGTCAGGTACCACCCATTTTCCTTCTGAATCCTTCAATCCATTTGAATGTAACCAAATGATGTCATGACAAAAAAAATAACGATACTTTCAAACTTTGTTTCCTAAACTTCAAAACAATTTTCTTACAAATACAATACATAATCCATAGACTTATGTATTTCTGCTTGTTCCACCACTGCTTACACCATCAAGTCACTTTATCGTTAAGTTCTGATCACAGGTACCCAAGATGAGCACGTCATGCTGGAGGAGTTGGTAATCTCTTTACTATTTCAGTAGCTATCCTTAGATAGGCTTTGGCCTGTAAAAACAAAAACATATCGATCACCTTTTCTTTTCTATATGAAAGCATAAGAAATATAAAAACTTCTGTTCATTCTATGTTCTTGCACACACATTCAGAGAAGTATTTCAATTTCAATGTTGCCTTTTTGTTGTTAAGTTTTAATTATTATTATTTTATTTCAAGTGTTAGTAAGTATCAAGGAAAAATCAACTCCAAATATGGTCAGTTATTTGTTAAATTCCAGTCCAAAACTCAGCGGAGCAATCTGCCCTGTCCAGCAGGCAGTGTTTGTGTTCTTCCAGGAAAAACTTTGTGTATTGTGAAGGACCCTTTCGTTCCCGACAGAAAATGTTATTCCTCAAGTTCCTCCGTCCTGCCAAGTTGGTTGAGGTGCTGCATACACAATTTCAAACTTCAGACAAAAAACAAATAAAATACTAAAAAGCCAAGTGAATTACATCATTACACACTGGGGTGCACTAAGGAGAATATTACATAGAGTCAACAGGGATTAAAAATTAAAATACTTTTTAAAAGACCATTTTTCCAAGAGATTCATGTGGATGTCCAAAGGGACCAAATTCCAAGTGATTAAAGACCACCCCAGTAACGGTCAATCACACACCAACCTATGGTGAGATGGTGGAGTCCCTAACAAGGTAGATGCTGTCAGAACATGGACACTCACCAAAATAACATTCAAGGAGACAGTCTTATTATATATACCAAGGTCCTTTTCCATTAACAACTTTAAAAGCCAACAAAGCCAGGTTCATTATCAAACTGATCATAGATTCATAGACTAAGTCCAGAAAGGACCAGTACTCTGACATAGCACAGACCACTGAGTTGGACCCAGTAATCCCTGTATAAAGCTCAATAACTGGTGTCTGAACTACAGCATATCTTTTAGAAAGGCATTCAGTCTTGGTTTAAAGATTTCAAACAATGGAGAGCCTACCAGAGGCCTTGGTAAATTATTCCAGTGATTTTACCTTCACTGTTAAACCCCCAACATGCTTCCCGTACCTGCAGGCTACTCTCATTCCTCCATCCTTCTTTCTGCCATTCCCAGCCCCACTGCTTTACCACTGTGATATCAGGTGCAATTCTTGTTACCTAAGTGTTCACATACCCATAGAACTGGCCCTCAAGTTTTGGGTACATAAGGAATGCGGGATCAAGGCCTTTATAAATAGTACACAATGCACGTATAATATAATCACAATTGACCAAATGAAGGGCCCCAGTGCTACAAAGACAAAGGCAAATGATTAACTTTATTCATGTGAGCAATCCCACTGAAGTCAATAGGACTACTCACTTACCTAAGTCTTTGCATGGTCAGCCTCAAGTGCAGTGGCAGTATGCTGACACTGCTAAGACTTGTTTAAAATAATTGTTTACCAGGATGAACAACAATATTTCCTATTCTGCAGTTCAGCTTGGAGGCAGTTTTTTTTCTTTTGAAAGCAATTTAGAACATTAATACTGCCTATGAGAGAGGTCCAAAAATGCAATTCTAATAATGTAATTATAGTTAGCATTTTTTCAGAAGACTAGCATTAATGTCTCTCTCATATTTCCTCTATATGCCCATTCTATAATGATAGTTTCTGTGGGTACTGTATAATGTAACTAAATGAAACAGTAGCAGACTTCTCTACAACCATTAATCTACCAATCTGTGCACTTATAAAGCAGTGCAAAATCAAGGTGACAAATAGTTAACTGAAGAAACTCTCCAAGAGATTCTGAAGAATTTAGTTCTGTTTAATCATTCCTACCAGATAGGAAATAAGTCTTGTGCTAGGAGTTACTTAACATTCTTCAACACATTTGTAGAATACAATTCTACACCAGTGGGATAAGCTTGTCTTATTTGCACAGTTATGTTGTTTTGGAAAAGGCAAGCTATTTTTTAAAACAGAATCCCAAATTATTAGATACAATTCTGTTTACCGTTAAGTACTATACATGCTTCAAAAATTCTTATTTTACTGTATAAAGTGTTAAGCTCTTTAATAAGAGAATGATTTAGGGTAATTTCATTATCAGCAAAACCAGCCACCACAACTCACTTTTATAGTCCTCAAAATAGAGTACAGAAGAAAAGTATGGAGACAGCACAGTTATGATGCATTAGTTTGCATATAATTATGATGTAACCCCACAAAAAAATGTTTTAAGAAATAATTTTCCACAATGTAGTTACAAGCAAGTCTGACATCACCGAGTGAAACAGAATGAAATGAAAATGTATAAAAAACTTCTATTCACAATTCACTAGGAAGTACAAACAGGAGGTATGTCTTGGAGTTAGTTCTTTAAGTTAGACTTAAGCCATCAGAATTATAAAGTCCCATTCCTATACCACAACAGTCAAGCCTTCACTTTTCAATAAAATTCCCATCAAAGATGAGGTGCAATCCTGCTCCCCCTTACCCACAATATGCATATAAAACCCGATGCACTGCAAAACGATGTTTCTACTTCCACAGCAGGAGGAGTGAGGAGACAGGCCACGGCGTCTCAATAGAGGTAGACTATACATCCCTTTGCAGGCTGTGGTGACCAAAATTTCAAGGCCTTGAAACCCAATTCATTTTTGAAACTGGGTTTTTCAGACCCTGGTCAAGGTAAAAAAGGAAAAGATCTTCCCACACTCGGGATTTTCACTGGCCATTTTTTTAAAAAGCAAAAACAAAAACAGCTACCCAGCTAGTTTATGCAACCAAGAATGTGTCCAAGAGCAGGGATTTTTCTAGAGAGCATTTTCCTCTTTTTCCACAAGGAGGGGGTGGCTCATAGAGGCAGCTATCTTTGACTTGTCTGAACACAACGTTCTGATGTGGAGAAGTGCCTAATCCAGGGGTGGGCAAACTTTTTGGCCTGAGGGCCACATCGGGGAATAAAATTGCAAGGAAGGCCATGAATGCTCAGAAAATTGGGGTTGGGGTGCAGGAGGAGGTGAGGGCTCTGGGGTGTGGCTAGGGATGAGGAGCTTGGGGTGTAGGAGGGTGCTCTGGGCTGGGACCGAGAGGTTCAGAGGGTGGGAGGGGGATCAGGGCTGGGGCAGGAGTGTGGGAAGGGTGCAGGTTCTGGCTGGGGGTGCAGGCTCTGGGGTGGGACTGGGGATGAGGGGTTGGGGGTGCAGGAGGGTGCTCCAGGCTGGGATTAAGGGGTTTGGAGAGCGGGAGGGGGATCAGGGCTGGGGCATGGGGAGAGCCGCGTGGTGTGGCCCCGACCCATTGCCCTGGCTGGAGTGCCAGAGCGGGGCCGAGCCGCATGGTATGGCTCGTGGGTCAGCCTAAAATGGCTTGCAGGCCGGATCTGGCCCGCGGGCCATAGTTTGCCCACCCCTGGCCTAATCCAACCATCCGGCCCAACCATATTTCTGTGCAGCCTCTACACTTATTATGTGCAGCTGTGGTCTTCCCTCTGCTAAGGGAGAGTATATCAATCCTCTCCCTGCTAACCATGTGAATGAGACTGTGAAGAGAAGACATTTTTCAATTACCTATATACGAGTAATAGGAGTCTGGGAAACAAGCAAGAAGAACTGGGAATTCTTACTGATGAGAAGAAATTTGATATATCTGGCATTACTGAAATTCGGTGTGATGACTTGTGTGATTGGAATGTTAAAAATCACAGGTTATAACTGTTCAGGAAGGACAGAGTAAGCAAGAAAGGTGTGTGTGCAGGGGCGGGGGGAGAGGTTGGCACTCTACATTAACACCATTACCTGTTTTAGAGTTACTGATAACTCAGAGCCACAGGATTGTTAATGCATACAGATCAATGTGCAAACTAATAAAGCCCAAGAGGGTGTATGGTTGGAGGCCTGTTACCGACCACTGAATCAAATCCGAGAACAGGATGAGTTAGTCCTTAAACACATGTCTGCAACATGTAGAAAATAAAATTGTATTGTGATGAAAGTCTTCAGTTTAGGAGCCAAATGGTAGAGGTCTCGGAGTTTCTAAAAATGATATGCTAATTTTCTAACACAAAAGATACTGCACCCAACACAAGATAATTCTATTTTGGGCCTTATTATGATGCATAAAGATGAATTAATCACCGAACTGGAAGCTGGTGGTTGCCTTGGGACCAGACATCATAATCTGATACATTAAATATTGGCAAAACGGGGGCAGTCCCAACTAGTAGTAGATTTATTTGGTGCTTCAAAAGGGGTTAATTTCTGAAAGCTAATAAAAATTATGAGTGAAAATGCGTGGGAGCACAAATTTAGACAGAAAAGTGATGAAAACTTTGAGTTCGTTAAGAAGACATTAGATGGCCAAACAGTCATGATTCCACATTCAAGAAAACTTTGGCCAAAAGCCCATCCTGATATAGTGGTTAAGTGAAGGCAGCAATTAGAAATAAAAAAGCAATACCTAACAAATGGAAAATGGGAGAAATAAATAGGAACTGATATAAATCAGAAGCTATGAAGTGCAGTATACTGATAAGGGAAGCTAAAGGCATGACGGAAAAGTCCATGGCTGATGGCACCAGGGACAACAGAGAGCTTTTTCCATATAACAACAATAACAACAACAGAAATCTTAGCAATGGTGCAGACCCATTCCTAAATGGAGATGGTAAAAATGATAATAATTATGCTGAAAAGACAGGAGCATTCAATAAATATTTCATTTTTGTATCTGAAAGAAGAAGGATGATGTACTCATATCAGATGAAGATAATGAAATACTTTCCAGTCCATAGTAACTGAGGAGGATGTTTGAAGTATTTAGCTACCAGCTTCTAACAATTATAGGTCTGTCAGTCTGACATTGACCCTGGGCAAGATAATAAAGAAATTGATATGGGACTCAATTAGGGCTGTCAAGTAATTAAAAAAATTAATCATGAGTAAATGCGTGATTAAAAAAAAGTAATCGCAATGTTAAACAATAATAGAATAGCATTTATTTAAATATTTTTGGATGTTTTCTATGTTTTCAAATATATTGATTTCAATTACAACACAGAATACAGTGTACAGTGCTCACTTTATATTTATTTTTTATTACAAATATTTGCACTGTAAAAAAGAAATAGTATTTTTCAATTCACCTAATACAAGTACTGTAGTACAATCTCTTTATCATGAAAGTTGAACATACAAAAGTAGAATTATGTAAAAAAAACCCTGCATTCAAAAATAAAAATGTAAAACTTTACAGCCTACAAGTCCACTCAGTCCTACTTCTTTTTCAGTCAATTGCTCAGACAAATAAGTTTGTTTACATTTGCAGAAGATAATACCTTACAAAAAGGCTACATCTATTACGTCTTCACAGTTACCTTTATCAACCAAGCCTGTAAGCTCATCAAAACAAGATAGTTTGACAGAGTCTGTTTTCCATAAATCCATGTTACTGGCATTCATTCTATTATCCACCTTTAATTCTTTATTAATTGAGCTGTCTATTAATCGCAGTTAATTAATGTGATTAACTCTGTCAATGTTATGTTAACCACATAACATTCTGATTAAAAAATCGGCACTATACAATATCCACAGAACATACACTGAATGGATTAAGAACCGGCTAACAGATCTTAAAAATTACACCAGATAAAACGCAACCTGATATAACAAGAATTCAGATATAATGCGGTAAAGCAGCGGGGAGCCCTGGGCCCTTTAAAGCACCACCTGAGCCCCGCTGCTTTACTGCGTTATATCTGAATTTGTGTGGCGCCCAGGGCCCTTTCAATCACTGCCCGAGCTCCGCTGCCAGAGCTCCGGCAGTGATTTAAAAGGCTCAGGGATCCCTGTAGTGGCTGGAGCACTGGGCCCTTTAAATTACCGGTAGGGAAGCCGGTCCAGTCCAGCACGGCGTACCAGTACGCCGTACTGGACCAAACCCAATATAACGTGGTCTCGCCTATAAGGCGGTGAGATTTTTTGGCTCCCGAGGACCGCATTATATCGGGGTAGAGGTGTAGTTGTCAGTGGGGAATCAGTATTGAATGGAGGTGTTTCTAGTGGAGTCCCATAGGATTGGTACTATTCAACATTTTCATCAATGATCTGGAAGTAAATATAAATTACTGCTGATAAAATTTGTGGATGACAGATTGGAAGTGTGGTAAATAATGATGAGGACATGGCAGCTATGTAGTGTGATCTAGATCAGGGGTCCCCAACCTTTTCAGGACCAGGGACCGGTCATGCCTGCGGAGGGAGCGCTCGTCCCGCGGACCTCCTGCAGGCATGACTGCGGAGGGATCGCTCGTCCCGCGGCTCGGGTAGACCTCCCGCAGGCGTGCCTGCGGGAGGTCCACTGGGTCGGTTCGCGGCCCGGTTTGTAAGAGGCCGCGGACCGGTACCGGGCCGTGAACCGGGGGTTGGGGACCCCTGATCTAGATCACTTGGTAAATGGGGCCCATTCAAACAAAACACAGCCAAATGCAAATTTATATATCTAGGAACCAGGAATGCAGGCCATACACTCAGAATGGTAGACTGTATATTGAAAAGCAGCGACTCTGAAAAGTATTTAGGGGTCATAATGAATAAGCTACTCGACATGAGCTTCCAGTGTGATGCTGTGCCAAAAAGGGTTAATGTGATGCTTAGATGTATAAACAAGAGAGAAGTGAGTAAGAGCAGGCAGGTGATTTTATCTCTGCATACGCCACTGGTGAAACTGACACTGGAATACTGCATCCAGTTCTGGGCTCTGTATTTTAAAAAGGATGCTGGAAAACTGGAGAGGGCAAAGAGAAGGGCCACAACAATGATTCGAAGGCTAAAGAAAATGGATTACAGTGACAGGCTCAACTGGTTTAGTTTTTGAGAGACTTAAAGAGATTAAATTGTTCAACTCAAAAAGCAGCATGAGAGGTGACTTGATTACAGTTTATAAGTATCTTCATAGGGAGAAAATACCAGGTACTGAAGGGCTCTTTAATCTAGCAGAGAAGGGCACAACAAGAACAAGTGGTTGGAAGCGGACACCAGACAAATTCAAATTACAAATCAAGCCCAAGTTCTGCACAGTGAGAGGGATTAAGCACTGGGAAAAACTACCAATGGAAGCAGTCTATTCTGTATCCCTTGATGTCTTCAAATCAAGCCTGCATGCCGCCTTTCTGAAAGATATGCTTTAGCCAAACACAAATTATCCTTAAGTCAAACAAAAGGTATTGGACTCAATTACCGTGGTAAGTGGGTAAAATGTAATGTCCTGTGATATAAAGAAGGTCAGACTAGATGACCTAATGGTTCCTTCTGACCCTAAACTACACAAATCTATGACTCAAAGGACAGGGTATGTACATTTTATCACTGAGAATAATGTGTGATGTGTGTAAAAAGGCACTAGGCTTTGAGGTGTCTGTACACATCCCAGTGTGCCTTTGGCCCCTTTAAAAACTGGTAGCGATAGACACATGGCACATGACTTGGAATAAGCATGTGACCTACAGGAAGCCAGACATAAGGCTTCCTGCCTCTTACAGATGGGAGAGGCAGCAGATGGGAGAGATTCAAGATTAAGGAAGCTCCAGTGTGGAACTCTTCATAGCAGTCAGGCTATCAGGAGAAGTATGTGCCCTCCCCACTTCCCACCTGTGCAAAGCAGGAAAGGTCTGGTACGTAGTGTTTTGTTTTATTTTGAGCTTTTTTCCATCTTCAGTTTATTAATACAGCAACCCTGAGGAAAGGGATGTGGATCTAAACTCTTAACATTTTGGCTTTATTTGAGCTGCCTCAGCTGATGCAATCTGCCCACTGATTTACACAGTGGCCAGAGAGTTGCGTAGAACACAGATCCATAGCTCATAACCCTGCCTAGGGATAGCACGGAACACTACACTTCCCCATCCCTAGATGTAGCAGCCATTGCTTGGCCATGTGTCCAGGTCTTATGAGAAGATAACCCTTCACCATACACACAACTTAGTTCCTGTGGACTGAACCAGGATTTGGGCAGTAAACATCAATATACACATCCCAATGAATGGAACATAAAACTGTAGGTCACTTTTTAACAACACATTTCAGTTTTAAAAGATTTCAGAAATGCAATATTAAAATTTTCTACCTCAAGGTTAGAGAACAGTTTAATTAGGTGATTTGACCCAGACTTGTTTCCTCCAAAGCGATTAAAAAGTGAAATCTTTACCTTGGTGAGAAATTCAGTTGTTTATTCAAAGCTAATAAAATGGCAGTAACACAAACAACATATGTGAAAGATCTAAACAGGATCTCAAATTATCAATGCTCCTTTCATTACACAAACTCAACTCTACATATATTGAACTTCTTCTCCTATTCATGATCTTTTTAATGTGCCATCTGTAGACTTGAATAATACTGCTGAGTTCAGTTGTTTATTCTCTCATTACTAAGCAACAGAAGATGGCTTGCAACCAAAATAGAAATTTTTTTTTTCTTTTTGGGTGGAAAGGGCCTGGAGAGATGAAGAGGACTTTGAGTTCGTATCCATACTCGCAGCCACTTTCCTATTCATACAAAATGATTCATCTTTAGAGATTATAGTTTTTCCTTTGTTATTTGGAGGCTCTCCAATAGGAATTAGTTTATAGTCCATCTTTCTGGAAGCAAGCACTTCATCTGTGGAAATTTAAAAAAAAATAGACAATTTCAAATTTATCAATAACTTACTGGACAGTTATCTGGAGGTCAAAAACTCCCTCCTGTTGCTTTGTGGGGCTGAGGGGAGCAGAAGAGCACAAAAAGGGGCAGAAACGCTTTGAAAACAGAAAGAGGGTGTGCGTAAGTAGAGCCTAATTAGCACAGTCCCTTCTTCACCAATGCTACACGGACTGGGCTCTGTGGGTATTTATTTAAAGGGAGGGCAGAGGTATATTGCAAGGAAGAAGTGTTGAGGAGTTGTCACTCTACCTCTACACACACACACACCCCTCGAAAACTGGCATAAAATACTGCCAAACAAAAAAAAGTGGAATTCCACGGTTTGCTGGCCAAGCCAAAAAAATCAGTTATATGCCCAGCTCTAAAGGTGACTCAATATAGCAGATGACGCCAATCTACAATGCACCAAAGACACTGCATAATTCACCACCTGAAACTCAGGGATGGACTAAATATACAGAAGGCTTCCTTAATGCTAATCTGCAAACTCAACAAAACTAGCCTTGTAAACCCTTAATGTCCTTGGGGCAATGGAATTTTCCACCAATCCTAAATCTGTCAGGAGCCATGGTTCCACAAACTGTGAGGCATCACCTGTGGGTCTTGGCTGGCTAACAGCACTAGGTTCTGTAATCCGTCAACCTGAAACTGAGACAGAGCATGGACAATCCCATTATCGACACCAGAAACGTACTACACAGAAAATATGTTAAATAAATGGCAGTGCAATACATATGCCCTTACCAGCCACATTACTTCATTGACTCTGAATTAATGTGAACCTCTGCCTGTTTGTCACACCAAAACCAAAACCATTTATTTCTAAATTCCTCAACTCAAATAGTGACAGCCACCAATATCAGAAAAAAAAACTTAACAAAAGTAATCTCATATTATACTATGCTCTGCCCACTCCTAAGGCCACCTCTATGCACACCAATTCCCTTGGTAATGAACTCCAAAAACAATTTTCCGAGAGGTGTCAGACAGTTCCCATTAACTCTGATCCTAGCATCCAATTGGATCACTTAACTGATAACCCATTAAACTGCTATAAGAAATGCTTCCCCTAATCCAAATCTGACCTTCCTTCTTTTGGTCATCCTGACAAAGCGATGAGGCTTCTTGGCTCCAGAAGTGACAGCCACCACATGGGCACAAAAGACCCTAGCCAAGGCCCCTGCCTTACATGCAAAATTTAAATACCACAATAGTTATTTATACCTGTTTTAGAGGGGCTTTCGTAGAACGTTTGATTGTCCTTATCAACACCTCTACATTACCTAAGCTGTCTCTGGGTATCCATGATACACCCTGTCTTGAATCCAATTCAGTTCTCGAGTATGTTAACTATGCTGGGCCTTCTGCCTTTTCTGAAGACAGTGGGACCCCAAGCACTCTGTCATCTCCAGAAATGCTCTCAACAGGCAGCTGTGCTCTACTGATCATATTTCCTGCCAAGAGGAAGTAATTGAAATAGTGAACTGCCTCACGTGCAAGCTCGTTTTCCTCACATCTGACCATTCTAATGTTACGCTAAACCTTTCAAAGGCTGAACATGGTGTGGAGCATTGGCATGGCTGTGTCAAAACAGTAATATTCCTCAAACTGAGGACTGAACAAGTTACTATTTTTGCAATGAACAGGGAGTAATGTTGCATTTTGCAACCTGTGTCCTTATGCCACATTCCTTAACCATGGCTACTGCTGCACCAAATAAGGACTATGAAAGTGAACATAATTGAGAATCAATACTGTCTTTAAGGGAAGCTTTGAAGGTAAAATAAATGGTTGATAATCCTGTATCATCCATTAGCTTTTTTAGGCACCACACCCAGGAGGAGAGCTGTAGATCTCCACTGGTAATTTCAAAAAAGGAACAACTATTCTTTCTACCTGATGTTTTCCCAAACTATTTGTTCTAGTTCTTTAATAGATTATAGATTTTCAGGCCACACATGCAACCTTTCCCCCTCATATGTAGGCTTGGCAGAATTTGATTTTTATTTTTTATAATTTTGATGGATAATATTGATATTTATTTTTAAGAAGTTTTTTTTCCAATTCTTATCTATTTAAATTTTCAAAGTTGTGGGAAATTACGGGGGGGAGGGAGAAGGGGGAGAGAGAGGGCCAGACAAAGAGGGGTAAACAATAATTGTTTAATGACAGTAAATGTTGAGATTCAAAAAGTTGAAGCTTTAAAACACAAACTCTCAACATCATATATCAAAATATACAAAGTAAATATCCTTAAATCAAACTCTAATATGTTCCCAAGCAGCATTTTTCTCACTTTGTCTATCTGTAAATGTCAATTTTTGATAGAAATACTTCTTAATCGGTTTGTGTGTGTACTGTGTAATAGACATTTACGAACATTTATTGATAAAAAACTAATCCTTCCAAGTCTACTCACATGGGATCTGAAACCCTACCAGATGTCCCTTACATATATATGCCCCATCTGTCTTGTTAGGAATAATCCCATAGTAGGGTCCTTAGCACCTCTAATTTAACTGGAGATTGGTCTGAAAGGGATTGAGGGTAGTGACAGCAACCACCTAATCAGCTTGCCGAACTTGTCTTACCCATCCAATACACCAGGGTCGCTGTCTTTTTCTAAGCATGGAGCTGGGGAGTTGGTAAATGGCCTTCTTTAGGGTAGCTCCCCTGAAGGCTTCTAGGAGCCTTCTTTAGGAGCTAGAGAGCCCTCCCTCCTGTCTGCTCTCTCCCAGAACTGCCTACCAACTTTGGAGAACTTCCTCTTTTTAAGATCTTATTCCATCCTTAATGTGATTGGCAGGGCTGAAGGGGCAGTGCCAGCCTTGCCCACAGCCTCTCTTTAACCCCTTCATCACTGATGTGGGGATTATGTACCTTTTATTGTAGTCTTAACAGAATCTAAAAGGTGACAGTTAAACTCAGCACATGGGTTTCTGAGGACTCAGTCATTCTCCCTATAGCTCACTGTTTTATTCAGCTATGTATTATTTCAGCCCTATAACTCTATTTCATTTATAAATGTTCACTAAGGAAAGCGGAACAGATTTTTTTAATATTTCCAAATTTAAGGACAAGAGTGAAGCTAATTTCAACAGTGCAATGCATATTGTCCTCTATCTGAAAAAAATAAGTGGTTTTTCATGCATGAACAGCCACAATTTTAGTTTATTTGAGAAACATGAAGATGGATGTCATATATTAAAGATTAGAATCTGACCTCATAGAACCTCTCTAACCATCATTTATGTGCTGTGAATTTTACATTTTTTAAAGTAAGAAATAAGAGAGACACATTAAAATTCTCTCTCATTAAATGAGAAGGGCGTGGGACAGGCAATTTTAAATTGTACAGAGATTAGTGACTTTTTACTTTTTCTTTGTGAAGGGAAGTGATTATCTGAAAGACAATGAGAGAGTAAAAAAAGTTTTCTTTACTGAGGCACAGTATGTGTTAAAAATCTACTTATTTCATATTTAACTCAATATCGACAATGGAGTTTACCTATATCCCCCTGATTTCACCCTAATGCCATTACCAGTACAAGGATGGGCAGGAGTGAGACATCAGATTAGAAACAAACTCACATGGCAGACCTACAGAATTGTACTGTATTTCTCTTTTGATAGGAAAGTAGTGCTTGTAAAAGGTGCCAGCCTGATGAATGGAGACTGAAGACTCTTCATCTATCCAGAGAACAGATATACCAGAATATCACACAATCATTTCACAGATCAATAGTGATCTGTGATCAATAGTGGTACAGGCCTTATCCCAGACTAGTGAATGTGTCGCATTCTATTAGTAGTCTCATAAGGTACTTTGTTCCAACCTCTTTCTTAAAACAAAATTAACAATGTTTAGGTTTTGCTACTACTCTCCAGAATGTTGGTCACTGTATAAAAATAGAGCCCTGTTGTGATAGGCATTGTACAAATGAGGTAGTAGACAGTCCCTGCTTTGAAGAGCTTAGAATCCAAACAGAGGAGACAGGCACAGGATAGAGAAAGATGTACAAGGCAGAAAAGTACTGTACTGTCAACAAGTATGACAATATCTTATGCACAAAACTACTTTTCTGGAAAGATAAGTCTGTTTTATTCCCACTTTCTTTGGCAATAAAATGCTATGGTGAATTCACAGAAAAATCCCATTTCCTATTGCCTACAAATTCCTCCACTTCCTGCTAACCTGTGCAGGTTCTTGTTACACAGATCTTTTGACAGAACTAACCTTCCCCTTTGATCCTCTCATGGCTCAACTACCAAAGGATCAACAGACAGCTTTAGAAGATCTATGTTATTAGTTAGATCTCATGTGGCCTGACACTGACTCTTCTTCTTCTTGGCATGCAAGCATTTGGACTGAGTCTTTTGCTACAGAGACTATGGTTCATACTACTTAAACAAAAACATGTGCACAAAGAGAAAAAGACAGAAAGGACAACCCACATACCTGTGTACCTCACTTTTTGAGCAAGTACATCGATTAATTCAATTTTCAGGATTTATTTCCTTATGTTAACAAGAAGGTTTGCCTTCTTAAAATAACAGAGACTTTTCCCTTCTTTCTCCCCACTCTCCAGGGTATTTTTGTTTGTTTGTTGTTTTTGTTTGGTTTTTTTTTTAAGTGCATAGCACTAAACTTACCATGTCACTTTGAGGCTGTGAGATGACAATAGGCTGGCCGGCATCACAGGTCTCTCTTATATTAACATGCAATGGAATGTCTCCTGCATTAAAAACACCAAAATGCATTTACATAAAGACTTAATATTTCATAAGTGCATTTCATTAAACTAGCCCTGAAGCTACTTGAAATCATATTCCAGTTCAGGCTATCCTTTGAATTACTTAATCTCTAAAATTAGCATTTAAAATTAAAATTAGCTGCAGCAGAGTTCCACATGTCCTCAATCATTAGTACCAAATACATTTCAAATGTATTCATTTTCTGGAAAAAGAGCAGATTGCTTTGCAGTAATTTGCAATGACAGGAAGTTTGCTTTATTGCTTTCTGGAGAAGCAGAAAAGCTCAAGCTGAGACATTTCTATGGTCTAGACATTTTGGAAGGTACAAAATAAAAACACTTCTTTGAGTGTCAGGATAACATACTATTCAACATATTTCTTACTTCTGTATTTTCAACAGTGTTTTGAGATATTTATCAATATCCAAACTATAGCACATTTTGTTGCCAAACAACAAAATGTACTATAGTCCTTAGCAGGCCATTGATTTAATTAAGTGCTAGCTGTATATTCAACTCATTCTCTTTTACAAGGGCTAACTACTGTGTGTTTTGCTTGTGTAATCAGCAGGGAACTGTTATAAAAGAAAAATGTACTAAAGGAAAAATCATTTATCAACCCATTGGATATTTTCACTTAATTCTGAAATATTTTTCCAGCACTAAATATAGTAAATTTTTAAAGTTCCTATAATTACTATATTACTATATAATTACAGATACTGCCTATGAGATAACATGCAGTTAAAAACTGATCTTCTGCCAGCATTACGTTACAGCATGCTGGAGGCCTGACTACTCTTCACACAGGCCTTGTCTATACTCAGAAGTTTCACTGATTTAACTAACAGTGTGTTTTTAAATCAGTTTAATTAAACTGGTGTAAAACCCTGTGTAGGTACTCTTAGTTTGGCTAGTGTGTTATTTTGCTTTAACTTAAAAATAAATTAACACCAGATTAAGGTAAATGAAAAAAATAGCTAAACTGAAATAAGTGTTCATATATAAACTTGCACTGATTTAACTAAAGCAGTTTCAAAACAGAACTCTAGATAAACAGATGCAAGCATGGGTATTGTCCAGGGCCGGCTCTACCAAGCCAAAAAAAAAAAACCAAAGCCCAGACTGCCAAAGCAAAAAAAAAAAAAAAAAAAAGCTGCCTGGATTGTGCCGCCCCAAGAAGGGATGAAATGCCACCCCTTAGCATGGGCCACCCCAGGCCCGTGCTTCCTCTGCTGGTGCCTGGAGCTGGCCCTGGTATTGTCAAACCCTTGGACATAAGTAACATACAAGCATTGGTCCAAGAAGTATCTGTAGTTGAGCCCCTTTATAACGGTGACCAAAATAAATTTTAAGTTCAACATCATTAGAGGAGGAAAGGCATCGAAATCTTGCACTGAACTTTAGAAGAGGATTTAAAAAAAAAAGTTAAGGATGCTAGTGAAAAAGACCCTACAAGAAAAAAATTAAAATAAAAAAAAGTATGGAGCTGCAGGTATTGACTCCATAATTAAGGTTGAATTGAATTCTGCATGTAAAGATGATATGCAACTTCTGTTATATATGAAGACTACACTCTATCTCCAAAATTGCTCAATACTTATGCTTTTGGCACAGAATGAATTTTCTGAGAATTTAAGTAAATCCATACATTTTTTTTTAGTTAAAAATTGGTCCTTTAAGAAATTTACCATTGCAGGTCAGATCTTTTCTTTGTCCCGAATGTCCTTAGTAATGGAATAATACGGACTCGTCAAAGTCCCACATAGTTAAAATTACGGTTATCTTGCGATTTTGAAGACTATTATTTTTAGGCCACATTTTGAAGACTATTATTTTTAGGATTCAGAGTAATTTTTTGCAGTCGGTCTTCACAACTAAAATTTACTGCTTCAGCAGCAATAGAATTACACAAAGAACTGCCCTTTTTCAAAATGGCTGCCATTTCCTACTGTTCTCAAAAGGATTGAGGGCCACATTTACGAAGGTATTTAGGTGTTTAAAGATGCAGATAGGTGCCCAGGATGATTTACAAAAGCACCTAATGGAGTTAAAGACAGTAGCTAAAGGTATAAAAAGAAACAAATTATTCTGTGAGTACATTAGAAGCAGAAAACCTGCAAGAGAATCAGTGGGTCTGCTGGACCACTATGGGTAAAGCAAGCAATTAAGGAAGATAAGGATATTGCTGAGAAACTAAATGATTTCTTTGCACGATTCTTCACCACAGAGCACACCTGCCTAGGACCTACTCTTTTCTGGTAATAACAATGAAGCGCTATCAGAGAGTGAGGTAACAAAATAGAAGGGCTGGAACAAACTGATAAATAAAAAAGCAACAAATCCATTGAGTCCTGATGGTATATGCCCAAGAGTTCACAATATATCTAAGAATGAAGTTGCTGAGCTCCTAACAAAAACATGCAAACTCTTATTTTTTAAAAAAGTTACTATACCAGAGGATTGAAGGGTAGCAATTGTTGTGTGTTTTAAAAAGGTGATAGAAGTGATCTGGGATATTACAGACAAGTAAGCCTTACTTATATATCTGATACATGTATTGAAAAACAATTAAAATAGAATTATAAGAGATCTAGGAGATCACAAATTTATTAGGGTCTAACCAACATACCTTCTGCATAGGAAAATGTATCTACAAATCTGTTAGAATTAACTGAACGTGTTAATACAGAAATCGATAAAGGGGAACTGGTTGATGTACTTCATAGAACTTTTGAAGGCCCTTAACAAAGCTTCTCACAAGAAGCTACTAGAGAAACTAAGTATTCATGTTGTGTTGGTCAAAGTAATGGATCAGAAACTGGCTAAGACACGGAAAAGAAATAGCCAATGTTTCTCATGATAAAATTTAAATAGTAGAGTGTCACAATGTTCTATACTAGGACCAGTGTTGTTTAACATATTCATCAATGATATAAAAAAGACGGTGAGCAGTGAGGTTGCAAAATTTGCAGATGACACAAAATTATTTGGTTAGTCAAAACTGGAGAAGACTCAGGAACATCAGAGTCTTCCAAGCTCAGTGTCAGGTGCTACCTCTCAGTAGTCAGGCTTAGTGGCTGGACCAGAGGTCAAAGACAGACTTCAAGTCGGGACTGGGCCAAGTGTGGCATTGGAATCGAGATCTGGGGACAGGCCAGAGTCAGAACCAAGATCAGGGTCCACAGTGAAGCCAGAATTAGTACCACAGCTGGAGTCCAGATGGAAGCCAGGGGGTTGAAGCAAGGTGGTCAGAGTCCAGGGACAAGCCAAGTCACAGTCTTAGCCAGAATCCAGATACAGCTCAAAGATCAAAGCCAGGTAGTCAGAGTCCGGGGGTCCAGGGAAGATCAGGAGGCAGAGGTAAGCCTGGAGCGGGTCAGTAACAGGGCTGGAACAAGAGCAGGGTAGGGCAAGAACACGATTGGAACAGGGCTTGGGCAAGGCTGGGGCAGAAACAGGAACAGGGTCAAGAGCAGGCTGGGAGTCTCAAGAGTCTGTGACTCTGTGAGGCAGCACGAGGGTTTCTGGCTGGGTAGTTGCACAGACTGATCTGCAGCTCTGGTGCGGTTGAGGAAATACTTGAGCCTGGGGTATAGGCTGCAGCTACATGCCTGAAGGCTGAGTCACTGCAGGCTCTGTGCAAAGGGTAAATCAGTGCACCTACTGGAGCACTGGGGATGGGTGGGCAGAAGCCTGCCCACATCTAAAGGCCCCTGCTCACAGTCTAAGGGGAGGAGCCACCAGACCCAGGTATCAATGATTATGGGAGACAACCAACAAAATTAAAGGGATGGAAATGGGGGGGTCACAGGTTCAAAATCAGGAATCCAGATGGGGACACCCAGCAGAAGACTTGAGACAGCGTCCTCTGCTCCTCAAAGGCATCCAGGGAGCATGGCCCAGTGGAACTCTGCCAGAGATGTGGCTTGAGGGATGAGCAGAAGTAGGTCTCATTGTCGCAGAGCAACCCCTCATCCAGCTTCCTCCTCATGGGTCCTGAGGAGATCCTGGTAAAAGACCAGCAGCTCAGATTGGTTTTGGGGGACAAGAGCTACTGGTTGTATTGGAGCTCTCAGAGGGGGTGGATGAAAGCATGTGCCAGCGCACTCCACGCCTTACTACCTGGACTGTAAGGAATTCTGCAGGGCCTTGAGGTGGAAGACACAGACCTGACTGCAGACACAGAGCAGGCCCTGTCTCCCTCCTCCAGGGAAGGCTCAGGACACCTGCAGAGACCCAGTGCAGCCCGAGCCAGAAAAACTCCAAAATCTTCTGGAGGCTGACCGGAATGTCTGGGGGCAGGCTCAGGGTGTTGAGCTGGTGCCAGAGGACGGACAGGGCCAGTTGGTTAAGCACTCGTGCCCTCCCTCATAGAGAAAGGCACCAGAGCAGCTTCGGCCACTTCTGCAACCAGTCACCCACCCTGGCCTCGAGATCTACCCAATTCTCTAGTGGGGAGAGACTGGTGGCAGAAAGGTGAACGCTAAGACAGAGCAGCAGGCCCACACTCTACCAGATGGCTGGGAGTGCTGTAACAAATCACTTCACTTTGAATCATTTAAATTATATGCTATTATAGTTTGAATGCTCTTTAACCTGCAGTAAGAGATTGGTGTCAGGGATTTTGTGCCTGGTTTAGGATTTTAGGTCATATAGTAGTAGGGATTATTAGTTACTTTACTAAAACGATACTTCGTTTTGGAAAGGAATACTGCCTGTGTCAATTACTTTATCAGAAGGTTACATCTGTGTCTTTTGGTGTTTCCTTAACAACATCGGGAATTTATACCTTGGGAAGAACAGATTAAGGGGGCATTAGCTACGTTATTTGCTGACAGTAGATCTTAAAATGCTTTGAAATGTACATAGATATGATGCAATTAATAACAGCGCAGGTGGGAGGGAGCTCGCTTGCCAGCCATCCCCGGCCTTCAGGCCCAAGCTCTTGACCCAGCTGAAGGAGACTGCCAAGTAGATGGCTTGGCAAGCTTCCACCTGCGCCAGGTCACCAGGGTCCTGGGCCATGAGCAGCACATTGACAACATATGCCAACAGGACTACCCACAAATCTGGCTCTCTAAGCACCAGGAGACAATGTTGGAAGGACAGCTAAGCAAGCAGCCCTGATTTGGCTGCAGGTTTGCCTCACAACAGATGAATGGGCAACATAATGATGGATTCATTCAGTGTTGGTTAATGCACAAATGCACGAATTGGAGAGAATAATTTAAACAGTTAATTGTATCAAGCAAAGACCTGGTATTGGACAAAAATGTTCAATATGGACAAAAATAAAAATGTTAGGATACATAAGGAATAGGATAGAATGGAGAATAATACAGAAATTATTATGATGTTTCCTTATATAAATCAGTACAATCTCATTTGGAATATTGTGTTTAGTTCTTGTCACTCCCTTTCAAAAAGCATTTAGAGAAATAGAAGGATTCCAGAAATGGGGGGCAAGAATAATTAGTGATTGATAATCTCTCATCTGAAGAATGACAAGACTTGGACTATTTCCTTTAATGAGGAGATTAATAAAATGGCGTGATAAAAAACGTACAAAATAATGAATGATACTGAAAAGTTATATTGGGAACTTCAATTCAGCCTCTCTCATAATACAAGAACAAGGGGGACATTCGATGATATTAAAAAGTGGCAAATTCCAAACAGATAAAGGAAACACGTTTTCACTCAAAACACTGTTAGCCGGGGGGGAGGGGAGGGGGAAACTTGTCACAAACTATCATTGGGTATGTCTACAGTGCAATAAACACCCTCGGCTGGCCGTGTCAGCTGCGCCACAAGACTGAGTCAGCTGACATAGGGCAGCTGCAGGTGTTTTATTGCAGTGTAGACATACACATTGAGGCCAAGATCTTGGTAGGATTCAAAAGACATTTATATGGATAACAAGAATGTCCACATTTTTACTTATAAATATGAACAAAAACACACCCCAGAGCTTTGGAAGATGTAATATAAACCCTCAGAACTTTTGGTCATAAGTCAAACTCTAACTATTGGGCATTGGAAGGAGATATTCCATATGGGCAGGTTATCTCATAACTGACTCTTGCAGGTTTTCCTCCTTTGAAGTATCTGATACTGGCCACTCTTATAGACAGGACAGATACTGGTCTGATCCAGAATAGTAATTCCTATGTTTCTATGTACAATATAAACTCACTTTAACCCTTACATCACTACATTCATGCTCTTTAATGAGTGGCTGGAGAAAATTATGTTTGTATCCACTCCTCTTCAAACCTCTTCCTCCCTCCTGCCAAATCAGCAAATCCCTTGGCTTCACCCTGACTTCCCATCCCTGGCCAACTTTACAATTTTGGGGGCAGCAAAAGCCACTTATGGAGATCAATGGCTGACCAAGCACCTTGTGCCACTGCGGATGGAGACTTTGCACCCACCAGCATAACCCAGGGCTGAAGCAATCCCCTTTGACTCTGATTCCCACACATTATGCTTCCACCAGGTGACCCTAAATGTGCGTCTTCAATTCTAAATTCCATTCCTATGTTAGATTTGTATCAGACCTTGATGTCTTTTTGAAGATTTTAAATGAACTTCCTGGTTTATTTTAATGATAAGCTGTGGAATATCATTGACATAATTACAGTAATACATGGAGATACATCATTAGCATGCACAATTATCTCATTTACCAACTTAAATGTGCTTTTATGTTTTATAACCTCTTCCTGATCACTCAGGTTTAAACATGCTATTTTTAAAAAAGGTAAGCAATTAATCCACATTTTAAAATTATACATAATTCCACATTAAATCAATATGTGAACAATTCTTGTTTTGAATTCCTTATGAGTTAAGATAAATTTTCTTTTGAAACCACATTTTGCAATCCAGTATAATCCTGAAATCCCAACTAACAATAATTAAGGTGCTCTAAACATAACTGACCTTGGACAACCAGTGTGTGTGATTCAAAACAAGACGTAAACTACTTACTCGCCATGCAAAACGCAACAATTCAGTATTCTATATGTAGGTACAAAAATAATGGGCCTAATGCATTGCTGTTCAGATTACAAAGTTTTCCCACATAAAAAGCACATTCCTGTTCCCAATGGAGTCAATGGTCCAATTCCCACTGACTCCAATGGGAAGAGTTTAGGTCCTAAATGTCATTGCATGCATGTTACTAAAATTCACCATAATTAACAGTACGCTTTATTATTTAACAATTACATAATGTATCTGATAAATAATGCTATATGTTGTATGCTGTATAATACATAGATATCAGAACAGTCCATGTTCTGAAGAGTTTACAATCTAAAAGACAGTCAAGATCACTGAGATCCAGTGGATGGAGTTACCATAGACACTATCCCACTTGTGGCCCTTATATATGTGAGTATTAGTCATATTTGTCACAAACTTCCAAATCTAGCCAGCATTTCATTAAAAGAAAAAATCCTGAGACAATGATAATAAACAGCATAAAAACTGTAATGAAACTCAGCAATTTAAAATTATTTCTGTACCTTTTTTTCTGCTTGACCATTATTTGAACATACAGTATCACGGTAATGTTGTCCCATACTTTTTTCAAGCAGAGTTTTCCTTATGCATTTCATTAATTCATCCATCAACAATAAAAATCATATCAGTATTCTTACCTAAAACATCTAGTCCAAGGGTTTTTGCTAGATCTCTCACACCATCAGCTCCAAAAATATGGGTCTCATGTTTACATTTTGGGCACTGGAAAACACTCATATTTTGGACAAGCCCCAAAACCTGTTAAGTTAAAAAAGAATGTTCAAATCTGGAGTCTTAGAATCAATGCTGGTATATTATATCTATCCACATATGGCATCAGAGAAATAGATCTCAAAAAGGTATCTTAAAAGTATTAGTTTAAAATGAATAGACCGTTTTAAACAGTGTCCCCACAGCCCCTAGATTCCTGGCTCAGCAACAAAGTAATTTTGTTATATTTTTATTTTATCTTCATTTTATAAATATTAATATATCGTATACTTCATATTAATTGCAAGATTGCTGCCTTTCAAGTCAAGATTATGAAGCACATTTGTTACAAAACATCTCTTATGCTACCCAAACTACAGTACTTAACTTCCAAACACCACTTTCTGACATCTCAGTAAACAATTGTATTATATAACTTTGAACCCTGGAGGTTTTATGTGCTGTGTTTTACAGTCTGGTAGTTTAAAGTTTCATTTCATGAACTGTGACATATTATTACAAGAAGTGAGACAAGCTGTGGGAGGTAATATCTTTTATTGGACCAACTTTATAAGTTAACTTTATAAAGTTGGTCCAATAAAAGATATTACTTCACCCATCCTGTCTCTCTAGTATCGTGGGACCAACACGGCTACCACTACACTGCATTACAAAAAGTGTCACAATTGGACCTGTTTTTTTTAAAAAGACATTTTTGGCTATTAGCAGGAAAATATCTTCAAAAAGAAACCTAGATTTGCTATTCTCTCTGAGGAGCAGAGACACATTTAAAGATCAAAACAATAGAAATAATTATGCAAGGCAGAAACTGACAAAAACTGTGGGACAAAAATCTAATATACACAATTTTGTTGATGTCCAATTTCCAACATCTTCCTTGCAAAAATATGAAGAAAGTTTGCCAACCTGGGCACAAAATCTACTATTCCATATTTTAGAATTATGCTGATGATAACACTAATCACATTGTGTTTATCTGGCAAACAAAGTTAAGCACTAGGGATGACCAGAATTTTGCAAACCCGCCAGGAATAACTTTCACCCAAATTTGACATGTTATAAGGCTCTTGTGGTTTATTAATCAACAGAAAACCTGCACAATCTTAGCAGAGTCAACTGCTATATATTAAAATTCTATAAACAGACAATAAATAGATCACCTAGATATAATAGCCAAAATTTCCAAATTTCAGAGTGAAAGTTTCAAGATACAGAGGGCCTTTGAAAATTTCACCTTGAATTCCTAAACTTCGGCACCTGAATAAAGTGGCCTGGTTTTCAGAAGTGCTGATCATCCAGTTTCCACTGAAGTTAATGGGAGCTGCAGGGGTTCAACACCACTAAAAATCAATCACATTACTTAGGCTGCTATTTACAATAAGCACCCAAGTTTGAAAATACTGGCCAATGTAAAGAATATGGAGAGAGGAATATAAACAGGTAAACATGTTATTTTTACTTTATAGCACATAACTGTGCTCAATGTGCAATCAAATACAACATAAAAAAAAAGTGAATCAGCTTTGGTGAACTTGCTTTTCTATACCAGCATTTGGTGTTCTGAATTTTTCACATGGTAGCATAGGTTTACTATTTAGAGCTTTCAGCAGATTTAAATCAGGACATTTTTACTCTCAGTTCTTTGGCTGGGAAGGATTACAGCTGTTGCAGGGGCAGCACATTAAATTTCTAATGGGAGGCACAGGGAGGGAGGAAGAAAGACAATGTTTTATAGAGCTCCTTGTAGCCAATGTAAGTGCTCTGTTGATGGACTCCTAAACGAGTGATATAACATGGGGATTTAAATGTGTGTGTAAACTTGAAACTGAAAGATAATGAAGTAGGATGATCCTTTGAGATTTGAGAGACATCTCCCAAGGGATGAGGGAGGGGGAGAATAAGATGATTTACCCAATTAAATATGTCTGTTCCTCACACCTTGCAAAAAAACCCTTGCATTTGTCCTACAAACATACTCACCCATTTTCAGGCACCTAGCTTTTTAAATTTCTGTAGTCCTCTTACAGTACATGAACACTGCACACTTTTTTTAGTGACATTTAGAGTACCTACCTGCATAGCCCACAAAGGATGGATATTAAATTGCAGTGTAGTCAGTGAGGCATGGCTTAGGCAAACAAAGACACACCTGAAGGGCATGGGTATGTATGCGAGTACATCCCCAACACGCTCTCACCCAACGCATGCCACTGATATTTTTAGCAGTATAGCGTCCCACTGCCTCCCCACTGAAGAAGGCTTTCCCTGCTGCAGGAAAAGACTTCAGGGGGGGAAGGCATGGACACCTCCCACTGCTGGAGCCCTTCCCCACAGCGGGGAAAGACTGTGGCAGCAGGGACCCTCTTCTCTGCCAGACCCTTTTCACTGAAAAGTACAGCTGCACACTTGGATGCAGCCTACTTTTCACTGCGGTAAGTAGCTACATGTACACTACGCACCATCAGCAGTGGTGTGTAGTGTAGACGTAGCACTGAAGTATTTAAAAAAAAAAGACAAACACAACAAACCTGGTCACAAAAAGTGATGTTGTCTTACAGTGTATTGTTTAAATGTTTTATAGCTGTTTGTATAACTGTTTCATTAATCCTTTGATGATAGCAACACACCACCAGAAAAAGTAACTGTGCCAGAGCTTTATTAAGACAATGCTACTGTAGCTGTATGCTCCATGCTAAATCATTTGTTAATGTCTCATTCATGATCTTTTTTCTTCAGCTAGTTGTACTGAAAGCAAATGACTCTGTGACACAGGTAAATCAGGTGCCAGGTCTGTAGGCATAAGCTGAGACTGACAAATTCATAGCTGGAAACCAGTCCAGCTCACTTACATGTTAATGCAGCAAAGAGTCCTGTGGCAACTTATAGACTAACAGACGTTTTGGAGCATGAGCTTTCGTGGGAGAATACCCACTTCGTCGGATGCATGTAGACATGTTAATATTGTTACATGTTAATACTGTTACATGTTACATGTTAATATTGTTCAAGGTAGGTGTTAGACTTGTAAGGATGTGTTTAGACTCTATAAGATGAGTAAGTTGCTGCATGCATTAATCTTATTTGTAGTGTCTGTATTCCATGCTGCAAGGAAAAATGTAAGTTTGTTTTACAACTGTAAAAATGCCTGCTCTGGACTTGTGAACTCTAATGGAAGAGGGGCTCCCCACACCCATACAGGAGGGCTATCAAAATTCAGTGGGCAATCACAAAACAAAAGCTTTGTTAATTGCTTTATCCACCCATGGAGAAGTACATGCAGAAGGCCTTGTCTCATTGGTTTGAATGCTGGAAGAGGGAAATAAAAATAGCTAACATGAAGATTTTTCTTCTCTTTGCAAGTCTGGACTCTAACAAGGGCTGGAGCTAAGAAACAAAAAGCAGAGATCCCCATGGTCGACATGGTTAAGCCCTAAAAAGACATTCAATGGTGACAGATTACTTCATCTCTGTCATTTTTTGAATCAGACTCAAACTAATTTGTGTATATATGCTTGCTTGCTTGAACCTGTAAATAACTTTTATTTCTTCTTTCCTAGTTAATAAACCTTTGGTTAGTTTATTACAATATTGGCTACAGGCTTTGTCTTTGGTGTGAGATCGAAAGTACAAATTGATCTGGGGTAAGTGACTGGTCTCTTGAGACTGGGAGCAACCTGAATGTTTTGTGATTTTTGGTCTACGTGACCATTTATCACTAAGCCCAACTTCCCTGCGTGGCAAGATAGACTGGAGAACCCAAGGGGACTGTCTGGGATTCTATGGTAAGACTGTTAAAGTGATCTAGAGGTTCATGTTTGTTACTGGGTTGGTGAAATCTAACTGTAGAACATAGCACCAGCTAGGGGAGTCTGCCCTGCTTTTGACAGTCTGCCCTGAGATTGGCACTCTCGATCATAAGTCACTCCAGATGGCGTGACAGACACACAGTCCCTTAATGCCTATGCCACACGCTCATTTTTACATTCCTTCTTCATTATTCTTGTCTATCATTTACCTAGTAGTGTATTTTAATGTATAAATGGCTCCTTCTGAATATCAGCAGAGCTTTGGAATACTGGACTGTTCACTCTCAGTGTGAAATATTATGCAGAGTCCACTTTCTCACTTAGGATTCTATTATTTATTTTTATAGTTATTAACTAAGTTATTATTTGGGTTATTGTAATGCCTAGGAGCCCTAATCACAGACCAGGACCCCCTTGTGCTAGGCGCTGAACTAACACAGTTTGCCCACAAAGCTTACAATCTAAGTGTAAGACAAGAGACAAGAGATGGATACAGTCAGTTGGGGGAGTACAAGGAAACAATTAGATAATATTGGTCAGGATGACAGGTTGTGGTCTCAGCACAACAGTGGCCTAACTTGGCATGTTTTTTGCAAGCATTACTGAAAAGGAACATTTTAGGAGGTTTTAGAAGGAGACTAATATGTTAGTTTTCTGGCTGGTCATGGGAAGCTCTTCCCAAGCATGAGGGGCAGCATGGGAGAAAGCAAAAAAGATGTCTGTTTGAAAATTTAACAAACAAGTGTGTCAAACACAATTTTCACATGGATATTACTGTGGGTTTACAATTCCTTCTGGTTGAAATTTGTTCTTCAAAGTACTGGTGTAAGAGGAACCAATATAGTAAAATTGGAAATGAAATGATTTAATAAATTGGAACAGCAGCAGCTCAAAAGATAGATTTTATGATTTTGTGGGGCTTTTGTGCACTACAATTATAAACTTAAAAGTTTGATGTTTTTCCCCAGATCAAATTTGTCAGTTCATTAGTTCACAATATGCATTAATCAAAATGACTATTTTAAAAAGCTATTATAATTTATGTAAACGTTTTTATCACTCTGATGTATTTGTTAATATGCGTATTGTTGCATATGTACAGAAAGAAAGATAGTGAGACTTCACTATTATCCTCAAAGTTTTTAAATCCACAGACTGAAAGTAATAAGTCTGGCTAATTAAGACTGTAATAGCTTTCATTTCCCTGTTCAAATAACAGAGCTGAAAAAGTTACAAAGTGGCCTTTACAGTCTACACAAACTATCCCATAAATATGTATGAATCTAATTCCACTCCCTATTCTTTTGTGAGCTGAGCCTCACAGTAAATTCTCTGTCAAACCTAGTTCACAAAAGATATAGAAACTAGTGTGAATTAAATCCCTTTCAGAAATGGTGCTGCCTGTGGTATGGGAGAAAAGGATAACTACATAGTATTCCATCAATAGAAATTTCATATGCTGGAGAGAGGCCCACAGAGAAATAATGGGGAATAAAGAAACTAGCACCTTAACTCAAACTCCTCATCTCCTACAGTCCCTGAGCATCTTACCAGGTTCTGTTAATCTTTTGGTAACACTATGGGGCATCTCCTCCAACTGGATACTTGGGTGAGGTACCTTTAGCCATTTTCTGCCCTCTCAAGAAGTCAGAAGTTAGTTTTTCCTTGTATCAGAAAAGTACAATACTGCAATAACCAATAAACAGTTTGACATCCAAAATTGTCTAAAATAAAACTAAAACAGCAGCTAAATGATAGTAAAATACACACATCTAAACCCACATCTGGATTCACCTAAGAAGGTCAAAACCTTTTTAGTTACAGGAGATAAAGTTAGAATGAAAGCCTTTCATTACATCTTTAGAGATCTTGAGGGGAATCCGGGCTCTACTGAAGTCAATGAGAGTTTTGCTACTGACTTCAAATGGGGCCAGGATCACCCTCCCACCCCCGTGTTTCAACGGTCCACTCCCAAAACGTTTACCAGTCAGCATTTCAACTTCTCAGATGTCCAGTTCACTGGTGTCAGTGACCACTCATGTGCCTCCTCTTGCTCAGCAGCCCTTCACCCCAAGTTACTTTAGGTCAGATTCTACTTGTACTACATTTGTAACTGAATCATCGTTAAATTCAAAGTACAGGATGTGGTAAGGACATTGGACCAAGACTCAGCAGACCTGGATTCCAATTCCCTCTCTGGGCTGCCACAGATTGACCTTGGGCAAGTCACTTCATGTGTCTTTGCTTCAGTACACCATTTACAAAATGGGGATAATAATACGTCCTTTCCATCCCTCCTCATCTGACTGTAAACAATTCAGGGCAGGGCCTGACTCTTACTACATGCATTGGTCCTCTAGGTGCTACAGTGATACAAATAAATAGCCAGATAGACAACAATATTAGTAGAGTTAAAAGAAAATACACCTCGGATTCTTTCTCCAGTACAACAGCCAATTGTATATATAGCTGGCCTTTGGAACCTGTGAAATCCACATCTTCCACCAATCTGAACATCCTGGAAGGAGGATTTCAGCTTTATTAAAACTAAACGAGTTAGTCCTTTTCCTTTCAGAGATAGTCTTGAAAACATAAACCAACAAAAACTGATCTCTAAAGTTGAAAGCACTTCACTGATTTTTCCTAAATAGTACAAATTATTCATGGATTTCCCCACCAGCTGCCCTGTGCTGGCCTTTGGGGTTCATGAAAACCACAGCTACAGATTCTTAGATTTAGGGTAGATTCCAAAAATTCACAGCTATGAGAGGCAGTGTCACACTGCAGCAGCACCAGTGCAACAGAGGCAAGCACACTCCCTGCCAAGTGAACGCCAGCAGTTGAACTGGCTCCTCTGCTCACAGCGAGTGTGACTGCTGACCACAGCAGGTAGAGTTCAAGACAATGAGAGGGCACATGATCTTCTAATGGAGAAGTAATGGGACTTAAAACAAGAGATTCTTGCATTGTAATTCTGTCTACAATACGGATACACCTCTATAGCTTTGGTCAAATCATTTAATCTTTCTGGTTTAGTATCCCATCTGTAAATACTTCGGACCTAAATATCTGGGAGTTAATCGGTTAATGTTTGTAAAAAGCTATCATAATGTTTGTATGATAAAATTCACCAGAATATATGCAAAATCCTTCAATTGCTTAGGGTTTATCAGCCCATAGGCCATCTACTTATCTGGAAAGCTGTCCCTTACCAAATTCTCTTAGACGGTGGTAACTATACATGGATTCAGGGCCGGCTCCAGACCTCAGCGCGCCAAGCGCGCGCTTGGGGCGGTGTGCCGCGGGAGGGTGGCAGGCGGCTCCGGTGGACCTCCCGCAGGCGTGCCTGCGGAGGGTCTGTTGGTCCCGCGGCTTCGGTGGAGCATCCGCAGGCGTGCCTGCGGGAGGTCCACCGGAGCCACAGGACCGGCGACCGCCAGAGCGCCCCCCGCGGCATGGATTCCAGTGCAAGCAGGTGGCCTCCATTTCTGCAGCAGGCCACTACAGTTTCAAAGGACTGATCTACACTGGGGGAAGAGGGGGGAAATTGATCTAAGATACACTTCAGGAACGCGTTTGGGGATCGATTTATCGCATCTACACGAGACGCGATAAATCGATCCCCAATAGATCAATCGCTACCCACCGATCCGGCGGGTAGTGTGGATGTACCCAAAGATTCCACCTCTTCCAGCAATTCTGGGCCCCAGGGCAGAACAGTCAATGGGCCCCCAGCCTGTGCGGACGCCATCCGCCTGACATTTGGGCGGTGTTGCACCGGTACTGGCTGATGCCCAGTGAGCTGCTGGCTGTGCTGCTGAGGGTGCTCTTCCAGCACAGCCATGGCTTCCACATGCCTGCCCATCTGCCTTCGCTGCCGCTGGTACCACTCCATGCACGCCTAGGAGCCCTGCCCTGCGGCCCGCCTGGGCGATTCTTCCCCATCCCCATTGGCAGGCCTGACCTCTTCACACAAACTTTATGTAAATTAAGTCTCATGTTTGGGCTGCATGTCAAAAAATCATCTAGTCCCCCTAAAATCCTCACACTTGCTCCACCCACTGCACTACAAATGTGGACAGGAGTTAGCTTTAAAACAGAAGTAAATGTGATGCCTGTGTTCAGGTGTGGATGGAAAAGTTTATTGTTTCTGAAAAAAGGAAAAAGCAAGGTGAGAGAAGAGAGTAGACAAGGCCACAAAACATGGGAAGACCTGGTTGCTCTTTTCAGAGCTCATCCTACTAAGTACCCTCAACTTCCATTGAATTTGGTGGGCACTGAGGTTACCCAGCATCTTGGAGGATTGGTTTCCATTGGACTTCCATTTATGATCAGAAATGAAAAGGCCAGCAAACTAGCCTGAATGGTTGAACCATGGCATACAGATTGTCTCATGTACCAAAACTCATACCAAGGTCAGACTGAAGGAGCTGAGCCAATCTTAATATTCATTCCTCTTAGAAAAAGCTACTCACGCTGTAAGAACAGAGTAAATTTGGTGAACTTTCTTTAAAATAATTTGTCATAAACCTACAAATATAAAAAAATTAATGAAAAACAGGTTTAGCATAACATTTTACACCTATGTACTGCAGGCACCATCAGGAAAAAAAAATCTTCATGATCTTAACATATGCTTCTTTCATCAGACCTAATGGTAAATGTCAATTTAAGATAAAAAACAGATGGTATATACTACATTTCTGCCATATGTTTTTATTACATCTTGTAATGGTCCTCACTTGAGGTCTGATTGGGGAGCATGGCCTAGGGGTCATAGCCACAACCCCAGACTGCCAAGGGGGTTGTGAGGAGCCCAGGCCCTCTCACTCCACCGGGTTCCTACCCACAGCTCTTTGGGCTACCAGTAATCTGGCGACCAAGGCTGCTTAAGGCTGTCCTCCCTGGGCCTCTTCCTCCCATCTCCCCACCTGGGGTCAGCTCAGTCCAAGGCCTTCTCCTGGTGGGGAAATCCAAACCAAAAGAAGTAAGAGGGAGTTATAATGTCCAAGGTCACAGGATACTTCCCTATCTGGTTGTCTCTGGGGTGGGTTGTCCCTTCCCTCAAGGAAGACCCCTTTGGGCAGTAGTGTCAGACTTCCCTCTGCTCTGCTGGAGCTATGGGCTGCAGGTCAAATAAGCCACCCAAATATGCTAATGCCTCCTGCAAATGGAGCATTTGCTGCAGGTGTGGCAGGGCGGGGCTGGCTGAGCCCAAAATGATCCCTTAACCCCTTGTTGCACAGTGTGGGGTTTGTACACCCCATCACACATCTCTAGCACAAAGTGCAACAGATATTTTATACTTTGAAATTTTTGTTACTAAAAAGTTGATGTAGATGTACATATTTCGGTAGTCAACAAATGACATTCACATTTATTGAACCCATTTATGTATTTTCTTTGTTAAGATATCCTGTGAATTAAAAATCAAGTAAAGGCAGTAATTTCAACATTTCTGTCTCAGTTTCTATTAAAAGTAAATTAGGCACTAAAGAAATTTCTACTTTTTAAAACAGAATATAAATGTTATCTAAATAGGTAATGGAGAAAATGTGTATCGCCAGAGGGAACTTTTTAAAGAGAAGACTGAAAAAAAAATAACGAGGTGTACAGGATGCTTTCCTTTTTAATTAATGCTTAAAATTAGCAGGTATTTGAATCTGCACGTTTCTTTCCATACTTTTATTCCTTATGAAAAAAACATTTCTTTGTGGTCATATTCCAGAATGCAATACTTTGTTATTTAGAAACTCGTATTATGGTGTCAAGTTCAAAACACAATTTAATTATATGTTTTCTGAAAAACACTATTTGATTATTTACCTAGTTAATATTTAAATAATGCTTATCTTTTTTGTCCAGACATTAGAATTCAATATCAAGTCCTTTCACTGTGAACTTATTAAGCTTTTGATTTTACATTTTAAATGTTAAATTTAAAAATTAATTAAATTAAAAACGTTACAAGACTATAATTAAAAGATTCATAGAATACTGACACACAGGAAATTCAGAGTTAAAGCTCAAATATCAGAGGGGTAGCCGTGTTAGTCTGGATCTGTAAAAGCAGCAAAGAATCCTGTGGCACCTTATAGACCAGGGGTGGGCAAACTTTTTGGGGCGAGGGCCACATCTGGGTGAGGAAATTGTATGCAGGGCCGGGGCAGGGGGGGTGGAGTGCGGGATGTGGAGGAAGGGGCTCAGGACAAGGGATTGGGGCAGAGAAGGGGTGCAGAGTGTAAGAGGGGGCTCAGGGAAGGGGATTGGGGTACAGGAGGGGTGTGGAGTGCAGGATGGGGCTCAGGGCAGGGAGTTGGGGTGCACGGGGTGCAGGGTGCAGCAGGGAGCTCAGGGCAGGTGGTTGGAATGCACAGGAGTGCAGAAAGGGGCTCAGGGCAGGGAGTTGGGTGCAGGAGGGGTGCGAGGTACAGGCAGAGGGCTTAGGGCAGGAAGTTGGGGGGCGGGGGGCAGGAGGGGTTTGAGCTCCAGCCCGGTGCCGCTTACCTAAAGTGGCTCCGGGGTGGCAGTGGCGCACACCAGGGCCAGGGCAGGCTCCCTGCATGCCTGCCCTGTCCCCACGCCACTCTAGGAAGTGCTGCGGCCCCTGGGTGGCGGGGGGGCAGAGGGCTCTGCGTGCGCACATGGAGCCCTTTGCCTCCCGGCCCGGGGGCTGCTTCTGAGAGCAGCGCCGGGCCCGCAGCACCACCAGGGGTAATCCCGCGGGCCGGATCCAAAGCCCTGAAGGGCCGGATCCGGCCCGCGGGCCATAGTTTGCCCATCCCTGTTATAGACTAACAGACGTTTTGCAGCATGAGCTTTCGTGGGTGAATACCCACTTCGTCAGATGCAAGAGTTAAAGCTGTTACCCTGTCTAATTTTCCCACATTCCCTACAGATATTACTGAGGTTTCCAAACTTTGTGTGATCTCAAATATTGGTGCCATCACTTATGCTACAGTAACTAGCTAGAATAAGGCAAATTAAAGATAAAGGCAGACCTCAGCTGGTTTCACTGATCTGTATTAAAATCAGCTTCTTAATTTACTGTAATGTTTTACTGTATTTAATGCTTTTTTTGTACTTCGTTCTTAGGTTCTCCCTCTTAACAGTAATTTACAACTCACAGGCCTAATCCTAACACACTAGATCATGCTGCCTCTCATGGTATTGAACTCAGTGGGAGTTGAAAGAGTTCAGCACCTTGTAAAATTTGCTCCATTACAGCAATCAGCAACAAACAGTCTTAGCAAGATAGATTTGTACCAGGATAGATCACCACAGAGAAGGAGGATGATTGATATTAGCAGTAATGAAACTTAATGATACATCTAATGAGTAACTGTTTCTTGTACATAAGTGAGGAAAACATTTTAAGATGCTGGATTGTTCTTTTTCCTTAAACATTAAAGTAATTCACGACATCCACAAATGCTGAGGAGGTGCAGGGGAGAGAGACAACACAGGGGAAATCAAATCAACAGTGGGCAAGTGCCTGATCATCATGTTAAGATACACATACCATACACAGGTGAACATACCTGCATACATACATGCATACATACATACTGAAGACATGCATACATACATACTTGCCACATATATTTTTAGCCTCAAGCGCTATCAGTAATCTGGGGGGCAACTTTTTTTTATTTTTGTATAGGGGTTTACTTAAAGACCCATATTAACTCTTGTTCTCCAAAACTATTGCTTCCACTGATCCACACTATAGGAGTTGGCCACATGGCCACAGAACCTTTTAAGAAGTAAATGGCAAAGGCATAGATATTACATTCTTACAATCCCTCACCATTTCCAGAAGTCTTAGGCCTGGTCTACACTAGTTGGTTATTTCGGAATTAGCCGAGTTAATTAAAAAAAAAAAAAAGATTCCGTCCACATGACCAAACCGTTTTTCTTTTTTGTTTTTTTTTATTTAAAGGGCACTTTACTCCGAATTCTGTACTCTACCTCGGCAAGTGGAGTAGCACTTAAATCGAGATTGCAATCCCAGGTTAAAGATATTGTGGAAGCAATTCGATGTTATTGGCCTCCGGGAGCTATCCCAGAATGCTCCCTTGTGACTGCTCTGGACAACACTCTCAACTCCGATGCATTAGCCAGGTGGGCAGGAAAAGCCCCGGGAACTTTTGAATTTCATTTCCTGTTTGGTCACCATCAGCACAGGTGACCATCAGCACAGTCCACCATCACAGGCGACGATGCAGAGTCCACCATCACAAGAGACCACGCAGTCCCGGATTCGCAGACGGGCTCCAGCATGGTCCAAATGGGAGGTACTGGATCTCATTGCAAGTTGGAGAGACTAATCTGTTATGGCAGAACTACGTTCCAAAAAAAGGAATATGTACACTAAAGTCTCCAGGGCCATGACAGAAAGAGGCTACTCCAGGGACACAGAGCAATGTCGTACAAAAATCAAGGAGCTCAGGCAAGCGTACCAAAAACCCAGGGGGCGAATGGGAGCTCTGGGTCACAGCCCCATGCATGCCGCTTCTACCGCAAGCTGCATGCAATTATGGGGGGGGGGGTGACACCACCACTACCCCACCACTGTCCGTGGACACCTGCAAGGGGGGAGTTGCACAGAACGAGGAGGATAGTTATTGGAGGACGAAGAGGAGGACGACGACAACAGTGCACAGGCGGCAAGTAGGGAATCCGTTTCCCCCGCTAGCCAGGAACTATTCTTAATGCTGGATCCAATAGCCTCCCGCCACTCCCAAGGAGGGCTCCTGGACCATGACCCTGGAGAAGGTACTTCTGATGAGTGGGAGCCTGATCGGAGCCACACGGTGGGGGGTGGGGGGAAACCCAGCCACGCTGGGCTGTTCGCGTTTAGTTTAAAGGGCTCATCCCAGCTCAGAGACTCACTGGAGCCATGCGGTGGGTGCAGGAGGGGTTTGTGTGAAGCGATCATCCCAGAGAGCCCGCAGGCCCGCCTTTTATATGTCAAACCCACCAGGCGTCGCTTGCTATGGGAAAGGAGGCCCGGCACTTTTAAAGCATTGAAATGAATGCAGAAGAAGCAGAACCCCGCGTGCCCCTAAGGCTTGCCATGGCTGCCTGCAAGCTGAATTCTGTTGCCTGGCCGTGTGTGATGGCTTACTCACATCAAAGTGGCAGGCACTTCAGGATAAGAGGCAAAATGCTAACTTCTACAGAAAGAACATATGGTGTGTACTATGAATTGCCTGTTTCACTGAGAAAGAGTGTCCCCTTTGTTCTCTGAAATGTATCTTTTAAAATACTACCCTCTCTTTTTCTCCTCCCCCAGGTGTAAATGTTTCAACGCGGCCCCTATCTACTCTCCCAGAGGCTGGTCCAGATTAAAAGGTGGAAAAAATGAACTCGGGACAACATGTTCGCCAAGCTCATGCAGTCCACCTGCGCTGATAGGGCCCAGCTGAATGCATGGAGGCAAACAATTGCAGAGTCCCATAAAGCATTACAGGAACACAAAGAGAGGAGGGAGGCGCGCAATGAGAGCAGGCAGGACGCTATGGTCAAGCTCATGGGGGAGCAAACTTACATGCTGCGCTGTGTGGTGGATCTAATGCGGGAAAGGCAGCAAGACCACAGACTGCTGCTGCAGTCCCTGTATAACCGCCCTCCCTCCTCCCCAAGTTCCATAGCCTCCTCACCCAGACGCCCAAGAACACGAGTGGGGAGGCTACGGGGACCCACACACTCAACCCCAGAGGATTGCCCAAGCAGCACAAAGCTGGCATATGCGAACTTTTGATTTGGTTTATGGACTTGTCCTTCCCTCCTCCTCCTCCCCCAACCCAATACACTCCCCTCCTCCGGTCTACCTTCTGATTTCTCTCAATGTGTTGTGCAACAAATAATAAAGAACGGTTTTTAAACAATTGTGACTATTTCCTTTCAGATATATAGGGAGCGGGTAACTTCAAGAGAAACAAACGTCACATCATACCCTGGCCAGTCATGAAACAGGCTTTCAAAGCTTCTCTGATGCACATCACGCGCTGCTGCACTCTTCTAATTGCCCTGTTGTCTGGCTTTGCAAAATTGTCCGCCAAGGCGTGTTGCCTCAACCTCCCACCCTGCCATAAACCTCTCCCCCTTACTCTCTCCACAGATATTGTGGAGCACACAACAAGCAGCAATTACAATTGGAATATTGGTTGTGCTGAGATCTAACCAAGTGAGTAAACTGCGCCAGCGCGTTTTCAAACATCCAAAAGCACATTCTACCACCATTCTGCACTTGCTCAGCCTATAGTTGAACTGCTCCTTACTACTGTCCAGGGTGCCTGTGTACGGCTTCATAAGCCATGGCATTAAGGGATAGGCTGGGTCCCCGAGGATAACTACAGGCATTTCAACATCCCCAACAGTAATTTTCTGGTCTGGGAAGTAAGTCCCTTCCTGCAGCTGTTCAAACAGACCAGAGTTCCTGAAGATGTGAGTGTCATGCACCTTTCTCGGCCATCCCACGTTGATGTTGGTGAAATGTCCCTTGTGATCCACCAGTGCTTGCAGCACCATGGAAAAGTACCCCTTGCGTTTTATGTACTGGCTGCCCTGGTGTGCCAGGGCCAAGACAGGGATATGCGTTCCGTCTATCGCCCCGCCGCAGTTAAGGAACCCCAGCGCATTAAAGCCATCCACAATGGTCTGCACATTTCCCAAAGTCACTACTCTTGATAGCAGCTGGTCAATGACTGTGTTGGCTACTTGCAGCACTGCAGTCCCCACAGTAGATTTGCCTACTCCAAACTGATTCCCGACTGACCGGTAGCTGTCGGGCATTGCAAGCTTTAACAGTGCTATGGCCACTTGCTCCTCAACTGTGAGGGCTGCTCTCATTTTGGTGTCTTTGCGCTTCAGGGCAGGGGACAGCAAGTCACAAAGTTCCATGAAAGTGGCCTACACATACGAAAGTTTCGCAGCCACTGGGAATCATTCCATACCTGCAACACTATGCAGTCCCACCAGTCTATGCTTGTTTCCCGGGCCCAGAATCAGCATTCCACGGCATGAACCTGGCTCAACGCCACCATGATCTCCCAATTGCCACATGCCATGCTTCTAGGAACGTCTGTGTCCATGTCCTCATCAGTATAGTAATCATGCTGTCGTCGCTTCCTCGCCCGCTTTTCCAGGTACTGCACATACTGCTGGATAATGCACGAGGTATTTACAATGGTCAAAACTGCAGCAGAGATCTGAGCAGGCTCCATGCTTGCAACACTATAGTGCCTGCACGGGTAATCCTGGAAAAAGGGCGCGAAATGTAGGAGAGCTGTTTGGTTCAAGATGGTCAATAAAAGGCGAGAAGTGGTTGCCTTCTGTAGCATCTGCCGTAGCTTTCATATAGGGAGGAGCGAGTGATGATACACACCCAGAAACACTGGCGAGAATGTTTTTGCCCCATTGTGCACTGGGAGCTTAACTCAGAATTCCAATGGGCAGCGGGGACTGAGGGAACTGTGGGATAGCTACCCACAGTGCACCGCTCTGACATTCGATGCTAGCCTCGGTACTGTGGACCCACTCTGCTGAATTCACGCGCTTTAGTGGGGACACACAACACTGAATGTATAAAATTGATTTTAAAAATTCAAATAGAATAATTTTGAATTAATTTCGTACTGTAGACATACCCTTAGAACTTAAGCTCCAAAGCAGAGGGCTTGGGAGAGGCTCACTGTAGATCTATTGAAGAACATTTGAAGAACAAGGGTTACTGTGGTAAGTAACCTCTTTTTCGCCTTTATGACACAGCCTCTACAGGACCACTCTGTAGATGGCAAGCTAGCAGTGACCTCTTTCGGGAGGCCAGATAATTAAAACAATGATTGAACCACTGCTCTCCTAAAACCAGCATGAAAGATGAAAAGGAAATCTAAGATCACTGGAACTGGAGAAGAACTGGTCAAGGCCTTTGCCTCAGATTTTTTTTTTTTAATGTCACTGGTTTTTGTTCCTGATTTTCTTGAGTTTGTATGGTTGGTTCTGATTTAATATAAGGAGAAATAATAACCCTGAGAAGTATCTGGTCCAATCCATCAGATTGAAATACTTTCTCCTGAGATTCTTCTTCCAGTGTCCACTTCAGTATCTAATAGCGCCTCTTCTTTTGTAGAGGAGGAAGATGAGTGGAACCAAGAAAAGACTTGTGAGGTTTCTGATGATTTGCATTTATTGCTTTTGCGGAGAGTAAGAGTATACCTGGCATTTGGTTTCCTGAATATTAGAGCTCTACAAAACCACACAGTCATAATCTTATATGATCTCCTGCCAACTCTCTCTGTCTGTTTTTAGTTCTTTTAGATAAGTTCTTCTTAGCAAGGACTGTCTTCCTATGTGCATGTACAGTTCTTAGAACATCTTGGGTATGATGTGAGAGAAGCAGTAGTGGTAAAAATAATGATAATAAATAAATAATACCAATGCCTTGGATTTTCCATTTTTTGTAGGCAAGGCACTTGTGTTTCAACAGTCCAGTACAAAGACATTAATGATGGATTATCCAGTCTAAAACTATTTAATTAATGGATACAAACAGACAGGTAAATTCAGACATCTCCCCATGAAAATTACAAAGTCAGAGTAACCCTTAAAAATCTCCTAATGAACATCTAGAAAAAACAGCAGGGTTTCAGCAATTTTCTGCTGAGCAATAGGAAGAGGACCAGAAGTTTCATCATCCTTTATATATCCAAGACAGCCACCAAGTGCAACAAGGAGTTTCAGAGGTGAGGAGAAAAACATGATTTTCAATAGATGAGCTAGTTTTTCATAATATACTTGTTCTTTGGCTCAGGAGCATGGGTGCCAGAAAAAGCACCGAGTATTAAATCTTCATTTGGGTGGAAAATCCCTTACAGTGTATACTCATTGAGGCACGGATCATGTCCTCCTATGTGTGTTTCTACATCAGCCCTCACAATATTCTGACTTAGGCCTCTGGACACTACTGCAAAATAAATATTAAATAAACAACACTGTACACACTGAACTATCATATTCATCTTAGAACAGCTAATGTTTGGTGGGAACACAAACTTTTAACAGAGTCCTAGAATATGTCATCTTTCACTTTGGGACCAGCCTGAAGGTGATCACAGCAGACTGAAGGCTGCTCCATGCCACAAAAATGACATCCTCATCATGTCAAGCAGTAACAAGCTTGTGATGGGGTATCCATCCCACACAAGGCAGAGGAGGTTGTTAGGACAATTAACCTGATAGGTTGCACTTGGGGGAGAACCAGGGACTGAAGGCTAATTGACGATGAAGCCCAGCTGGGCAGGGGCAGGCTGAACTTGTATAAAGCCAGCAAACCGAGACCAGAAGAGGGCTGCAGGGGAAGAGGGCTACAGTCACTCCCTGGAACAAGGGACAGATGTTTGGGGGGTACAGTTTCTGGGAAGAAGTCACAGAGAGAAGAAGGAGTCCAGGGAAATACTGACCAGGTATTTGGAGCAAGCAAACCATAGTTACTAGACAGAGGGTACCTGGACTGGAACCTGGAGTAGTGGGCAGGCCTGGGTTACTCTACCAGACACTGGGGAAGTGGCACAGGATCTGATCTGGGAGCAGAAGACTGTCTGGAAAGGGGAGGACTATACAGTGACCTGCTGCAGGGCTGAGTCATGAATCATAGATGATTAGGATTGGAAGAGACCTCAGGAGGTCATCTAGTCAAACCCGTGCTCAAAGCAGGACCAATCCCCAACTAAATCATCCCAGCCAAGGCTTTGTCAAACCGGGTCTTAAAAACCTCTGGGGATGGAGATTCCATCACCTCCCTAGGTAACCCATTCCAGTGCTTCACCACCCTCCTAGGGAAATAGTTCCTAATATCAAACCTAGACCTCTCCCACTGAAACTTGAGACCACTGCTCCTCGTTCTGTCATCTGACCTCCCTCCCCCTCGAGATCAGGCTAGCTCCATCCTCTTTGGAAACCCCCTTCAGGTAGCTGAAGGCTGCTATCAAATCCCATCCCACACACACTCTTCTCTTCTTCAGACTAAATAAGCCCAGTTCCCTCAGCCTCTCCTCACAAATCATGTTCCCCAGCCCCCTAATCATTTTTGTTGCCCTCCACTGGACTCTCTCCAATTTTCCCACATCCTTTCTGTAGCGGGGGGCCCAAAAGGGGACGCAATACTCCAGATGTGTCCTCCCCAGTGCCGAATTAGAGGGGAATAATCACTTCCCTCGATCTGCTGACAACGCTCCTACTAATGCAGCCCAACATGCCGTTAGCTTTCTTGGCAACAAGGGCACATTGTTGACTCATATCCAGCTTCTCATGCACTGTAATCCCCAGGTCTTTTTCTGTAGAATTGCCGCTTAGCCGGTTGGTCCCCCGCCTGTAACAGTGCATGGGATTCTTCCATTCTAAGTGCAGGACTCTGCACTTGTCCTTGTTGAACCTCATTAGATTTCTTTTGGCCCAATCCTCTAATTTGTTTAGGTCCCTACCCTCCAGCATATCTACCTCTCCCCCCAGCTTAGTGTCATCCGCGAATTTGCTGAGGGTGCAACCTATCCCGTCATCCAGATCATTAATAAAGATGTTGAATGAAACCAGCCCCAGGATCGTCCCTGGGGCACTCTGCTTGATATCGGCTGCCAACTAGGCATCAAGCTGTTGATCACTGATGATCTAGCCAGCTTTCTTACAGTTCATTCATCCAGTCCACACTTCTTTAACTTGCTGGCAAGAATATTGTTGGAGACCGTATCATAAGCTTTGCTAAAGTCAAGGTATATCACATCCACCACTTTCCCCATATCCACGGAGCCAATTATCTCATCTTAGAAGGCAATCAGGTTAGTCAGGCATGACTTGACCTTGGTGAATCCATGTTGACTGTTTCTGATCACTTTCTTCTCCGCCAAGTGCGTCAAAATGGATTCTTTGATTTTCCCTTTTTTAAAGATGGGCAATATATTTGCCTTTTTCCAGTCGTCCTGGACCTCCCCCGATCACCACAAGTTTTCAAAAATAATTGCCAATGGCTCTGCGATCACATCAGCCAACTCCCTCAGCACCCTTGGACTTGTGCTTGCCCAGCTTTTCTAAATATGCTGGACATGCAGCTTATTTAGAAGCGGGGGCACTGCGAGACCTAGAGGGGATGTGTTGAGAACAGCTGTCGGAAGGAGGGGCATCAGACCTGACTGAAGCTTAATCCCCGGACACAGCCAAAAAGAGGCGCTCAGTAGTGAATAAATCCCATGACAAGGCCAACCACCTGAAATGTTGTCTTAAGCATTGTATACCTACTTTGTTATTTTAGTTTTCCAGAAATGGTCCCTATACCTGAGCCACGTTTGACTCTAGATCCAAACCTCAAAACGTTCCAATTTGCGGTGTTTCTTCTCTAAAAACAACATGAAAATCTAAAGGGAAAGTAACTTTTTTGTGCAAACCACTACCCAGTCACCAGCAAAGGAATATGGTACACATACATATAAGGCTGATTTATAATCCAGTCTATTTGGGACTATAAGGTCATTTTATTTTAGAACATCAAGTGGTATTGTGATCACAATTAAATTCTAAAACAGATTCTTTCCATCATCCTGTTAAAGCAAGCAAGCAGGCTTCTGCCTTTTATATCACAGGCTAGAGAAATATACTAGTTTTTAAGTGTTTTACCGAAACAGAATTTGTGAAATTCAGTAGTTCATTTAAAAAATTCACCTGTCTCCACAATTTAGAAATGTTTCACTTTTTGGAAGAATTCAATATATTTCTCTCTACTTTTACTTACAGGCACGTGGACTTTTCGAAACATCTCAGCTCCTTTGTGTGCATCCAGTAAAGCAATGTCTTGGGGAGTGGAAACAATCACTGCCCCTGGGAACAGAAAACATAAAATTAGGTTTAAAACTTATACTCAGAATTATACTACCAAGCTTATTTTGGAGTATTTTACTTCACTGAAGAAAAAGTTGCTTCTTTATATACTTAAAATATAGACAATAAAAATTATGATGAAGAGTTTAGTTTTAGATTATAAAGTGACTGGAACCAAGGTTCCCAAATTACGGTACAGAGAGTTAAAAAACATTATATGCTTTCTAATATTATTTTTCTATGTAAACAATTGTAGTTGCTATATTATTGGGAGGGAAAGGGAGCGGCCCATGCAATCACAGAAGGGAAAAGAGATGCTCCATGAGACAATATGTTCATAAAAATGTGGTCCACTGTACGAAAAAGTTCGAGAACCTTTGGATTAACAGTAACAATAGCCTATCTTCAAGTAATAAGGCAAACACCCTGTGACCAGCCCACTAGCTTTGTGGCAGGGTTATGCCAATTAATACAAGTGATCTATGGTCATGAGCCTGCAACCTCTGCACTAGGAATAGTTCCTTTGAGTGCTTTAGGATTTCTCATGTGAACAAGATTACTTGCATGAGTAAGAATTTGTATGCTTTGGCTTTTAGGTTTGAAAGGGGCAAAGAGTGACTCACTGCTCAGGCAGGAGTTTAGACTAAAGATCTGTCTCCAGGCTACTTGCCTACTGATAGCTAGTGTTTCCATTATTATTCAATATATAAATACCCACTAGAGCAGAGATCGGCAACCTTTCAGAAGCGGTGTGCCGAGTCTTCATTTATTCACTCTAATTTAAGGTTTTGCGCGCCATTAATACATTTTAACATTTTTAGAAGGTGTCTTTCTATAATATCTAACTAAACTATTGTGGCATGTAAAGTAAATAAGGTTTTTAAAATGTTTAAGAAGCTTTATTTAAAATTAAATTAAACTGCAGAGCCCCCCGGACCGGTGGCCAGGACCCAGGCAGTGTGAGTGCCACTGAAAATCAGCTCGCGTGTCATAGGTTGCCTACCCCTGGCACTAGAGCCTAGCAATAGGATTTGCCTCTGAGTACAATTTAAAGCATTTTACAAAAGTTAATATCAAGGCTGCTGGTTACTATGCTATAATGTTCCTGGATTAATACATTCTGAAATAACGATGTGAACAACACTTTTTGCATTCACTTATAACAGTAACTCCTGCATGTTTTTGGGTAAGAAGCACTACTATGAAAGTCTGGATTAAGAATGTCCTCATGATTTTCCCTATTCCGAAAAAAGAATGTAGTGTAAAAGATCACAGTTTGGGAGAATTGTTTAGCTCTAGTTTCATAAAATGGAACCAAGTCTCTCAAATATTTGTTACCACAATGCTCTTATATAATCATATTGACCTACAACCACAGGAAAAATATGCCAGACTTCACATTTAAAACAATTAAAAGTTACAATTCTGCACATACAACATAATCTAAGAGAGGCAGAGTAACATTATGTACTGAAAAGTATATGCAATTTGCTAAACAAATATAATTTTCCTATTGTACTGTGATGCTACTACTCTCCAATAATTCCCAATTTTTTCTATTCGCGCTAAGAATTTTATCTTCTAAAATATTATTGCATATTCACAAATACATTTTATATGTAAAGATATTAATAAAATGTTTTCAATTAAAAAAACAAATTAAAAAGATCCCCTCCTCATTCCAACTCTGTGGTGTGGAAACCGATCAACAACTCATATGTAATTTATTTACACTCTGAAAATTTACATAATAAGCTTTTTATATTCAAATATTCCAATAAAAATTAATTTAAAGGCATACATAGGAAAAAAAACAATTACTGTGTAATCAAATGAAGAAACTAAAATTGTCCTTGTTATAGATAACAAAAGTAGTAAATTCCTAATGGGGAAAATTATATTAGATGCTTTCATGCCTTGTCACACATGAGGCAAGCTGTGTTTCCATCTCTGTCTAGTGTCATGTTTCTTGCTCCATTGTAGTCTACTTCCATGACAGAGACATGTTTCTCAATGGTTTTCTTATGCCATGTTCTCCTCCTCTTTTTCATCTTCAACCAAGTGATATTGTGTCATGGGTTTGTCTAGAAATAAGGGTTTTTTTTACATCTGTACAATATGCCCAAACCACTTCAGCCTTCTTTCTCAAATCATTGCCTTTACATCAGCATTAGTTACTATTTATTCCACCAATGGACACCAAGTATTCTCAGCAAGCATCTATGTTGGAATGCATCAAGTTTCCTGTTATGGGCTTCAGCTATTTGCCCAGTTTCAAAAGCATATAACAATACCAGTATCATAACAACATTGTACAATTTTATTTTAGTTCTTGTGTGAATCTCCCTGTTTTTCCAAATATTTGCCAGTCACAAAAAAGCTCTACTTATTTTCCCAATTTTTGCTTACACCTCCTTACAGAGTTGGCACTCAGCACTAACTTCCAAGATATACAAAATCACTAATAATCCTGTAGTCTTCACTATCAATCACATAAGCACCATCAATGCTGACTCCTCTTTCAACAATCATGACTTGCATTTTCTTTTGGCTTATTCTTAAACCTACTTTAGCACCCTTACTTTTAACATTGATAGTTATTTTCATGGCATCATAATCCATCTCCAACATGTCATCTGCAAATTCAAGAGCTTAAAGTTTTCTTCTACTCCACATAACTCCTGTATCTTCCTTTGATGTTGCTCTATCATAATGCAGTAAAGAAAGGGTAATAAAATGCCACACTGCAGTGTTGATATCAAACCAATCGGCCTCTGTCTCTCTCTCACAGCATTTTGACCTTCATAAAGCATCCTGATCAGTGACACTGTTTCTAGGAAACTCTTTTGTTGCAAGATCTTCCTCAGCAACTCTCTATGAATGCATTCAAAAGCCTTGGTGAACTCTATGAAGTCCAAGACTAATCTTCTACCATAGGAGAGCCCTTTCTCAATCAATCATCTCAGGATAAAGATGTGATCTACACACAATCTTTCTGGTCTAAAGCCTGCTTACTCATTACAGTTTTTCATCTATGTCCAGTTTGACTCTGTTCCACAACATACTGCAAAACACTTTTCTGGGTACTGAAAATAATGTTATTCCTCATAAGTTATCGTATGCCGCTTCTTTTTTTAATATTTTACTGATCACACCTTTCTTCCAATCCTCTAGGGAAAGTTCTTTTTCCAAAACTATATTACAAATTAATATCCAGATCCATCCTTTTGAAGGTGTGCCTTGAGGAGAAAACCCATTGTCTAGCTGATTACCTATTCACAGTCTCCTCGAAAACCCAAAATGGAAAAGTAAGTGACTCAGATTCACAAGTGTGCTTGTTCTGAGCCAAAGTGGTTATGATGTAATCACAGGGAAAACTCTTGGAGGGGTTCAAAGGATTGTTCACCAGCCACAGCCCTTGTTGGAGTCACAGGGCAATCTGAGGTAAGCTTAGTAGTATGTGTGTAGGTTCTTTTATTAGTTTTAATATGTTTTCTCTGTAACATTTTTACTATAAGAATAAGTGTGCTTGCTTATAAAGAACTATGTGGTAACTGAACTGTGACAATTACACTATTTGTAGCCTTGGAAGAGTAAGCAAAGCACAGAGCCATCCTGTTTAGTGAGTCCTTCCTTGCTGGGGAATAACACGGTGTAGGCAGGAAACTGTGCAGCCTGGAAAAAATCTCAGTAAGCAGAGAGAGAGATGTGGGTCTCCGCCCAGCAAAGGTGATGGCTGGAGAACTGGAAGTCTGAGAGTGGGTGTCCTTGCTGGACCCTGGAGGGGAAATACAGGTGCAACTGTCTGCCCTGAACTGCGACAGACACAACTGTGACTTTGTAAGCATGATGATAACTGCTTACACACCGGGAACAATTTCTTGGAGTTGCCTCTCATTTATGCTTCTTTGGCTTTTCTCACTTTTTTTTTTTTTGTCAAGCTATTCTTTCATCTTTCAGATACAACTTCTTTACTTCTAACTTTTTCTGCATACTCCCATTGCAGGATGTATTGTTGTTTGCCATATTTTAGCTGCTTAATTGCTTTCTCTATTTCTGCTTCTAAAATTGGACTGGATGAGGAAGACTCCATTCAGACCGTATTCAGTACCCTACTCAAGCAGGCAAGATGACATTCACGTGGAGGGAGTTGAATAATCCTTGACAACACCAACTCTAGTGGAATGGGAATTAGTCGACTCAAATTATAAGAGTATGTTTTGTTACAAATCACGATAAATTAATTATCCTCCAGTGTTGAATGATATAGAGGAACAATAGGCTTGCTTTAGAGGTATTTGCAGGAAGCTGCCCCAAATCACTTGGATCAAGAGAATCAAGAAAAGAAGTGTGGATACAGCTACAAACATAGAAACTGATTGAGGAAAGAAAAGCCTTAAAAAAGAGGCAAGTGTAGGTGACACAACAAGAAAAACAACCAACAATGAAACGGCAGTATCTAGAGCAGGGGTCGGCAACCTTTCAGAAGTGGTGTGCGGAGTCTTCATTTATTCACTCTAATTTAAGGTTTTGTGTGCCAGTAATACGTTTTTAGAAGGTCTCTTTCTATAAGTCTATATTATATAACTAACTATTGTATATAAAGTAAATAAGGTTTTTAAAATGTTTAAGAAGCTTCATTTAAAATTAAATTAAAATGCAAAGCCCCCCGGACGGGTGGCCAGTACCCGGACAGTGTCAGTGCCACTGAAAATCAGCTCGCATGCTGCCTTTGGCACGCGTGCAATAGGTTGCCTACCTCTGATCTAGAGAGACAAAAGTTATGTCAAAAATGAGAGAAAACAGCTGGATAAAAAAGCAGGAGAAGGTGAAGAAGCATCAGAAAGAGCTGACTCTAAGAAACTGTTTCTGGTGTGTAAGCAATTGACATTATGGTTTCAGAGTCACAGTGACACAGTAAAAGCAAAAGATGGAAGACTGTAAACAAAACAAAAGGAATCATGGTGAGAACATTTTAATGGAGTATTCAACCAACCGCAGCCAACAATTCCAATTAATGAATGCAAAGAAAGTGAAGAAGTCCAGCTGAGGGGGGCAAGGAAACCCTAAAAATGATCTGTTAAATATCGCAAAGTCCCATTTCTAACACGCTAGTTAACACATGTGTGGTAAAGCAAAGATCCTGCACCCATGGATGGGAAGTTATCAAATACAATTTATATATATTTTCCCATTGCACCTTTTTGCCCAAAATTAGTAAGAGGAGTAAACAAAGTATTGCCAATATCAACAATCTGACTTGGCACTCCAGGGCTATATTTTAGAGTGATGTGACTCTCAAGTAGTTATGCACTTCAAAATTTCTTCATTCACATCAAATCACAGAAATTGTTATTCACTTGCCATGCTTAGACCAAAATACAGTAACTCCTTGCTTAACGCTGCAGTTATGTTCCTGAAAAATGCGACTTTAAGTGAAATGATGTTAAGCTAATCCAATTTCCCCATAAGAATTAATGTAAATGGGGGGGGGTTAGGTTCCAGGGAAATTTTTTTTTACCAGACAAAAGACTATTTTTATTTATATATATATATACACATATATATATATATATATACACACACACACACACACACACACACATATATACACACACACGCACACAGTATACGTTTTGAACAAACAATTTAATACTGTACACAGCAATGATGATTGTGAAGCCTGACTGAGTTTGTGAAGTCAAAGGGTGGATATTTCCCAGGGATGCCTTACTGCTAAATGATGAACTAGAACAGCTGAGCCCTCAAGGGTTAACACATTGTTGTTAATGTAGCCTCACACTCTACAAGGCAGCACAAATGGAGGGAGGGGAGATAGCATGGCAGAAAGAGACAGAGACACACACTCTATGTGTGTGAGAGAGAGAGCCGCATTGCCCCTTTAAGTATGCTGAACCCACTCTAACTACATTGCCTTTTAAAGTAGATCAGCAAGTTGAGACAGGAGCTGCTGCCAGCACGCTCCCTCCGTCCTGAGCCCGGTTGTGTCCTCGCCCCCCGCCCCATGGAAATGGAGTAAGCAAGGGGCAGGAGCAGGGGGGAGGGGGACACCCTGACATTAGCACCCCTCTTCCTCTCCCCCTGCACAGCAAGCAGGAGGCTCCCGGGAGCAGCTACAAGGCAGAGGGCAGGAGCAGCACATGGCAGTGGGGGGAGGGACAGCTGAACTGCCAGCAATTGATAGCCTGCTGGGTAGCTGCCACACAGGGAACTTAGGGGAGCGGGGAGGTGATAGTGGAGCTGCCGGTCCACCTTGATTCCAAGCCCCCACCAGCTAGCTCCAACAGGCTGCTCTTTCTGCAAGCAGTGGACAAAGCAGGCGACTCCCAAATAACGTTATAAGGGAGCATTGTGCAACCATGTTCCCTAACTGATCAGCAATGTAACAACGTAACGAAACAATGTTAACTGGGATGACTTTAAGCGAGGAGTTACTGTATAGAAGTATTAAGTATTTATTTCTAACATTACCTTTTTGTTTGCTCTCCATTGCCTACACTACTTTCCTAAAATATTAGCCGTGAGTGTTCCCTCTCCTCTGCAACACTATCTCCCTACCTGGCCCAGGCCCATTACTAATCCCTCTGTGGGTCCAAGGGAGGAAGAGGTGGAGACTGGGAAGTAACAGATCATTATTCCTGTAGTCCCACACAATTTACCTAGGAAGATATTGCAGCTCAGGGATATATTGTCTTTTCTGCAGAACTTTGACCAAAGGAGTCTTGATGGGAGCTGCAATCAGGGAGCTTCTGATAGCGCTGTGCCAATGTAGCCACACTGTTGGATTTTAGGTCAAGTATGGTGCCAGAGCTGGTGTGGGAGCACAGGGTCCCTACATGGAAAGCCCTACCTGCCCATATATTCCCACAATCAGCACAGGTTTGGGTTCAATCCAAATGGCCCATTCCATGCTACAAATGGGTTACGGTTGAGAGGGTGGGCAAGTGAAATTTCCTCCTCCACGTCCCCTTTACCCTTTGGAAAAGATGATCTGGGCCACTGACAGTAACATTTCTTTCCCAACTAGTTTTGTTCTTTTCCATTTGTGAGCACTGAGTTGTTCTTGTTTCTTCAGGAGCAGAAAGCAATATGAATCTGTTTAGTTTATCTATCTCTATTGGCATGGTCACCGAGGACAGCACACCTTTGGAAAGGGAATGAGAACTTGTGCTCCCTCTACTGACCATATAGATATAGTAACAGCACAAAAATCTTGCATAATTTGGAAACAGTGGCTCAAAGAAAAGAACAGGGTTTTTTTTCTTTTTTTTTCAAAAATCTATATAAATTATGATAATTTGGTGAGTTTTCTCATCTGGTGCTAAAATGATTCCCTATGGCTCAAACTACTTAACAGTGTCCTCAGTATTTCTATCCCATTCTCCTCCATATTAAAATGAGACAGACCTTCTCCTAATTTAAGCTTCTTGCATCAAAATGTAAATTCAATGAGGTCTCCAACAAGTACTGCATATCAACAGTGCATGCAGTAAAAATAAGTATTTAATATTTATTTTCTTTTTATTCAAGGAGAATCTGAACCATTTTCAATAACTGAATTTCTGAAAGATTTTAGCTGAACATAGCTGATTATTACAGTATAAGTGCAGTTCTACTCTTAGAGGGGTAACAGTTTGTATTAAGGCTCCATTTATAAAAGGTTTATAAAGGGTTAAGAAATGATTAATAGATGCTGTAAGCATGTTATAGATGTGAGTAGTATGTGTTGTATATGATTATAAGCCATGGATATAACCTACCTACTGACTCACTGGATTCTTTAAGAATATATAACAATTTAGTACAATATCTATCAATCATTTAACCCTTTATAAACTACTGACCAATGGAACGTTAAGTCTAACCCTCAAAAGTGACACTCTAAATCCTGAAGAAGAGCTCTGTGTAATTTGAAAGCTTGTCTCTCTCACCAGCAGAAGTTGGCCCAATAAAAGATATTACCTCACCCATCTTGTTTCTTTAAAAATGTCATTTTAGGCAATTGTGTCTCTACCTTCATATTAAACATGGTCTTTTTGCAAGGTTTTGTTTTGTTTAAATTGTCAGCACAGCAAACACACCCTGGGATCTGAGACTTCAGCTAGGTTTGTTTTTTTTAATACATAACCACTAGTAATAGAACTTCTACAGGCCAATTTAGGCTCTAAGTTGGCACCCGCGGGGGCATCTATGGCCTGGCCGGCGGTGGAGCATCTATGGCCTGGCCGGCAGTTGGTGCCCGCACGGGCATCTATGGCATGGCCAGCGGTGGAGCATCTGCCAAAATGCCGCCGAATTTCTGTCAGCGGCAAGCGGCGTCATCGAGAGGCGTCGCCACCGAAATGCCACAGAAATTTGGCAGCATTTCAGCAGATGCTCCACCGCCGCCACGGTCCTTCGTCTGGCGCCCGCCAGACGAAAAGGTTGGGGACCACTGCTCTAAGTGATACATGTGCTACTCCACTCCCTTCAAAATTGTCATATAGGTATAATTTAAGTGAACAGTTCTACTGATGCGCAAGAAATAATCCAGCTCTCTACTTCTTTGCTGTGTTGGCTCTGCAGGGTTAATAGCAGCCAACAATAGTAAAACATTATTTTGATCACTAAAGTAATCGAATATGACTGAATTCATACATGCAGCAGGTCTCTTGAAGAAAAATGTGCAATTTTTACATAGTCGCCTTTCAGAGTGAACCATACATAAGGTTGATTAATTGCACAAACAAGAAGTTGCACAGATTATAATGCTATCACAGCATGTCCTGAAATATTCTTCATATTTTATGTGTACATTTCTGTGCAGAAGAATAATTTCTGTGCGTTGAGTATACTACAGACTTCTAAGTTCAGCCTGGATAAATTTAAGTGACTAATCTACTTGTTTTTACATAAGTACTTTGGCAATATATTGGTTGACAAACCACTAATGTGGGTTGTGCTAACACAAACTATTCTACTATAATTTAAATATTTAATATGCATAACATGAACTAAGAGTAGCGTGTCAGTGACATTTGCATTTCATTCATCCCCAGATGTATATTAACAGTGATCAAACTGCATATCACATTAACACTGACTTCTGACTAGGGAGCTAATCTAACACAGGAAGTTAAAAGCATTGAAGGAACTATTCCACCTGCATACATTGGAACTACTCAGAATTTATCGGGAGGAATTCAGGTCACAAGAGGTTATGAGATGGGCCTTGTGTACAGCCAAATTCTTGGCAACCTAGAAATACTACCTAATATGATAAAGGAACATGAGTAATGGTAATTATCTGCCCAGGAGTGCTGTAAATGTAGTGCTTTGGACAATGAGATGCAAGGTCTCTCTGTAGCATCTCCTTCTGCAGATAAAAAGAGTGACATGGTGTTCTTGGAAGGAGTCTATGATGGGGTGTACCAGGCCTTTGTGGCCCCCAGCTGGAGGCCCCACAGTCCTACTACACCCTTCCCCAGGAAAGGAGAGGCTAGAGAGGTTCATGGAAGCAGCCAAAGAGAGCCCACCAGGCTCAGATAAAAGGAGATGCAGGGCCTTAGCTGGTAGTTTCTAGTTGGGACAAGAGGGGCAAAGCACAGAGCTCCTCTTTGGCCAAAGGAGCTCAAGGGATAACCAGAGTTTGGTTCTGGCTGCATTTGCCTAAGCTGAGAGAGGACCTAAGGTAAAGGGACCAGGTGGGAAGAGGTCAAGGAAATAACAGCAGAAGATTGCAGTAAGCAGTATGCTGCTACTGTTTACAGGATCCCAACCCACTACTCAGGTTTCTCCCAACCAGCAAAGTGGTATAAACCCCAAGACGGGGACAAGGTTTATTGGGAAACCTGAGTGAAGGATATAATTTAAAGGACTGAAGGCCCTAGTAAGAACTCTTTTGCTACCCCAGAAAGGGTTCATTTTGACTGTGTGACTGGGACACTGAAGACCTGCCAAGTGAGCTCAACAATCTATAAGGGGTGCCAAGCGTGTGAAAGGCCTGCAGTACTGCATTCATCAGCAGGATGAATGCCCAAGAGGAGAGTGCCCCCATTACAGAGTCACATGCAGACCTCAGTGCAATGACAGACAGCTTGATCTGACCATGTCTCACACATTCCTCCAGCTTTGAATCCCCTTTTCCACTAAAAGAACAAGATGCTTTTAGACAAGATTTCCAGATTGTAGATGGACTGGGGAATCTGTACCGTCTCCACTCTGTAACTGCTTTGAGCTGCTCCCATTGTGATGAAATGTCTTGTTATTTTTCAGATAAATTTGATCAGATTAGGGATGAGCTGTCTGCTTCTGTGGTGACAGAGCAAGGTCTGGAAGGAACCAAGGGCCTTATTTTCTGTGCTAGAGTTTCAGCTGGTGATGCTCACTGAGGTACTGGAGGTGTGGAGAAAACTCAGTCCCACAACCTGTACTTTGGATCCATGTCCTTCCTGTTTTCTGAAGGCTAGTGGAAAAGTTCTTGGTCCTTGACTTGTGGAGACTGTCGATACTTCCGTTGGAGGGCAGTCTGCCTGTTGCTTTGAAGGAAGCACCAGTGTTTCATTATTAGTTTTGACTTTGCCCAAAAAGTCATTGTTTGATGTTGACACTCTAGTTAATTCTTGGCCAGTATCACATATTCCCTTTTTGGGTAAGACTGTGGAGTGAAAAGTCTGTAGTGAGAATTCTCACAGTACCTAGATTCCTTTGATCTCCTTGACTCTTGTCAGGCTGGGTACAGACCTGGCCAGGGCACACGGACTGCATCGACTGGTGGTGGATGAAGATCAGGTGTCCATGCCTATATTATTAGGTCTACAAGATGCCTTTGATGATATTGATCATGAAGTGTTGTTAACTCACCTGAGGAGCCAGGTGGGAATGAACAGGACTTCCCTTCAGTATCTTCATTCTTTTCTCTTGGAGAGATCTCAGTGGATAATAGCTATCATTTGCTCCTATTCCTGAAGAGCTCTTAGATGTCTGGTGCCACAGGGTACAATTCTGTCAACCCTCCTGTTCAACATATATATGGAACTGTCGAAGGAGGCATAGGAAGCAGTGTTTTCAGTATGCTGAAGGCACCCAGGTGTAGGTCTCCATCTCATCCAATTCTGACTGCAGTTCCATACCTCAGCCAATATCTAGTTGAGATTGGGTCATGGAAGAGAGTGAGTTGTCTGACGCTCAACGCACAACAGATTGAGGTGAAGGTGGTGGGCTGGGGAAAGCAGCAAGAGGAGATGGGGCACAACAGCAGTCCCTTTAATTGAGGGGGTGCATTCACCATTAGTTACCAGGGTTTACAAATTAGGTGCAGTTCTAGACCCCAAGCTGCTGCTGGATGATAATGTTTCAGCAGTAACCCAGTCCACTTTCCTTTTGGATGCAGATCTTAACAACATTGCCCAAGGCCTTGTTACTTCAAAATCAGACTACTGCAATGCCCTCTGCATGGCACAAAATCTCAATACATTCAGAGGCTGAAGCTGATGTAGAATAAAGCAGCTTGCTTACTGAATGGGGACAACATGCTGGGAGCATAGGACAACAGTACTGTGGGATCCATGCTAGCTGCCTACAGGTTTCAAAGTAGAGTTTAAGGTGTTAACTATGACCTATAAAGCCCTTAGCCTCAGAACTGCCTGCTTGAGAGACTGCCACTCCTCCGTTCCATACTGCCACAGCAACAATCCGCAGAGGCTCTCAAGGTGGATCCCTTCTTGTTAAAGGAAAGGGGGCTGCTAGCAGGGCATTTACTGTGAGGTCTCCTAGACTCTGGAACTTGCTCGCCCTTGGTCCAAAATAGTCCAAATTTGGTGACATTATGGGCAAACAAACAAAAAAGACATCTGTTTGGCAGGATTTTTGGAGATGGCTGAGAGTATGTTTCTGAAATGATAATGTGGAAGAAAGGAGCTTTTTTTTGTAGAAGGCTAACTGGTTGAGTTCCTGTCTGAATGACCATTTTTATACTGTGGGGATTATGTTGTGATATTAATTAAATGTTAGGGCACCCAGAGCCTTTGTACAAGCATCCTTTTTATTATCTAAATCAAAATAGTCACTGCCTCGGATGCTCTGCATATTTCTCCCTTTACCGAGTTATCAGCTCTTGCCTCTTTCTGCCCTGCCACACTCCACCAATCATACAGCCTTGAATGCTCACTTGCCTGACTATCTACAGATTAAATAAAAATCTGAATGTTCCCCTTTGATGGACAATCACCCTTTTAAAAAAAAAGCACCACTTCTGGGAGGCTTTCAAGCCAAGGGATGAAAATGTGGTGAAGGAGGTCTAATTTCCACAGAAGAACATATGTTTTATTTATAAAAGAAGACACAGCACTAAGATTCAGCTTTAGTTACTGCCAAACACCATCCTATACTCACTATGTTTTAAATCATTTATTTGTCACCCTCTGAGAAAATAACTAGAGAAGAGGATACAGTACCATTAATCATATGGGTGTCTCTCACCTTTTGTAACTGTCAGACCAACCCCTTGTTTTATCTTCCTATTCATAATACTTGGTCTACAAATGTAGTCATCATAGCTGATCTAGTACTTATCACATATTTATGCCTCTGTTGGCAAAGCCCAGAGAGAACCTCGGATAGTAAATACAGTATATTGTGCTGCTTTTTCCAATACTTAGATACTAAAAAAGTTCATAGAAGTCTGACTGAATATATAATCACTTCAACCAGTCCCTGAAATATGTGTTAAATTAGTCTGCCTGCACTATCAAAGAGATACTAACATTTAAATCTATATTGAAAAAGTTCTGAGCCATTCATGCATTAACTTGTACTATATTTGGAGCTATAAATTATATTTATAATGTCTGCTGTGGACGGAAGATTCACACTGAAATACTAAGTGTGTCCAAAAATTAGATAACCCTGGATAATTATCTGAATTCTTCAACCACCAGCTGTGCTATATCTGACAACAGAAAAAAAATTAGTATATGAATTATATCTTGATGAATAAAACAAAAAAAAGTTATATAGTCACACAGGATTATAGATATGTTCGCTATTTAAATTGCCCTAAACCTATAAGGATTTTCTTTAGTGCAATTATACAAAAACTGGAATGCATGTATGAGACAGCATGATCTGACATAAATCAATGTGGATGTCTGAATCAACATGCAAGAATCTCACACAACAAACCTGACTTTAAAAAAAAACAAAAAAACCCCACCAGCTAACTTCTACAAAAGTGCCCACAAAAAGCTGCCAGAAAAGGCTGCCTTGCCGACTCTTGTCAGTAAGAAAGACTGGAGGATAGAATGAAGTGTAAGGAACAGACTAAAAGATGTGAAAATGACAGTATTTGATTGGATGCACTCCAAACTGGATTTGCATAAGTGTAAGAGAGATCCAGTGGTTACACTAGTGGGTAAGTTAAACACCTTTGAACTTAAACTGTATGAACAAATGTGATTTGCTCCTGTTTGATGAGTTCTTATAGAGACAGATTTCTACAAAGGGTTTTGGTCATTCCTCTTCCAAATGGACCAATGAACAGAAATCCTACCAGGAAGCTTGCCGTTTCAGTTGGTTCAAAGGGACACAGAACTTGAAAAATCATGCATTCTGCTCCCCTAAGGTATGCAACAACATCCTAGAAACATCAACTGCAATTGTATTTCAAATCTGATTTGAAATTCTCCAATTTTATGACTTGCTTTTATATGTTAATTTCTGGGCAGACTGAGAGGGTTGTTTGCACATCTGTGACTTTTGGTTCACGAGCAGGAGCCACTATGACATATGGCGAGGAACTACTCTGGAAGCCACATACTCTCTCCTCTGTTTACTCTGTGAAACTGTGTGAGGCAAATAGCTCTAGTCTGGAACAGAGACATGAATTTGAGTAAATTTATTATCTTGCCAATGCATGATATTATGGCTAATAAAACTTTTTACTAATGTATACTTCTTGTTTCTATTAATTATTATAATTTGTAAGCTATAGTTGATCCACTCCAAAGTCTACAGAGTAGAGGGTGGAATGACATTGGTTCTACCTATCGTGTGTCTGTTCTGTCAGAGAAGAGAGACTGTCAGTCTCCAATGCCATCAATCTGTCACGTTTCACTAAAACTAATTCCACTTTCATTTAAATAAAGGGAGGAAAAATAGGCAATTTTTCATGTAGTTTAAAATCAAGCTTGATAATTCAGACTGCCTAGGAGGAAGAAAGGTTTGTATTTATAAGGCCCTAGGTCCTTCTTTCTCTAAGAGATCCAATTCCTACAGTCCATGTGGCCTTCACTGCCCGATGGTTAGATAATCTTCCTAAACGGAGGGATAGATAAATATATCTCTTGGCTATAATCAAATGTATATTCATTATGGAGGCTAAAACTAGTTATCTTTTATTTATTCTTCTATATCCAATTTATTCTGGATTTCAGATTTTTTTATACAATATAAAATATATGTTGTAGTCCAGTCTCACATACAATAGATGAAGGATTCACCTTATCCCCTCCACTTCATTAGTTTATGCCAAATGGCTGCCAATTTGATACCGAACACAAAATTTTCCAGTTTCCCAAGAACAGAGAAGTGTTAGGAAACCAGCAGGCTACTCAAACATGTGCATTCAATATAGATGGCAAGGCAGTCACCTCTGCACACTCCATAAACTGAAAGTGAAATGGGAGAACAATGAACAAGTCAGAAGGAAAACAAACATGAATATAATCAATGGTTTCCACTCTAATCTGACCGAGGGAACTACAATAAAATTCCTTATTGGAAGGCAGATCAGTGGCGGAAAAAAGGAGTTCTGGCCAAACAAGAAAATACATCCATTTTATCTAGCCACACCTTGTTCAATAGTTTTGTTGAAGAATTACAGATAGTAAAATCATGCTAAATAACTTGTATCTTGACTGGAATGTGGATCATAGTGATAAAACCAACAATTGTTTCCTACCCAGCACCCCTTTAAATAAACAGCTGTAGACACACACAACTGCCACAATTTGCTCCCTCCAATCAAAAGAATGAGAGGATGATTTTTTTGCTAATATCACAAATGAGTCAGAGTTTAAAAATGTATTTCATTGTTTTGTTTCTTACCTGTCATTTGGGTATTGCTCCAACTACCTCCTCTTTCATTGAGGGAATTATCTGTATATGATGTTAGGTTTAAAACATTCTTCCAGATTTTTTTTTAAAGTGTCAATTCCTATCCTACAACCAAAATTTTGTAACCCATCTTCTCATTTCTCATTTAAGCAACCATAAAAAAAAACAACCTTTGCCAGTACAGTTTTTTTTTCTGATTGTGGGAACATGTGCACATGACTGGCGTAGGTTTCATGTAGTGAAGTCCCTCCACTACAAGTTTCCTTCAAGAAAGAAAGAAAGAAAGAAAGAAAGAAAGAAAGAAAGAAAGAAAGTTTCCATACACTGCCTGTTATAAAAAAGCCACAGTCAGACAGAATGCAGAAAATGTAATGCAAACACTACATCTCACATGTGCACACCTGCAAATCAAGGCAATTATAAACTTCATGCACACCACACTTGAGACTATACATCTAAATGCAAAAAACTGTATAGTGACCTTGAGAGAAAGGATTTATACCACTAGCACTATCACAATCCATGTTACCCTCAAGAGAAACACAAAGTACAAGAAAATCAGAGAAGTAACTGATGATGGGGCAACAACAGATTCTTTCTGTAAAAACTGAAAGAGAACACCCAACTAAGAATAAGATGGCACACAGAAGAGAGCAGCAGAATATTGTATGCAACTCTGCTAGAATTCATCCAGAACCATGTGACACTGGGTATGTCTACACTGAAAAGAAAAACCTGGCATTGAGTCTTAGAGCCCAGGTCAACTGATTTGGGCTCACAAGGCTGGTGCAGCAGCACTAAATAAACAAAAGCAGAGTAAACTGAGCAGGAACATCTACACTGTTGTTTTTAAGCTCCACAGCCCAAGCTCTGCAATCCCAAATCTCCCACGGGGTGCAGGAGCTGCAGGCGGGCCCTCACTGCTTGCAGTGGCCGGGAGCTACAGAGTCGGTGGGGAGACCCTGCAGCTCCTGGCCACTGGGGCTGAATTCATGGAGGTCGGGGGAAATCACGGATTCAAAGATTTCCACGACCTCCCTGAAAAAAAACCGTAGCCTTAATCATAATGCTTATAAGGAGCCTTTCTAGCCAGACTGCAAACTATACACAACATACAACAGCGAGGAAATTCTAGAGAACAGGATGAAGCTCTATAAATCACCATAATCATCTAACCAATGAAGACCCAAGGCACTATAAATCCAATCAATCCTTGTCTGCTGTATTCATTTTCAGCACAAGCACAATAAACTTATTATTACACTGTATTTCAATCAGGCTAGAATCAACCTCAAACTAACACTCTCTACATAAATGACTATTGGGAATGACAAATGAGAACTGCTGCTGTGTACTGCCAAACCTAACTAGAGAAAACTAGGAATGAAAAAATAAACTTGAGTTAAATTAATACTGTGATTAACACCCTCTCATCCCCCAACCCCACTATGTTAAAATAAAGCCCTGCCATTTTAGAGTTGAAGTTTAAATGCCATTCTTAACTCAGCCCAGAATTTAGGGTCACCAGGAGTTATGAAAGCTCAGATTCATAGGAGGATATCTTATCAACAGCAACCACCAGTTTTAAAGATGACACAGAGAGAAAAACAAATGAATTTGTCAACTTTTCTGTTTCTTTAGAAAGCTTGAAGAAAGCCTGAATTTTTTTTTAATTGTGTTTTTTTGTTATTATTATTATTTTAACACCTTAGAAAAGATTTTGCATACTCTGCTTTTATTGGAAAACCTCAATGAACATACAGAGAACAAGTAGGTTTTTAAGAATCACAAAAACTCTGGAAATGAAATCTGATTAACAGAGGATAAATAATTTGCATTCTGTTTAAACAGTGGTCCTAATTCTCCAACCTTTTACACTAGTGTAACTCTTTATATTGACATAAAAGGGCTGCAACAGACAGAAGACTCAAGCACACTTTTGTTTACACCTGTTTAATTCAAAGGACAGGCAAATACAGTTAGAAAAAAAAATCCAGTGTTAAGAGTTAATACCCTCACTTTGTCAATTAATAATGTATAGAGCTTGCAGTACATATGGATGGGATTGTCTACATAGTAAATGGAACCAAAATAACTAAACAGATTGTAATTCACATCTTTAGTTATTTCAGTTCACGTTTGTGTGTGGACATACTTGTTTCAGAAAACAGAAGTGCTCTATTTCAAAATAACTTAATTCAATTAAAAAAAATCAAACTTTTTCTAAATAAGGCACTTAATATAAAAAGAAAAAATGAAAATAGTTATTTTCAGTATGTAATAATAATAATATAATATATGGAGATATACCTATCTCATAGAACTGGAAGGGGACCTGAAAGGTCATTGAGTCCAGCCCCCTGCCTTCCCTAGCAGGACCAAGTACTGATTTTTGCCCCAGATCCCTAGGTGGCCCCTCAAGAATTGAACTCACAACCCTGGGTTCAGCAGGTTAATGCTCAAATCACTGAGCTATCCCTCCCCCTAAATAAAACACTTATTCCAGAATCAGAATAAGCCATCTGGTGGTTTATATCAAAATAAATATTCTTGAATAATTATTTAGGAATAGCTATTTCGGTAAATTTCCAAGTGTAAACAAACCCTAACTTATGCTCTTAATCAGCTTTCAGGTCTTACAAACACTACTGTCAAAGGCAAACCTGTGTCCATCTGATCATTGTTAGCAAGCCAAAGCCATAGGATTTATATTGCAATTGTTTGTTTGTGATTTATCTAAAATGTTTCTTTCATATAACTCATTTATTCTCACATTCTCCTTCAAACACCCTGTCAGATAAAGATAAAGCATACAGAGCACGCTCAGCATACAATATCCTGATTGCACACCACATTCAGTGGTGATATAAGGTACTAAGAAAGTGTGGTATCTGCAGATGTTTCTTAAGTACATGCCGGGATATTTCTGCAAAAGCCCTCAGTTAGCAAATGTAAAGCAGCTACTTCAAAAACCTAATATAGTTTTAAAAACAAAAGGGAAACAGGTTTAATGTGCCATATAGGGTAAGGAATTCCCAGCTCAAGATGCACAAACAAACATTTTTCAAATTATTTCTTTTAAAAGGAAATGCTGACAGGAGACAAGCAGTGAAGGAACACACATCAATGAGACAAGTAGTTGACAAGTATGTTTGTTAGAAAGAACAGCCATGTAACACACAGCTTTTAGAAGTATACCATACAATTTTATATTCTGTTAGCAACCTGTTAAGAGCCTTAGGCACAAGTGAAATAACCATCGAAAACTTTTACTATTACTTCAGTTTGCTACTGCTTAAAAAGAAAAGTAGGAGGGAAGGAGTGCCAAAGGAAACAGATGTATGTATGCACATATGAGCTTGTTTGTTTGTAACTTTGGTGTCAACAGAGTGGAAGCTGTACAAGGCAGTACCATATTATTTCCCTTAGACATCAACATATTTACCTGATAGCCGCAAAAGTATTAGAGAAACTTCTCTAATTAAGCTAACAATCGCCATTGACATGAGAGTTACTGTCTCTTCCTGGAAACATAATTTAAGACTCCCTTCTCTCTTTCTTTTGCCAAATACTAACAATGGTATGGTATCAGAGGGGTAGCCGTGTTAGTCTGGATCTGTAAGAGCAGCAAAGAGTCCTGTGGCACCTTATAGACTAACAGACGTATTGGAGCATGAGCTTTCGTGGGTGAATACCCACTTCGTCGGATACAACAGTGGTATGTAATCTATCACTGAAATCAGCCTCTGTACCAGATGACTGGGGGATAGCTAATGTAATGCCACTTTTTAAAAAGGCTCCAGGGGCAATCCTGGCAATTACAGGCCAGTCAACCTAACTTCAATATCAGGCAAATTCGTTGAAACTATACTAAAAAAACAGAATGGTCAGAACCAGATGAACGTGATTTGTTGTGAAAGAGTCAACATGTTTCTAAAGGGAACTCATGCTTCACCAATCTATCAGAATTCTTTGAGGGAGTCAACAAGCATGTGGACAAGGATGATCCAGTTGATATAGTATACTTGGACTTTCCGAAAGCCCCTTCATATAACAGAAGAACCAGGGGTTCCCCAATGACGTTAATAGGCAGCAGGTTTAAAACAAACATAAGGAAGTACTTCTTCATGCAATGCAGAGTCAACCTATGGAACTCATTACCAGTGGATGTTCGAAGGCCAAAAGTATAACTGGGTTCAAAAATGAATTAGATACGTTCATGGAGAACAGCCAAGATAATAAGGAATGCCATGCCATGCCCTGGGTCTCCCTAAAACGCTGATTGCCAGAAGCTGGGACTGGATGATGGCAGATGGATCACTCAATAAATTGCCCTGTTCTGTTAATTCCCTCTGAAGCATCTGGCACCGGCCACTGTTTGAAGACAGACTACTGGACTAACTGAACCATTGGTCTGACTCAGTACGGCCACTCTTATGTTCTTATGTTTTAAATTTCTGTCATTCATTCTGTTCACTGCTGACAGTGGTCTCTGTCAAAGCATATTAGATGGACAAACCTACAACCACTCATTCAAGGCCTGATCCTGTAGGAAATGCCTTTGCCTTTTGAAAGGCAGCATCTTTAACTCCCATTGTGGTCAATGAGATTTGTGGACACTTAGTATGTCACAGAGTTGAGCCATACGAATTCAAATCTCCAGCTAAAATTCAAATTCAGAACACCAGAGAAAGGAGGATCCATTAGTGTGTTAAAGCATGGTGTATTTTGCCTGATTAAGCTTTGTGCATTAAGAAGATTGCTTGACTTGTAACTAAAAAAAAAAAAAAATTATCAAGACAAACTTTTTAAAACTCTATTAGCATTCATATGCCACAATGAAAAGTGACAGGGAATATATTTTCTATTATTAACTCTACCTCCATCAATTTACAATGCAATTGCTTTTTCCCAGAACATTGATTTGTTCAAATTCTCTAGCTTTCTAAGTCTGTTAACTTAAAAAAAAAAAAACTGTGTCACTGCTGACATTTTAAAGATTGTTTGTACTTTTCATCAGCATTCAGAGAATATTTTCATATTATGTTTCTATACATTTCTAGTATTTTCAACTGTAATTTTCTAAAAGATGTTTCTATTGCTATGAAGAATTAAACATATTGAAGTATTTGAAAGAGTCACAGTAAAAGTGTACCTGTAACTGGAATATTTTGTGAGACTGATAACTGTACGTCTCCTGTTCCAGGCGGCATGTCAATTACTAAGTAGTCCAGTTGACCCCAGTCTACCTAAAAAAGATTTAAATGCATTTTAAAAAGAGAGTTGCACCTTCTGGGAAACACAGCCTGAAATTAAACTTGGTACAATGTATAATAAATGCACCAATGGCACACCTCAGGAGACTGATATTATAAATCCCTTTTAGTCTTGCTTTTAGCAAGCAATCAAGACAGATTTTCTAAACAATTTGCAAATTTGTTGGCTACTTGAAGCTATGCCTCTGAGCATAACTTTGCCCTTCTTATGAAGGATGATCTTCTTTGACATTTTCCCCACAAAACGTAATCACAATCTCATTATTCTAAGTTGTTTATGTCAGAAATGCTGAATCATGTAACAGAGGTCATAAGAAAGTGTTATATAAATTTCAAGTCAAACTACTACTTCTTGTAACAATATTCCTTAGCAATTGTTTTCATTAATTTTTAAAACAATCTTGCTCACTGTTTATAACTTCTTAGATGTTTGAAACTGTATAAACTGCCTTACCAAATTTTTTTTCTAGTTTATTATTGTGGTTTTACTCATCAATGAAGAGCTTTCAAGACTGGCTTTTAATTAGGGAAAAAATAGCAGTGAAGTATTGGGTTAAACAAAATCAAAAGAGATAATTATATAGATTTAGCATGTTCATAAGACACAAAGAATATATAGTTTAGATTTGGTGCCTAACAACCAGCAAAGCTTCCTGTTAAAAATACTGGGCCCAAATCTGGGGGTGCTGTGATTATTTTGTTCTATTTTGTATGATGTAAAGTAAGCATATAGTTTGCTTAAACATTTCCCAAGGAGATTTCCATGCATCATCAGGCTCCCAGTTCAATGCCGAGATGGTATTAAGTAGAATTAGTGCGATCTAACTACCACTGGGTCTTTCCTCTCTCTGGCACCGAGGCTTTTGAGAGTACAGCTGGATGAAAAAAAGGGTGGTGGTGGTGGAGGGAGGCCGTGTTTCTGATAAGGTCACAGTGGTCATGGGGTGACCTTTTGGTGCATTCTGACTTACACCTACATGTGTAAGATAGAGCCTTCAGCTGTTCTAATTTAGGAGAACACCTAGCAAGTAATGGGATTTGGCTAGACTTTTTATTTTATATACTGAATCATATCAGTAGCATGATATAAGGTGCAAACACCTGTCAAATTACAATTTCTTGTTGTTTAGTACTGTTCTTTATCAGCAGTGTGTGCATTACTCTGTTTTCAATATGTCCTTGTATAGATAATCATCTTGTGAGGACAATATACTTATCCCAGCAACTGATTTAATTGCTGCAGGCAGATCAGGAGTGTAGCTATGATTCACAGACTCTAGGACTGGAAGGGACCTCGAGAGGTCATCGAGTCCAGTCCCCTGCCCTCATGGCAGGACCAAATACTGTCTAGACCATCCCTGATAGACATTTATCTAACCTACTCTTAAATATCTCCAGAGATGGAGATTCCACAACCTCCTTAGGCAATTTATTCGAGTGTTTAACTACCCTGACAGTTAGGAACTTTTTTCTAATGTCCAACCTAAATCTCCCTTACTGCAGTTTAAGCCCATTGCTTCTTGTTCTATCATTAGAGGCTAAGGTGAACAAGTTTTCTCCCTCCTCCTTATTGACACCCTTTTAGATACCTGAAAACTGCTATCATGTCCCCTCTCAGTCTTCTCTTTTCCAAACTAAACAAACCCAATTATTTCAGCCTTCCTTTGTAGGTCATGTTCTCAAGACCTTTAATCATTCTTGTTGCTCTTCTCTGATCTGTGGTCTTGAGCCAGCTTCAGGCTTTTGCAAAGATTTTTTCTCTCCTTGATAGGAGGCGCTGCAGCAGCAGAATTCTTTATTTCTAATGTAACCCATATTCCCTTGGGCCATGGGGGGGGATGCCCCATTAATGGGGGGAGAGGAGGAGAGAAACTAAGAGGTCAGTAAGAGGCCACAATCAATTTTTGTTTTATTCTTACATTAAAAGTTTGTGGGAAAACTGTTTGTAATTTGTGATGTGTTTTTGGATCAAGTGGAATCCTGGTACAAGGTATCCTGATCTTCAAACCCCAAAAAACTGCTCAAATTAGCAGCTGGATTATAATTAAGTACAGATGAGGTGCAAATTACCAAAATTGAGGCTAACCTCACTTAGTACTGCTTTAATGTACCTCCCTCTGCTGCCCTACAACAGTTTTTGGTATGTATCATCAGATCAAGTTACAGCAAAGAAAAAACAGTTACTTACCTGTACTGTAACTGTTGTTCTTCAAGATGTGATGCAGATGTGTATTCCACATGGTGTGTGCTCCCAGCACACCAAAGCCAAAGAACTTTGCCTAACAGGGCCCATAAGGGCAGTGCTTGTGCCCTGCAGCCTTAGGCCCTCCTCTGGCTGTGGAAGAGCCACCCTGAACCTCCTCAATTCCTTCACATGGAACGTTGAGAGTACAGACTCTGATACAGAGGGAACAGAGGCTGGGTTGTGGAATATGTTTGCATCACATCTCCAAGAACAGTTACAGTACAAGTAAGTAGCCGTCTTTTCTTCTTCAAGTAGATGCAGCCGTGTATTCCACATAGGCCACTCACAAGCAGTACTCACAGGAGGCGTGGCTCAGACTCTATTTAAACAAGGACTGCTGGATTACCTTCCCAAAGTATCTGGTCTGGATGCACTGCAATGGCACAGTGGTTTGTAAATGTATGTATAGAGGACAAAACAGCAGCCCCGCAAATGTCCAATATAGGAATGTCACTTAGAAATGCCATCAGCATTGCCTCGGCCCTTGGAATGAACTTGCACGTTTTGAGAGGCACAGTCTGAGCTACTTCATATGCTGTCATGATACAGGAAGTTATCTACCTAGAGACAGTCTGTGGTGAGACTGCTTGCATATAAAACAAACAGATGGAATGAAGAACAGAAAGGTTTAGTCCTATCCAGGTAAAAAGCTAAACATTGGATGTCAGGCAATGTGTCAGGATGCTATTCATCTGGGGTTGAATGCTGTTTAGGGAAGAACACTGGTAGAAATATAACTTGTTTCAAGTGAAACTGAGAAACCACTTTAGATAAAAACTTAGGGTGCAGAAGCAGGGTTACTTTGTCTTCGTAAAATTGCATATAACTAGGATCTACCATCAAAGCTTGCAACTAACACACTCTCCTTGCAGATGTTATCACCAAAAGAGAGACAGGAAAGGGAGAAAGAAGAAGTTGCCAGAGGCTTTAATGGAGGTCCCATAAGAGCTGCTAAGACAACATTATGGTCCCACAAAGGAACTGGTTCTTTAACCGGTGGGTGGGGACAAGTGACTCCTTTCAAGAACCTCACTACCATGGAGCTCAAAAATACCCATTTCCCATGTATGGGTGGATGAAATGTCAAAATTGCTGCCAGGTGCATTCTCAATTAACTAAATGCACAACCAGACAACTGAAGGTGTAGTAGGTACTCCAAGATGTCCTGGATACAAGCCATCTTCTACAGACCTAACAACCACATCGAGAACTGCTTCCACTTGGCCAAATAGGCCACTGTGGTGGAAGGTTTTCTACTGTTAAGCAAGATTTGCCAGACTGCCTTCAAACACCATTGCTCCTCCTCATCTAACCTTGCTGGAGATGCAAGGAGCAAAATTGGACTGTGATGCTGAGTAAGGCGGTCAGGGCAAAGAGGAAGAGATATGGGAGGCTGAACCAATAACATGAGGAGGTCAGAGAATCAGCAATGTCTCAGCCATGCTGGATCAATGCGAATGAGCTTGGCACAATCCGATTTCAGCTTGAGAATGACCTGAGGGATGATCAAAATCAGACATAATGCATACAGAAGTGCTAAGTCTCAGCTCAGGTGAAAAGCAGTGGTCAGGGAGCCCAGACTGAGATCCCCTTTAGAGCAAAACAGAAAGCATTTTTTGTTGTCTCTTGTGACCAGGTTGATTGTTGGGATGTCCCAAACTGTAAAGATGGACCACAGGACGCTCAGCTTCAGGGACCATTTGTGATTCAGGGAGACATTTCTGCCAGGTCATTCTGGAACCCAAGTAAGTGAATGGCCATGGAGATCATGTTTTCCCCACTGCAAAACTGCCAGAGCCTGATCACCTCCTCACACAGCATGGTGGTCTGTTCATATAATACATCACAATGGTATTGTCAGTATCCAGAGCCAATTATCTCATCATAGAAGGCAATCAGCTTGGTCAGGCAGGACTTGCCCTTGGTGAATCCATGTTGACCGTTCCGGATCACCTTCCTCTCCTCCAAGTGCTTCAAAATGGAGACCTAAACTCAAGTTTTGCCTTAGCAAAGAGAAGATGTTAGATTGTGTCCTATCATGCGCCTGTGCTCTGTTTCCACTGTTCTGTAAGGGCAGAGTACTAGTATGGGTGTTAGTGGCACGTTGGGGCACTGCTCAAAGAGGGTAGTGTTAAAACTGAGTTGCAGAAGTGGTATGTACCTTAACTTTGTATTTCCTGGTACACGTCAAGGCAGGGCCAGGGGCTCGGATACTGCCCCCAAAGATTCCAGCACACACACAGGATGTGGGGAGAGGGACACAGACCCCCCACAAAGGACAAAGTCTCCCAATCTTGGTTCACATGGGGGTCAGGGAGAGTGGAACACACCCTCCAAGAGAGGCATAGCCCCCCAGATGTGGGCACACATGAGAGGGGATAATGTGGACCTGACAGACTCCCGCATCCCTCATCTCCCCTACTCCTCCTGCCACCTCCCCCATTTTCTGTCCATCCACTCTCCCTAATTCCACTGGCCTGCACACCCCCACAACTCCTCTCTTCTATCATCCACCCCCATTTATCTGCCTCCCCTATTCCTACCCACTTCTGTTCCCCACCCCTTTTCCCCACCCTCCAATATCCCAAACCCCACACCACTAGCACTGCTCCCACATACACCTACATTCCTCCTTTCTACTCCAACCTCCTATACTCCCTACCTCTGAACCAAAAATGTTAAGAACATAAGAACACCCATACTGGGTCAGACAAAAGGTCCATCTAGCCCAGTATCCTGTCTTCCAACATTGGGCAATGCGAGGTGCCCCAGAGGGAATGAACAGAACAGGTAATCATCACGTGATCCATTCCTTGTTGCCCATTCCCAGCTTCTGGCAAACAGAGGAATCTAAAAATGTTATGAGCATCTCATGTTAGGAGACTGTATATCATGAAACCTTTGACTTTAAGCATATTCAGTTCCATTGTTCTGGAAACACAATTACATTATCCTGTCTTTCGTTTTCCCTCCAGTTAATCAATGCTAATTGATTAATCAATGCTGGCACTCTCCTATAATATTTCCCCAGGTGGAAAAGTGGCAACATGCCCAGTAATTGTTCTCACATAACTGCACAAAGGATGTATACTTTACTATCTTTCAGAAAATACTTAGAACCTCTTCTAAATTAGCTGTACAAATTAGTAAGGCAAAGTTCCCAGAACAGAGGTGGATGGATGGTAGCAGCATGCCTATATATCATTAGCAGATTTCTGCTAGGGATCCATGGGTGTAGCTCAAGCCCAATGACTATAGCATGTCCCCTTGAACTATCCACCTACTGTGCCTGGAAACCGTGCATGTACACTTTAATCCTTTTTTGGTTCATAAGTTTTGCCATATGCCATTCTTGACATCCAAACTCTTACGGTCAATAACTTTTTCAATACTGCTTCCCCAAAAGGGCCATATGTTCCACACACTAACTAAGATAAATGTTGAGTGACTTTGATCAGTTGGGGGAAGATCTGAGCAGATCCACAGCTCCAACTGTGTACAAAAATAATTGTAAGAACCAGATGATTTTGTAAAATGGTGGGAGAGGGGGGCTTTAGAGGGCTACATCTTTCTGAAAAGACCCCAAATTTGAACCACTACCACTGCCCAGCACCCTATGAAAAACAGAAAATTCCATGCCACCCAAGTAAGAATGTGCTCCACCTTAACTATACAAATAAATACAGTAATGAAAGACGGCAACATGCCTTTGTTAGCAATCTTGGTAGAAGATTTTAGTGAATTCCAGTTATTTTAGATAAAATGTTAAGATATCTCAACCCCCACAGAAAAGCCCTATTTTAGCCTCTGAGATTAGAGATGGAGAACTAAAGTAAGCATTTTACACAGATGACATTTTATCTTGGAAGTCTCCCATTTTGTGTTTTTAACATCTAAATCCTGCTTGCTTTTAAAACCAGAAAAGATTAAGCATTCTCAAGCACCTACACATTGGTTGGCCTTTCAGAATTTGTGTCGCTGTTAAATTAATATTTAAGTCATTGTAAAGATGATACACTGAAAGGTAAAGGAGATCCATTGTTAAAAGAAAAGGATATTAAGCAGTTCACAACATGAATAAAAAGATTCAAACCCTTTAGATACATGTACTTCACGATTCCCAGAAAAACATCCATGTCTAAGGCTTTGGCTACACTTACACTTCAAAGCGCTGCCACAGCAGCGCTTTGAAGCGCTAAGTGTAGTCAAAGCACCAGCGCTGGGAGAAAGCTCTCCCAGCACTGTCCGTACTCCACCTCCCTGTGGGGAATAACGGACAGCACTGGGAGCGCGGCTCCCAGCGCTGGGGCTTTGACTACACTGGCGCTTTGTAGCGCCGCAATTTGCAGCGCTGCAGAGGGTGTGTTTTCACACCCTGCTGCAGTGCTGCAAATTTGTAAGTGTAGCCAAGCCCTAAGCTCACCAACTGATCTGCCACATAATGCTGAGTATACAGTGTTTAAATGTATATACTTTTGAAATAACAAAAGACAAAAAAGAAGAATGAATGTAACAAATAAACCTGAACTTTTTAATGAATACATTGAAAAAAATATTCCTTCATTCTGAACTAAATGTTTTAGTTACAATTTCTAGACTACCTTTCAGCTACCCCGTAGTCCAGTGAGCAAGTGAATTTGGCAATGCATTTTGTAAGCTGTACTTTAGTGAGCATATTTCTTACTATTCTTTAGCCAGACACCTTAGGGCAGTGTTTAATACTACCATTCTGCACACCTAAAATATTTCTTTCGAATGGCATATTTGTGAAGATAAATTTTCGTACACAGATTGAACTATTACAGGTTTTCACAAAGTTTTTTATTTGCTTAGGCAAACCTATTGTAGATTGGTAGGAATCCTAGTATGAAAATTAACTTTTGAGGCAGGGTCACAGATCCTTATACTATTAAGAGAAGCAAACTATCTAAGAGTCTTTGGAAAGTCACCTTAAACTTCTGATTATGCCACAATGCAGTGAACAAAGAAGCAGTAGCATCGCAACAAACAGTAGTCATATCACTTCTACCCCAGCCAATACAATGTTCTTGAATGCCCCCTTCAGATCATAGATGATACAGGAAGCCAGAAGCAGGAAGGAGATGTTCTTACAGTTTTGCAGTCAACTTCACTTTGGGAAGTTTTCTACCTTTCATAAACCTCTTGATTCTCATGGTTCACAATGCAAGCGAGAATAACCTTGTATTCACACTTGGGTTATCGTACATATTTTATCCAAACCACAGTTGAGGTTATTTGCAGTCATACAGCCCCTTGACAGGACTCATAAGATACCCAGGGTCAGGGCTGATATGTATTTGTATGCTAAAACCCTATAGAAAACCCAAGTGCTGCAGAAGTGAAGTGAATGATTCAATAGATGGCGCACCTCTCTTTGTATCATTACTGAAGTTGTGCCTTAGCAGTTCAGGTTGCCACTCTGCTACTGAAAGTGACACATGCAAATAAAATCTTTACAACTTGTGGCCATTAAGAAAATTCTAACAATTTTTGCAAGAGCAGCAGTTTGTAAATCAGGCCATATTCCAACATGGGCAATCATTTTTTCTATCTCCTTAAAATTCTCCTGTAGATTAAATTAGCCAATTTATTCTTCACTTCCTCTCTGCACCAGGATGAGTCCTGAAATACTCCCTGTGACGTTATTGATATAAACTGGGACCATATAGAACATTGTTTGCAACCAAGGTCCTGTAGTGGCACCAAATCTTAGGTAAAGGGGGTCATATAAGGTGTCTAAGACCAGGTTATGGGTTGCTGGTTATGATTATGCTGTCTACATGTATGTATCATTTTGTAATTGAAGTTATAAGTATTGGCTCTATACTGTCTGTATTTTGTATTTGTGCTCTGCTTCTGGGTGACACCGCAGACAAGTTGGTGTTAGCTCTGCCTAGCCTGCTTGATGGCCCATTAAGGACCATCAGCTACACAACTGACCCATGGAGAGAAGGCAGACATGCCTTGTGACTCAGCAAAGTATGCAGGGACTTGCCCATGTGACTCCAGACTCCATTTTGCTGTAATTTTCCACAGTAAGGACAAAGAGGTTCTTACACCTGGAAAAGAGACTATAAAAGGCTGAAGCCTCATCTCCATCTGGTCTTCAATCCTGCTTCTTACCTCTGGAGGGACTTTGCTACAAGCTGAAGCTCTACACAAGGGACTGATGACCCATCCCAGCGGGGGATGTACTCCAGAGACTTGATTTGAACCTGCAGTTTATTCCATCACTGCTACAAGCCTGAACTAAGAACTTTGCCATTACTGTATGTAATTGTTTAACCAATTCTAGCTCTCATCTCTACATTTTTCCCTTTATGAATAAACCTTTAGATTTTAGATTCTAAAGGATTGGCAACAGCGTGATTTGTGGATAAGATCTGATGTGTATATTGACCTGAGTCTGGGGCTAGATTCTTTGGGATCGAGAGAACCTTTTTCTTTTATTGGGGTGTTGGTTTTTATAACCATTCATCCCCAGGACGAGTGGGACTGGTGGTGATACTGGGAGACTGGAGTGTCTAAGGAAATTGCTTGTGTGACTTGTGGTTAGCCAGTGGGGTGAAACCGAAGTCATTTTTGTCTGGCTGGTTTGGTTTGCCTTAGAGGTGGAAAAACCTCAGCCTTGGGCTGTGACTGCCCTGTTTGAGCAATTGGTCCTGAATTGGCACTCTCAGTTGGGTCCCGCCAGAACTGCATCGTCACACTCCCCCTCATGGTGTAGCATGGAACTGCAGTCAACCTGCCTTAGCTTTCCTCTTGGTTTTACACTGATTCTCTTGGCCTTCAGCTTAGTTCAGTTGCTGAGGTAACTTTGCCCCTTCTGGGGTAATCAAAGTCCAAAGGAAAACGTCAATCTTCTGTCCCAGACCTCTGCTAGGCCTACAACAGTCTTTGGCCCTTCTCTTCATTGGCTCAAAACTTGCACATTTTCTGGGCTCTGGTTAGTTCCTCCTTCTTCTGCTTAACTGCAGGGGTTGTTGCACCCTCTATCAGGTTGGTAGCATAGGGGGAACCCACACACACTCTACCATGTATTCCTGGCCCTGGGAACCCTAAATAGTTGGGCTGTCTGATCCTGGTAGCCACAAACTGCTTTGCTTCTCCTTCCCAAGGCCTCTTCCTATACCTGCTATCCCCCTTCCTGAGGTCAAACTACTTCACCCTTGGAACAGGAGATTACAGCCCTCCTTCTTGGGGATGTGCCTCCCTTCTGGCAGACTTCCCCCAGCTTTCCCTTGAAACAGCATTACACAGCCCATCTTCCTGAGTCTGTGTGGCAGTCTGAATGAGCTTTTCTTCTCATCCTCATCAGGGTTCAGTTTCGGCACCAGTGAAACCTCCATCCAAGGCACTCCAGACTACGTGCCCTTCACTAAGCTCCATGCAATCTTTCTACCTTCTGAGCATCAGTAACCTGACTAGAACACCTGAACCCATTTCCAGATTGAATGCTGATACTGCCATGGAACACTTATTCTTGAAACAGGAGTTGGCTGGCCTCGAGACCCCAGTATCTTTAAATCGGACAGAGACCATCCTGTTACACTCTCTTAAAAACTGTTGGTTGTGTTGATAGCACAAAATGGTTGCTGCTTTTCTGTCAGCTGACTGGGATGAGGGCAGTCTAGTATAGTGGCCAGAGCGGGTAGCAGGCCTATGGCAGGGTCAGAGCTGTAGTGTTGCATCGGGAACCAAAGCCAATGGTCAAAAACAGATGGCAGAAACTGGGTCCAGAGCCAAGGGTCAAGCTGGTGTCCATAGTTAGGAGCCAGAGATAAGAGTCAAAAACAGAGGTCAGGAACTGGAGACTGAGCTGGGGGTTAAGCTGGAGTCTGTAGTCAGAACCAAAGCCATATGTCAAACAACTGGAGTGAGCAGTGTATCAGGCAAGGAGAGGTTCAAGGCAGGGGCAGGACACAGGACAGGCTGGATGCAAGACAGGAGCAGAAGAAATAAGGTAACATGGTAGCAGGCACAGTGGAGAGCAAGAGCACTGAGAAACCAGTATGCTGTGCTGGCTTAAGAGCCAGCCTGCTGGCCCCTCTGCAGGCAATCAAGTTGCACGGTTAATCAGGCAGCTGTACTGGTAAGGCTGCCCAGGGACTAGCTCTGCTACAGGCCCTGATTCCTGACATCTTCTACCCACAGACAGCTACACTCCAGCGATGGATAAATACAGACTTTGCCTCTGTATCTGGATCCTTTAGGATGAAAAGACTTCAACGTGATAATTATTATATAAACACACATAACGAGTACGAATTGACAAATTCTCTACAAAAAGAGAGTGGGGGGAAAAATCTAGACACTAAACCTCTCCAGCTCTATCACCAAAGGAACATTTGACAACATTTTCTGAATTGTCCTGAAGTAATTCCCTGTTGGGTGAAAGTAAGTTTTTTTCATACAGAAGTTCATAATGGAATCCCTGGCACTTTCTCAAACATCATTGCTAGGCAACAGTAAAATACACTGTTAACACATATTGCAATTAAATTATTATGGTGTATTTAATTTGACAATTAAACAAGCTTCTCTCACATTTTTCTTCTGAAATCACATAAAAAACAAATTACATATATTATATGAACAGTGCCCAATTATGGTTCTCATGAGTCTTAGGGCATGGCTACACTTGCAAATATAGAGCGCAGGGAGTTAAACCAGCCTTTGGAGACCGCAGCAGGGAAAACGCTGCCGAGTGTTTACATGCTCAGCTGGAAGTGCACTGGTGTGGCCACATTAGCAGCTCTTGCAATGCCACAAAGAGCAGTGCATCGTGGTAGCTATCCCAGCATTCAAGTGGTTGCAACGTGCTTTTCAAATGTGGGGGGGAGGGGTGTGGAGTGTGACAGGGAGTGTGTTCTGTGTGTATATAAGGGGGAGAGAGAGTGGGTTTTGGGGGTTCTGAGAGTGTGTCAGCATGCTGTCTTGTAAGTTCAGACCCCCTTCTCCCCCACCTCTCTCTCACACACTCACAGCAAGTAACATTTCACACTAATGGCTTGCTTTGTCCCGGAGCAGATAAGCATGCCAGATGTCAGAAATTGAGCTTTGAAAGGGGATATCTGCACTCCTACAGCTAGGGTGACCAGACATCCCAATAAAATTGAGACTGTCCCAGAATTTAGGCGTTTGTCCCACGTCCTGAGCAATGTTCGGTCAGGACGCAATCTGATATCTTTGCATGTGAAGAAATGTTTGCCACTTTAATATGTACAGCCTATCAAACATTTCAAACCTTGGAAATGTAACTGTGCTTTGCATACATGTAGCATTCATCTTTTTTTAAAAAAAAGATGAAATTTGACATTTATTGTTAAAACAATGTAATTAAGTGTCATGTGTGTCTAGGTATTTTCCCTTACTCAGAAATATCATTAATGCTTCTATGTAAATTGCTTTACAAATCAAACAAAATACCAGGTATTCATAATATGCATTCTGAATGAGTATTCTAAATAGCAAGTTTAATATGAGGCAGAACATGCAAATGTCAGTGGTATCTGCAGGAAAGTACACTCAGTGGTAGCTGTAGGAAAGTATACGGTCAGAGTACACTGTACACAAGGCAGCACTGAAAGAGTTTTAACAAAGAATTGCTACTTGTGGTTTTGTAATAATCCCAATGTTTAGTAAATAACAGAGATAATCTTTATTTATTCTTATTAAGAGAAGCACATGCAGAGTTCCAGTCAAGAAGCACTTCAGATACAGACTTGGCAGCAGCCAAGCAGCTACCACAGCTTGGAACACCAATGTTAGAGCAGTTCTAAGAGGTTCATTTAAATAGGGTTAAAGTATATTCCCCACCTGATTTCTTGCTTTCAGAAGATACTATATACAAATAATTATGTAAAAGTAAATGGTAAATATGGGGACAGAATGAGGAAGCCCGGAAAGTCTCCTGATGACTGCACAGACACAGCTGTCCCCATCTTTTTATTCAAGATTAAACCAATACCAAAAAGTAATCTTTCAAGGGAATCTTTTTAGGATCCCACTTAAGCCTACACATACAATTACATAGATTATTTTATGATTTAATTAAGGCTTTTGACAGTCCTATGTGACATACAAACAAACTAGAGAAATGTGGGCTAGATGATATTACTATAAAGGTGAACACAACTGGTTGAAGACCATACTCAAAGAGTAATTATCACTGGTTCAGTGTCAAATTGGGAGGGCATATCAAGTGGGGACACACAGGGGTCAGTCCTGGGTACAGTACTATTCAATATTTTCATTAAATTATGTGGATAATGGAATGGGGAGTATGCAGATACAATTTGAAAATTTACAGATGACATCAAGCTGGGAAGGGTGGCAAGCACTTTGAAGGACAGTGTAGTCGGGCAGCTCCCACAGTCCAGCGGAAAAAGGGTTAAAGTCAGACCTGGGAGAAGTTGGTGGCTGAGAGCTGCTAAACTGGGCTGCTTGGGGAAGTGGCTGCAGCTGGGCCACGCCCCAATCAGGCCATAGCTGGCCTGTATAAAAAGCCTGGGAGCCAGAGGCCCAAGAGAAGTCTCTCTCCAAGATGGGTGAAGCAGGGCTGGGGAAAGGCAGCAGGAGCAGGGGAGCAAGAGGAGCAGGGGAGCTCCAGGCTGGCAACTCCCCAGGCTGCAGGGCCTGGTCCTAGACCCACAGGGGTACTGGGAGGCAGGCAAAGGCAGCAGATCCGAACCCCCTTGCCTATGATGAGTGGCTTTTACACTGCAGTCTGCCCCAGGGAGCGGGGGGCTTAGTGATGACTGGCAGCAGCCCAGACCAAGGCAAGGTGGTGATTAGAGGGTTGGGGGTTCCCCAGACAGGGGAGATCAAAGGCAGAGTGTGGGCGTATTACCAGGGGGCAGCACCCCAGATAAAAGGGCACCGGGGTCTGGGAGGGACACAGGGCCGGAAACAAGCGGGACACTGGCCTGCAGAGGGCGCCCAGGCTGGAAAAAAGCTAAATTCCCTGAGACGACCAGCAGGAGGCACCACAGGGGTGAGTCCTGTACGTTTACAGACAGGATTAGAATTCAAAATTAGCATGATAAATTGGAGAACTGGTCTCAATTCAACAAGATGAAATTCAATAAAGATATGTGCAAAGTACTTCACTTAGGAAAAATCAAATGCACACCACCACAGTGGGGAATAACTGGCGAGGTGGTAGTACAGCTGAAAAGGATCTGGGGGTTATAGTGGAACACGGATTGAATACAAGTCAACGGTGTGATACAGTGGCGAAAAATGCTAGAGGTAATTGTCCTGTCCTGTTCAGCACTGGTGAGGCCTCAGTTGGAGCATCATATCCAATTCTGGGCCCCACACTTCAAGGAAGATGAGAATAAACTGGAGGAAGTCCAGAGGAAAGCAACAAAAATGATAAAACATTTAGAAAACCTGACCCATGAGGAAGGGTTAAAAAAACTGGGCATGTTTACTCTTGAGACAAGAAGTCTGAAAGAGGAACCTGATAACACTCTTTAAATATGTTAAGGGCTGTTAAAAAGAGAATGGTGATCAATTATTCTCCATGTTCACTGAAAGTGGATGTATGTGTAGTATGGGTTTAACCTGCAACAAGGGAGATTTAGGTTAGATATTAGGAAAAACTTTAACTATATGGATAATAAAGCTCTGGAATAGGCTTCCAAGGGAGGTTGTGAATCCTCATCATTGGTGGTTTTTAAGAACATATTGGACAATCACCTGGCTACGTTTACCTGATCCTGCCTCAGTGCACAGAATTGGACTTCATGACTTCTTGAGGTCCCTTCCAGCCCCACATTTCTATGATACCATGATTTAAGAAAATTATTTTAGAAATAAATGGTCTACTTTAGGATTAATATATAATAAAAATGAGATGATTTGAATAAATTTTTCCCTTTTATTTCTTTGAAAATATTTTACAAATCCTTTAAAAAAAAAGATGGAGACATTCCCCAAACATACTACCAAAGATGCTTTATCCTTAGTGGAATTTACCAACTGGTATGGAAATGCCTACTATAGGATTTCCTACAGAGCCTAAGTCACTTAAACACTCTTTGAACAGAGATTGCTGCCCCCTTTGGGACTTATTCTCCCAATACCACATCCAGCCGTGAAGACTTACAAAAAAGTTACAACACCACTAAGAAACCAGATGCGGAGAGATTAAAATATTGAAATCCCTGTCAGGACATATTTCCTTCAGAAGCTAACAGTGTGCCTATACCAATCATGAAAGAACTACAGGGGCAATTCTATGGACCACTATTAGGTGGATTACAGATGGACTTAACAGAGTCCAATTTACTTATTTTATAATTTTGATGGATAATATTGGTTTATTTTTAAGCACTTTTTCTGATTTTTATAGATTTAAAATGTTCACTGTTGTGCAAAATGATGAGTTACAAGCTTTTTTTTCCTATTTTTACCTATTTAAACTTTCACAGCTTCAGGAAATTATGGAGTGTGTCAGGTAATAGTGGAATCAGATAATATTTATTTAATGACAGTACCCGTTGAGTCTCAAAAAGTTAAAGCTTTATACTCATTAAAATACAAACTGTCAACATCACATGTCAACGTATACAATACAAATATCCTTAAATCAAACTCTAAAGTTCTCAAGCAGCATTTTTCTTACTCTGCCTAACTATAAATTCTGATTATTATTAATGGAAATTGTTTTCTCGTTGGTGTGAGTGTACAGTGAAATCAACATTTACCAATTGTGACAGACCCAGGCCAGTGGGGTACAGGAGTCTGGTAGAGGGCAAATATACTGGTCACTGGATGAGTAGTTTTCTGTTCCCTAAGTGACCAGAGCAGGGGCTGCACTAGAGTAATCAGGAACCTGCTAAAACCAATTAAGGCAGACAGGCTGATTAGAACACCTGCAGCCAATCAAGGCAGGCTAGTCAGGGCACATGGGTTTAAAAAAGGAGCTCAGTTCAGTTTGTGGTGGGAGTGTGAGGAGCTGGGAGCAAGAGGCACAAGGAGCTGAGAGTGAGAGGGTGCGCTGCTGGAGGACTAAGGAGTACAAGCGTTATCAGACACCAGGAGGAAGGTCCTGTGGTGAGGATAAAGAAGGTGTTTGGGGAAGTAGCCCAGGGAGTTGTAGCTGTCATGCAGCTGTTACAGGAGGCACTATAGACAGCTGCAATCCACAGGGCCCTGGGCTGGAACCCAGAGTAGAGGGCGGGCCCGGGTTCCCCGCAAACCTCCCAACTCCTGATCAGACACAGGAGGAGTTGACCCAGACTGTGGGTTCCACCAGAGGGGAAGATCACTGAGGTGTGCAAATCTGCCAATAAGCGCAGGACCCACCAAGGTAGAGGAGGAACTTTGTCACACAATAAAAACCTAATCCTTCCAAGCCTAATCTTAGAATTGTCCCTGTTACCAACCCCACAACTCCTGAGGTTCTGAACCCTCAAATTGGGGATATAAACATCCAAACCACAGGTTTCTAATTTTATATATTTTATTAACTAAACTAAATAAGAATGAATAAAAATACTTGTAGCCTGATTTAGGGTGTACTGATTAATATTAATTTGGATAATATGGGAATTAAATTTATTATTTTGATTTAATTTTAATAATTATTATCAATATTAATTAGTATGGGTTTTAGGCTCGCCAGTCTGTTTGATCAGAAGATAAAAGTTCTTGTCCTGAATCAGGCTCCACAGAATTTATAAAGGACCCTCTGGGGATGACAGGAAGCTCACACTGAGACAGATATAGCCTTAAAGACTTATTAATTAATAATAGTAAGTAAATGGTAAAATACCCAGAATTACAAAGTTACAGTTGCATTACTGCTATTCAAAGATACATATGATGATATAGTATTATATGCAACAAAGCTTTGGTTAACATACTCACACCCTTCCTTGATAACCTGGTGGTAAGAGACATAGGAACAGCCTTGTAGTTCAGGTTTCTCAATTCTTGAGTGAGGGATGCAGTGCTTAGAAAATGCTAAGAGCTCTCAAAGCTGACTAGGATTTACTTGACTAACGAACTTAAATCAAAACCTAATAAACTAAGAATAAAACTTAGGGAAACCAAGCTTAGCCTAGTTCCTTTGAAACTTAAAGTTTAAGAACAATATAGCCTACTAATAGTAGCAGTCATCGTAGATAGATAGAATAGATAGAATGGAGGAAGTAAGTGAGAGAGAACTGGAGCAAGTGAGAAAAGGAGTACTCTATTGAGGTTGGTTACCTCTTTTATAGGGCAAATGCCGGAAATCCTTCCTCTTATGCCCAAATTTCATTCCTCACCCACAGAAGTGTTAGGGTACACTTATCCCATAGGCTAGTATGTATGTGCATATTGATGACAGGTATGTGTGCACATCAGTCTCTTGTGGTGTACTTGTTAAGTCTGTGGGTACAACATTGAAAAAACCCCTATGCCATTCTCCATTGTCTATTGGTCTAGATAAAAGGTCATGGACATAGACATGAGTACTCATCTATTTAGGTAACAAGATACAGGTCAGATTTGCTTTCTGAGTAAAAGGTTTTAATATAGATATGCTAACTTTGCCTTAGCTTAATATACAGGATATGGCCGGTAGGTCTCTTGCATTACAGCCAAACTTACTTTAATATAAATCTATAAACCTATTACAATAAACCAAATTCTTAAACTATAAGAAAAGATACATACAAGCAAGCAATTTAGTCCTATAGGCTACAATACACCTCTACCTCGATATAACGCAACCTGATATAACACGAATTTGGATATAACGCGGTAAAGCAGTGCTGCGGGGGGCTGCGCACTCCAGTGGATCAAAGCAAGTTCGATATAATGCAGTTTCACCTATAACGCGGTAAGATATTTTGGCTCCTGAGGACAGCATTATATTGAGGTAGAGGTGTATAAACAAATCAAATGAGAAGAAAGTCATATCAAAACATGCAGTTAATTTATCAGGTTGATTAATCCATATTAAATGGATTTATAAGCTTTATCTAATAATTTAGTAAGTCAGCAATCTTGTTTAGCTATTAGCCCCAAAAGCAACAGGGTATTATCAATCTTACTGCCAAAGGTAGTTCAAGGAAATCTAATTAGAATCCTGCTTAAGCATACATATATAGTGGGCACACAAAATATTTCTTCCATTTTATATTTTGGGAGATATTTCTCATAGATATATAATTAGTAATACTACTGACAATGGCAGAAATAGTCAAAAAGGAAGAAACATTTTATGTCCACCTCCTATTATATGCATTTTGATTATACTATTAGACTATACTAACTTCAGTATCAGCACAAGTATAAAGCTTGCAGTAGAAATCAGGATTCCTGGTTCCTTGGGCAAGTCATTTAACTTTTCTAAGCTTCAGCTTATTAACCTGTAAAATGAATATACTAATACTTTATAGGCAGCAAATTAAGATTCTCAATATCCTCAAAATAAATGTATCAGCTTGATTTTAAATTGAAACTGTGTATAAAAGATCACTTAAAATTCCAGGAGAAGGCCCATGGCTAACCATTCTGCATCTCAGGCATAATAGGTTTGTTCATGAGATGCAGTTCTCTCAGGGGCCAGTCCAAGACTGACATGAACTCCCACAGGAACTATGAACATTACAAGCCATAACACCTTCCTTTCCAAGTGCAAGGTTCGCTTCTTTGATCTTGCTTTCCTTATTACAGACACACAGCACAGAGCATGTAGGATAATAAAATATCCTACCAGGACAAATTGTACAAATAATTTTCCCTATAGAGGAAGATAAGAGAGTGAACAAACCACAAGTGACAGATGTTAGTCATGTCATTCTTGGAAGACATACTAGTATGGTGAGGGCAATACAAGAATAGAATAGACTGCTGAACTGGGGACAAAAATAGTAAATGTATACCTGACTATCCAATGAGAGGCAATAAGTAATCAATTCCTTGAGAGTCAGCTGCCTGGTGTAAAACATCCTATGATTATCCACAGCAAATAGGATGTCCGTGTTCTCTGTTTCCTTTTTTAAATAATTTGATATTTAAAATATGTATTCAACTCCACCCCCATAGTTTTCCATGTTTAAATTTCACCACCAAATCCTAAACAGTCATTTAATAAACAGGAACCAAACCAGCCTTACCAAGCCAGCATGGTTGGGTGTGTTTGAATTGTCCTGGAGCACAGCAATCAATACCACCCACAGAATATAAATCTCAGCCACCCTACAAAATTACAGACCAATTCCAGAGGATGCTATTAAGAGACAGGGAATTAACTGTTGAGTTATTGATTTGTTGAGGAGGGATGCTCAGTCAGAGCCTGATCCACAACCCACTGATGTCAATAGGAGTCTTTCCATTAACTTTAATATGCCTTAAATCAAGTCCTCAGAGAGGAACAATTGCACAGCAATTTTCCTGGCACACAATAGGGGAAGGGTGGGCAATGGAAAGGCACAGACCAAAAAGTCAAGAAAAAAGAACATTTTAAAAAAGTCATCTATAAATTGACATACAAAATTTCTTCACCTTAAGCAACACAGTATGTGCTGAATGTCTGCATTAGCCTCGCTATTATGAGCATTGTATTATGGGTAAGAGTCTGTGAAAGATTACCTGTAAAATTGCTCAACTCCCTGTTGTGCCAGTAAAACTATGTATTTGTATTGACCCATGATTACTTACATGTGCAAATAGGGTGATTGCTTTTATAAGCGGGTACAGTACAATACAGATATTTGGTTGCAAATAAAAGGTTTTTATGGACACATGCCCACAGCTATGAATTTGGTCTCAAATTAGAAACTATATCAGCTTTTTCAATTTATAGTTAGTGTGCTGAGGGCCCATTGCTAAACTGAGGAACCATCTCCATATTTTCCTTATGTCTCCTGAGATTTTTGCTTTATTATTTCTTATACCTTTTTACAGAGAAAATCTCTGTATATCTAAACAGAAAAAAAATCATTTCAAAATGGGTTCCCATTTAGTTTAATAAAATAAATGCATTCCAAAGGCACTGTTCTGCTGGCATAATAAATTTTCACTCTAAAAGATAATGTTGATGGAGGAGAACATTGTCACAGAAGAAAGGTCTCCTGCTGCTAGATAAATAGCACAGCAAAGAGAAGATATTTATTTTCAAAGCCAAAGCCAGAGACATTAGTCTCTACTAGATATAAAGTAATTGCAATAAAGTTAAGTCAATCATTTGGTGTGAGAGAGACTCATTTTCACAAATGGATGCTGGTGCAAAAGAACACCACAGATATAAGCTCATGGTACTCTTATTGAATGTTTGCCTTTTGGGGGGGTTAAGGACTGATCTTTTTCTGTGTTTCAGCTACTTAGTGAACAGTTTATTAATTTCAAAAGCTTTATAAATAAGCTGTTTTGTGACTAGCTTATTATTCAAAATTAAGCCAATCAGGAAATAAACAGATGTGTGTGGTATCTGTTCCCCACTTTAGGCTTTGACTCTTTACTATAGTTGTGACGTTCTCCTCTGACATTATCTAGACCGGTGATGTGCTAGGTCACTCCAAACCTTGACTCTGGGAACCAGCCTTACCCTGCTCTGCTGTAAGAACCCTCTCTCCTGGGCTGTTCACACATAGCCTCTAGTATGTAAGCTGCTCCTTGGATTGTGCAACTGAACAACACTAGCCAATATCTCCAGACCCAGACGCAATCCTAGGAATCTCCGTCTTGCAGTACCCAGTTATGCCCGCTGAATGCTGCAAGCTCATATGAGTTTGTCAATTTAACAAAGGAATTGATATGTACCAGGCTTGTTATCCCAAGGGGAGTCTCTGACACACTTCATACCAAATGCACTGCTTCAGGTAGAATAAACAAACATTTATTAACTACAAAGATAAATTTTAAGTGATTATAAGTCAAAGAATAACAAGTCAGATTTGATCAAATGAAATAAAAGCAAAACGCATTCTAAGCTGCTCTTAACACTTTCAATGCCCTTACAAACTTAGATGCTTCTCACCACAGGCTGGCTGGTTGCTCTTCAGCCAGGCTCTCCCCTTTGATCAGCGCTTCAGTCGCTTGGTGTGGTGTCTGTAGATGTAGGTGGAAGAGAGAGGAAGAACATGGCAAATGTCTCTCCCTTTTATCATGTCCTTTCTTCCCTCTTGGCTTTGCCCCCCGCCTCTCTCAGAGTCAGGTGAGCATTACCTCATCGCAGTCCCAAACTGACCAAAGGAAGGGGGATGACTCACTAGAGAGTCCAACAGATCCTTTGTTGTTGCCTAGGCCAGTTCCTTTGCTCTTGTGAGGCTGGGCTGGATTCATCCCATACATGCCCTCATGAGGTGTGAGCTGCCCCTCTGCTTTTGAAGAGTTTTTGCCGGGGCTTGCTTGAAGCCATGAGGATACATTTTCAGCCTCATAACTATATACATGAAATTATAACCTATAACATTACTGTAACAACAATTACTATCACAACAATGCTCAGTGCATCATGAGCCTTCCGAAGACACCCAACATGACAAACTTTGCATTGGATACCACACAATCATTTTATAAGGATGAACACGGGGGTGGCAGGGTGTTGCCACGAGGTACAGAACGTCACAATAGTGTTCTCTTTACATTGTTTAAAGAAAATTCCATGATGTATATCTGACACCTGCATTCTTGATCAGATATTTGGGCTATTTTTCACTGTCATTCTGATCAAGAATATGGAGAGAACTTTATGGAAGAGTTGAAAAAGCCAGTGCCAGGTAATTTGCTTGCCTGGCCTCTGTTTTTGTATTCAGAAGCAACCTCAACTATCTTTTAAAGATCTGGGATATCTATTTTCAAAACATTTTTTGGTTTCATTTTGAAAAATCTGCTTTTCGTGAGCTTGGATTTACTTGCTTCCTTTTTTGTTCTTCTCTACCACATCAATCCTCATTTTTGTGAACTTCAAATACGGTCTCGGGGCTTTAGAAACTCAGTCCGTATTGTCACACTGGGCTTGCCAATATTCAAACAATTTGGCAATCACACATAAAAACTTCTCTCATTATATTCAGATGAATAGCACTCATGGGAATAACTCGTGAAAGCTGTATCTGTAGTCTGTGCACGCTGAACTTCTAAAAAGCATGGTAAATTTAATCTTCTTGGTTTTGTTTAATCTATGATGATTATAGTATTCTCTGTCCCATGCCCTTCAGGGATATCTATCTATAATTTATATTTTCTTGATAATTATGTACCCCACATTGTGGATGGGTCTAAAGGGGTTATAGGTCATGGTCCATGACACTTTATTTCTTTCATTAAGCACAGCTCTATTGGTGCCTTTTCCTCTGCCTCCTTCCAGATGGAATTAGAGTTTTGTCTGGTTTCGTTCAAGAGATGTAGGCTAAATTTCTAATGTTGCTAAGGAAGATGTCCCTGGGCATAGGCCACTGAGGGCCTAGAAGAAAGGACTGAGACCTTAAATTTGACTCAATATTCCATAGGAAGCCAGAGAGAAAAGGACAGGTTTGATATGTGATCACGGTAGTCTTATTTAGCAAACAATTGATGTGCTCACGGTAGCTCTGTTAGCAAAATGGGTATTCCTCTTTAGTAAATATTTAAGCACATGCTTAAATCCATCTCTCTTCAGCAAACCACTTAAGCACAGGGGAACTTATGGAATGTCTACACAGCAAAGAAAAACCTGCGGCTGGTCTATGCCAATCGACTTGGGCTCGGGCTGCTAGGCTGTCTCATTGCTGTGTTGGTTTTGGAGCAAAGGATGGAGCCTGGGCTCTTGGACCCTGTACGATGGGGGCATCCCAGAGCTCGGGCTCCAGCCTGAGCCCGGAATTCTACACAGCAATGAAAAAGCCTTGTAACCTGAGCTCTGGTACAGGCCAGCCACGGGTTTTTCTTTGCTGTGTAGACGCACCCTCAGTGACCCAAGAGGCAAAGTATCATGCAAGATATTTGGTGTCTCTACAAAAGTCAGGGGAAGAAAACTGAGCAAAGCAACAAAAAGAAAATGTCACAAGGAATTGCCTTCATTGAACTCATAGCATATACTGAAGATGCAAGACTGAATGAAGATGGCTTCAAGCCTTTGAACAAGCAGACCTCATCAGGCTCTATACAGCTAGACTAGAACAGCAGGGGGTGACACTGGATCATTTGACCCCAGATGCCAAGCAAAATCTTTGCCTGATTCACTAGTGGCACTGATGCCCATGATATTGGATGGGCCAAACATTAACAACTCAGCCAGAACACGTTTCCATTCATCCATCTACCCTTATTTTGGCACAACTTTTGCAGTACAACACCAACATCCATTGCCATGAAGGAATAGTTTCTCAACAAAGCTTGAGAAACTCCTTTACCAGTCTATGTTGGTTTGACACTTCATGCACAGACATGAAAAGTGACCTAGTAAATACTTCTTTAAACTTGGATTGTCCATTTCCTATTACAGAGTGTTGGCCATCTCTACCTGCATGGGAAACAGTGCATGCCAGCACTTTGAGGATGAGAATGTAGTCTGTCCTCTAAAGCTTGGGGTGGTCTGTTCACTTCTGCAGCCATAACAACACAAACCACAATCTCAGCTCCACCACAGCAACAGATTCCTTTCACAGAACCAGGATATCACTTTTTGAGCATGCCAGTACTCAAGTGGAGGGGTTTGTCCATGGAATTCCCACCCTGGACTGCTACACTGTAGCATCACTGAAGAAGACTATATCCTCACTTCCGGAGTCTTACACAATTGTCCTGCCACTGATCTTGAAGAAAACCAATGCTTCCATTTCTGCCACAAATGATGACATCAAGACTGACTGCCAACTGATTGCCCAAGTCCGACAAGAAGAATGTCGGTGGCTTGAACAAGTAAGGCAATCAACAAGTCTTGATACCTTCAACAGAGATCAAGACATTTCCTGGGCAGCTTACTAGGCCAGCAAGCAGCCAGTGGCAGACTTCACACCAGACATTCACTGCACGTCTTCCCATCTCCTTCCCAGATGACTCCAAGTCTGTGGAACTAATTCATCACACCATGGATGTGAAAAGGAATGCTGTACACCACCTAAACCCATGCCAAGCATCAGTGATCACTGTGGATCACCCTCTTGTCATCATAACCAAACAGACACAGTGGATCTGGCCTGCTGGGTACGGAGATCTGTCATTATGCTGGATGGTCTTCATCTAGAAATGGCAAGTCTAAAGCTGACTGGAGACTGCCTTAGATAGTGGATGATGGAAGCCCTTGTTCAGGCCAAAGTGGCCTCCCCAGGAAAGGTTGAGTCCTTGAAAGTGTCTGATGTCACACATACTAGTTGTGCCCACCAAATAACTGCCAGCATCTTTCCCCAAAACGCAAATACACAGTATACCCAAGATCTCATGGGAGATGAGCCCCTCCCCCCCCAGTGTATGATAAATGATGTGAAAAGTAGAAAGCTCACTGTTCCACTTCTGGGAAATCACACTTCCTCTGGAGCTTCCTGTATTGACATATGCTGTCAATCCACCAGGCAAACTTTGTTCTCTATACTGATTGCCTTGGAAAGCTGTCACCTTGGTTCCTCACATTAGCTCATACTAATTAAGCTCATCCTAATTAGGTGCCTGTTCACCCCCAAGACTTGGTAAGCCTTCACATAGTGCATCCATGCAACTAGACAGTTCCTAAATGGGAACTTCACTGTTTATGAGACACAGAGCGTTTTCTCTGCATTAGCTCTTGACCAAGCTCATGGCATAATCAAAGGAGATAGTGGAGCTGTTGGACTAACACAAAGCCCAGAGGCCCTTCAGTGCTGAACCAGTGGCGGCCAGGTTGATAGGAAAATTTGAAGCTACAGCAGAGAAAGGAACCACCTGAAAAGGGTCTAACACAAAGCATCATGAGCAAGTGAAAGGTGTCCAGATTTCATTTAAACAACATGTCAAGGCACTTGTTAGGGTCATGAAAGACATGGGTAACCCCTTCTCAGAACAGAGTATAGACATCAAAAACCTTGCAGTGGTTGTCTCTGTTAGGGAGTTTAAGACTGGGAAGCAGTAGTACACCATGTTTGTAACAGAGAGATTGCAAGACAAAACCAAGCCATTAACAGAGCATAGCAAGCCAACTAAACTCCCCTGGTTCAGCAAACCTCCTGCCAGGGAGACTTCCAAAAGCTTGAAGCTCTCCTCCTCCTCAAAAAATGACTTCTCCCTTTTCTTAAAGCTGTAGATAGCTTTCCAAACATGGGATGGTAATCTGGATGATTTCTTTCAGCATGAGAATCAGGCATACCCCCCCCCCCCAGTTGTCTCAGATGAGACAACTACACCTTGGAAAGAAATCTGACCTGATGTGGTTGAAAATAGTGCTCCAGAATACCCAAGATATGGCTCAAGCAGTTAATGCCATAATTTTTGATGGGGCAGCTCTTGTGAACATGTGGAGATCTATTGCTAGAAACACATCTGATGCTATGAAAAGTTTTATTCCATACCTCAAGATATAACTGCACTGTGGTAGAAGGATGGATATAGCGTGGGATGTTTACATTGCCAACCGTCTCAGGGCCCAGACCAGAAGCAGGAAAGGAAAGGAAAGTGAAGAGGCACGCCAAACCTTACATCCTTCCACCACTAAACTGGCTAGAGTTTTTTTTCACATCAGTGAAAATAAAAATGAACTCTTCCACTTCCTTGCAAAGTATATTGCAAAGTTGGCAGTAGAAGGCAAAGAAGTAATCACCACCAATGGTCAAAATGTACACTGCAGACCTACAAATGATAAGACCAGCCTTTCCTCATGCAACTACAAGGAAACAGATACCAGAATGATACTGGATGCTGCTGATGCATTTAGTCAAGGATTTACTGAAGTCCTCATATGCACAATTGACACAGATGTGGCAGTCTTTGCTGCTACATAGGTACAAAAGATTCAGATACCTGAACTTTGGATTGGATTTTGGACCAGCCAACACTTTTAAGATACCTGGTCATGACACAGCTTCTTCACTTGGCTTCACCAGTGTCTCATACCCATACTGGATTGGACAACCCTCCCACAAGCAAGTGATTATTGTCATGATCTCGTAAGATATGGCTGCAAAATGGGGTGCCAGGCAAGGTGTTAAGGCAGCACTGGGTTGCACTGCCCTGTGCCACTGCAGTGGGGAGTGAGATGTTTTAATAAATTGAAGACAGACAGACTTTCTTGTTTCTTAGTTTGTTTTAGGCTGCATGTTTATGTAAGCTGTCTTTTCAATCTTTTTGAGACAGCAATATCCTGTTATGCATAGATCAATCTAAAATATCGCTATTAGAAAACAGAAATGTAACTTTCCATTCATGAACAGAAACTTGTAAGCTTATTGTGTTTTTCTATATGATTAATATTTTAGTAAATACTCCCTGGTGATGTGCTACAGAGCGTATTAATTCTTAATATTTTTGTATAAATCTCAAGCTATCACAATTCATTGCTTTAATTTTTAGAACACTTAAGACAATAGGTATATATAAATATCCAAAAATAAAAACCCACTGGGATGGTTTAATACCATAAGCAGTTAGTATCAGAAAAATCATCAATACAAATAATGCATTCAGAATTTAAAATGGCTGACAGAGCCAATAAGGCATGAGTTGGCTATGGCCCCATAGCTGAAAATCTTTATTAGGTCATGCCTTAAGATTCTGTTAAATTTCCTGCTTTTATCATAAAACCCAGAATTCTTTCAAAAATCTGACTGGCTACCAGTAAACCTAGCAGAATACTAGTACATTTTGCATCTGTTTTATTTTATGTAAATAAGGCTCAACACATTCACACCTGTTTCATTTGGAGGAGGAGAAGAGAAACACTTTTGCAGCCTGTTCCCAAAACAGCAGTAACAGCACAAGTATGGAATCCGAGGAAGCAGGCCAGGAAATGTTTGCTGTAAATATGTTTTCACTGTGTTGGGTTTTTTTAACCTCAAAAATAACAAATTTACAGCAAATTTTTCCAATTTAATAATATGTCGGCTCATGTTCTTGTTTTCTCCTGGTTTTCCTATTTCTTTTATGATTGTTTATTCCTTTGAACACTGTAATCCCTTTACACATTGGCTGCTTCTGCTACCCAGTAAAACAACAAGAATCCATGTAAATCCTACTACTTGCATTAAGTAAGGAATGAAAGAATAGAAAACAGAGAGAGAAAGAATCAAGCATATGTCCATTCATCTATATTCAGCTGAATAAGAACCTACAAGAACACTTGTGCCATGGGGAGACACTAAATTCAGCTGAAGGTAGGAATATTCTGACCTCCTGGCTCCATACGAGACAGGAAAAAGAGGAAAAGGAGCATCTATCCTTTTCTTTCTTCCACCTCTGAGGTAGCAGTACCTCCTCAAAGCTATGCTTCGTTCTAGACTGCAAGAAATGTAATTATTTCCCTTGTCATATCTACATACTGATTAGGAATGGTTTGGCCAGTTCTTTGTGGGCAGATAAGACCCTTCAAAGTGATTAGCATTTCATGTTAGTGAAAGGCAGTTTTCTAAAGATATAAACATCAGGGACCTGATCCAAAGCCCAGTGAAATCAATGCCAAGGCTCCTACTGATTTCAGTGGGCTTTGCATTAGACTCTAGAGTTGTGATGCTTAATTAGAGCTACCGACAGGCCAATTTGAGAATTTTATGACAAGAGGTGAGCCATTTGTACAGAAGGCTGACAAAATAAAATAAAAAAATAACTTTAGTTGCCAATAAAGACAGACTTTGATTGCAATGTAAGTATTAGTGTTTCTATCTTTTAACAAAAAGTTTATATAAATCAACATGATTACCTGTGTTTGTGTTAATCTCTAATGGGAGGGGTGACTTGATGACCTCTGGCAAGCTTTGTAAAAGATCAAGGCAAGGCGTATGCACTGGTGAAGATGCTAATCTGCCAGGCAATTGCAGTGTTGGTTTTTTATAATATTCATGATAGAAAACCCAGATTTGCAGAGGTACATCAATCTGAATGTTAAAAGATAGATGGCTAGATTCTGGCTATTTTGAAACTGGTCATCATATTGAGTCCAGAATTCAAACTCCCACTTCTCTGAATTTTGCCTTCAAAATATCTGAGTTCTGGAGCCTTAAAATTTCTAATTGAAAGGCACCTCCATAAACTGAATCAAGCATAATGTTCACTAATCTCATCACAATACCCATTGCTTTTTTCAAATCCCCAGACAATTTATTGCGCAGGACAGTCTGGTGAATGATGCAGTGAAGTGTATTTAATTATGAGAGTATTCTGCCAAATGTGAAGCAAAGCCCTTCACTTTCCCTGTCAGAGCAGGACCTTCGTCTGTAACAAGCAAGTTTACTTTCTGCAGATCTAAACCTTTTTTTTTTTCCTTCCAAAAAAGCCTTACCCTTTTCAAAAATGATCTCCCCTATGGTGTAGATTTCTAATAGTATTAAGCACAAAAATTCTTCTTTGAAAATGTCATCATCATAAAATCTAACAAACAACATTAGCTAGGCAGTGTTATTTAAATCATTTGATTTGTCCTTTGCAACAGACATGTTTGGCTTTTTTTTTTTTAATTAGAAACAGTGCTGACAAACAATCCTCGTAAAATATTTTCAATCAGACAGGGAAACTTGCTTCACATGGTTCACAATGTCATCTTTGTTTTTATGTCTGGCAGAAAGCTCTTCCAGCATTTCCAACGTGAACTCCTTTACAAGCTCAGTATCCAGGAAAGGCTTTTTCTTTTTTGCTAGTACCAACATTTTGAAGAAAAGCAGCTGTTGCTTTTTCCTGTACAGTCACTGATGTTGTGAGAATGATATTTGAAGTGTGTGATATAAACATTTCAAGTTTTCAATTTTGTCATGTCCTGCAACTCTGACAGAAGGCAAGGCCACATTGAAGTTACTGTGCTTTGATTCAAAGTGGCACCTCACACTGATGACCTTACAGACCCACAGGTTTTGCATTTAAATGAAATGGCATAATAGAAAGAGAATCCACTGTCCAGTTTGGGTTAAAAGCTCTGTTTTCGCTGTCAACTTTGCGATGGTTACTCCCACTCACATTCCTTTTTGGCTCCATTTCCATCACTAATGAAAAAATGGGTAGCATCCTAGCTCAATTTTAGCTAATGCTATCACGAAAATGTAAGATCCAGTAAGTAGTGCTTAATTTGTTCAGAAGCTTGCTGGAGTTGAGCCCCGGCACCTTTCATTACAAATTAAGCACTGCCAGTAAGTTACTTACTAAGGAATTCATAGGCAAGTGATAAGCAGCATATCACTGTTCGTGACTTTAATTATAAACACTTTTTAAGGTGATCTGGCGGGCCACATTTGGTTCACGGGCTGCCTATTGAATATCACTGCTTGAGAGGAATTAAGCTTGTTGGTCCTCTGGGGTAGGTCTACACAAGGATAAAAGACCCGCAGCACAGCCACAGCTGGCCCAGGTCAGCTGACTCGGGCTCCCAGAACTCAAGCTATGCAACCGATCCTCCACCCTCACAGAATCCCAGAACTTGGGCTCCAACCCGAGTCCGAATGCCTGCACAGCAATTTTTCATCCTGGAGCCCAAGTCAGCGGACCCAAGACAGCCACTGTTTTTTTTTATCCCTGTGTAGACATAATCCATCTTTCTGAGACTAAGAGTAACAATTTTAATATCATAGTCAATATAAATAAAAAATAGTTAGTAACCTTCCGTAACTGCTGTTCTTCGAGATGTGTTGCTCATGTCCATTCCACATTAGGTGTGAACACACCGCTTGCACCATTGCCGAAGAGTTTTCCCTTAGTGGTATCCATCGACCTGGCTCTAGCACTGGTATAAGGGGTACCACTGGTCACACACCCTCTCAGTTGCTTCTTGCCAGTCAACTCCGTCAGAGGGGCACACAGGTGAGTCATGGAATGGACATGAGCAACACATCTCAAAGAACAACAGTTATGGAAGGCTGGTAACTGTTTTTTCTTCAAGTGCTTGCTCATGTCCATTCCACATTAGGTGACTCACAAATAGTACCTCAGGAGGTGGCCTCGGAGTCCACCTCAATCTCCAGCCCCAGGTTAGCTGCTATCCACTTCAGAACGTCCTGATGGGCCCTGAAATCATCCTGTGGAAGCGAGCTACTCAGCCCCAAGATGGCCTCATCTCAGGAGAAGGAGAAGATTGTCTCCTTCCTCTTCCTCAGCCTCAATTACATCCACGGGAGCCACATCCTGAACATCAGTAACAGGGTTGGAAAAGGAGTCATGGTCCAGTGCCGAGTGGGAAGAGATGGTAGCCCGCCTCTCAAAAACCACCTAGTATGATCGATGGGAGGGAGGACCTGGTACCAGGGGAAAACCCCCAGGGTTCCAGTATAGCCACTGCATAGGCCACTGACCTGTTGGCCAGGTGCTGGTGGGGGACCTTCACAAAGGCCAGGTGGTACATAGGCTGCGCACCAGTGGTGGCCCTTAGGCTGAACATAGGGTTCCCCTTTGGACTCAGTAGAAGAGTCCTCCCTCAGTGACCACAGTGGAGCCTTCTCTGCCTCCATTTGGTGCTGGAAGTCCAGGGACCGATGGTGGACCGGAGATGGTCGTGACAACAGTATCAGGAGCAGCTTGCCCCTAGAAAGTCCGGGGGGGGCCTGGTGCAGGGAAGGAGTTCGAAGCTCCATGCTCCTTCATACTCAAGGACATCATAGCCAGTGGCTGTCCCGTCAGAGTCAGGGGAACTGGGAGTTAAAGTAAGTCTCTGGCCACTGCAAAACCCTCCGGGGTTGATGGAACCACTAGACTGCTGGTGCCACAGTGCCTTATGGGTGTTGGCAGAGGGTCTCGCAGCAGACTCGCTCTGACTGGAGTCAACAGTGCCCCTATAGAACTGGGGGTGGAGGAGTTGGAGGAGTAGCCAAATGCAGCTCACGCTCTGCTGCTTTCCTCATGTTTGTCCTTCTGCAAGTGCCCTGTGTCGGTGCTTCTTCCACGGCACTGGAGATGGTGAATGGTGCTGGGAAGAGCACAGTGCTGGAGGAGTGTTTTGCACTGAGGCCGAAGTGCTTGGTGCAAAATTAGAGTGGGTTGGCTCTGATGTCGGTCTGAGACCAGCTTCTATTAGGATAGTCTTCAGTCTTATTTCTCTCTCTTTTTTGTGTGAGGTCTAAAGTCCGAACAAATCTGGCACTTGCCCTCACATGAGTTACTCCCAAGCACTTCAAGCAGCTGGAGAGCTGGTCACTCACAGGAATAGATCTGCTGCAAGAGGCACAAGGTTTGAACTCCAGGGACTAGGGCATGCCCAGGCCCTGGGGTGAAGAGAGTCCCTCAATGATAGGGACTATCTACTTACATTATTTACACTAATGCTAACTACAATATCTATATACACTAAAACTATACCTAAAACTAACAAACTATGAATCAGATTCCACTGAGAAGAAGCCTTGCCGAAGGAAGAAGGGTCGTTCCAGCAACTGTCACAGGGAGCTAAGAAGGATCTGAGAGGGTTCCTGGCCACCAGCACCCCTTATACCGGCGCATGAGCATGTGGCACCATGGGGTGCAAGAGCCAGCCCCACGAATTCTACCGAGGGAAAAATCTCTGGCAACAGTGCACGTGGCAGGCAAACACCTAATGTAGAATGGACATGAGCAAGCACTCGAAGCAGAACCACAGATAAATGAAGTAAGCAATTCTTTGTAACAGCTACCTTTAAAGCCATGGCTACACTTGCAGGTGTGCAGCACTGGGAGTTACAGCTGTCTTCGTACAGCTGTGTAGAGAAAGCACTGGTGTGTGGCCACACTGACAGCTACCAGCGCTGCAGTGTGGCCACATTTACAGCATTTGCAGCGCTGCTGGGAGTGGTGCATTATGGGCAGCTATCCCAGCGTTCAAGTGGCTGCAACGTGCTTTTCAAAAGAGGGGGGTGGGGTGGAGTGTGACAGGGAGCGTGGGGGAGACAGAGAGAGTGGATTTTTGGAGCCGACACTGTGTGTCAGCTCCCTGCCTTGCAAGTTCTAAGGACTGGAAGATACACAGCACCAACCTTCAATCATTTTAAAACTTTCGACCCCTTCCCCCACGCCCCTCTTATTCACTAAATGCAAATAGCCTTCAGACCACATAAGCAGCTGTTTCAAAACGGACCCCCGCTCCCCCCACTTCTCTCCTCAAGCAAACATTAGCAAACACTAGCTGTGCAATTCCAAAGGAATTCCCCTGCTTGCCTCTGCTCCAGCAAACAGTAGCTGTGTTTGTTTTTTAGATAAGCAGCTCCGGGAGCCCGGAGTTCACAACAAAACAAAGAGAGGCATCACAACAAAACAAAGAATGTTATCTGGTACTTAAAGCATTTTGGGAAGGTTCCGGAGGTCAGTTACAGCTTAGTAAGATTAATCACTGTTTACACTTGCTCCCCAGCGCTGCATCACCAGCGCTGCACTCGTTATACCTGAGGCAGATCAGGTGTACGGCCAGCACTGCAGCCAGGAAGATGCAGCGCTGGATGTGCCTTGCAGGTGTGGACAGTTACTAAGTTGCAGCACTGTAAACCCACCACCAGTGCTGCAACTCTCCAGTGTAGCCAAGCCCTAAGTAATGAGCAGATTCTCTTTTACTGACCTCAGGACAGACAACGGCCTTATAGACCCTAATGATAAAATTAAGTACTCTGGTTTGCTTCCCTTCACCTCTCCACCTACTTTATATAAAGATTCACTAATGACTCACGAAAAACTTTGGAATTCTAAACAATGCTATATATGTCTTATTTTCTGTGGGTCATTTGTACATGTGCATGAAAAACCAGGTGCAGCCTGCAGGCTTTTGGCAAATTCTCATGGCAGCCCTCACTGCTGCAAAGTTTGTGCACGACTGACTTGGGGTACTGAACATGATACACCTATATGAAGTATTTAATACAATCTCACCTTTTCTCAAAAAAGCACAAATATATGTAAATGAACAAACTTATGTGCAGCGAAGACTTGTCTGTAGTGTTCCATTTTTATACTTCAGTTTGGATAAAAAACAATAAAAAGGCACCTCACATCACTAAAGCTGCTACTGTTTTACTGTTCTAAAGAAAAGAAGCATCTTAGACACACAGAAGTAAGTTAAGACAGCAAAACTTTCATCCGGGCTGACAATTTCTATATCAAGTTTCAGAACAAGATAATTCAAAACAGGCAAGTCAAATTCTGGGAAAATAAAAAAAGTCAGGGTTTATTATGGAAATGCTGGCAGAGCTTTCATTATAATGATAATTGGTGAGACTACTATATTTTATAACTGTATATAGCACAGCAAGTATGAGGACTAAGTAAAATGTAAAAATGTCTCTGTAGTTTATAACAAAGGGAGCTCTATGTGGGTCTATAAAATCTGACCGAAATAAAATGTGATTTGATAGGAAAAGAAACTCAGTGCTGTGGAGGAAGAATAGTCTGGAGATCTGCATCCTGTTATTACACCATCTGTAAAATGGAGCAAGTACATGAACGTGAGGTGGTTGAAGTCAAGCTTACAAAACACTTTGAAATCCTCTAATGGAAGATGCTGCAGAGACGCAAACTATTATAATGAGAAGCAGAACTGAATAGAAGGCAACATTAAGAAATCAGCACTTGGCAATATATACTTAAGATCAAAAAGTGATATGTTAAAGTATGAGAAATATTAAACTTAGTTACTTCTCTGACCACCTTACCTCTTTCAGGACTGCCCCATCTTTCCCCTGAATTTTTCTGTCAACCTAGCCATTGCCATGCAGGGAACTGGATTACCTAGGTTGACAGAAAAACCTCTTTGTGACACTGGTAGACTAGGTGCCAGCTCATACCAAGGCCCCTAGGCCTCACTGAACACTCAAATGCATAGCTGGAAACGAGTCTGGCTCACCTGCATGGTAGCATTATCGAAACAGATAGAGTTAAAACAATGTGTTTAGTATTTAGGCTTTATGGAAGGCTTGTAGGATGCTGCATGTATCAATCCTACTTATAATATCTGTATCCTGTGTTATAAGGTAATGTTTAAATGTTTGCTCTGTTAACTATAAAAATGTTTAACTGTGAATTCCCCCAGTCAGGCAAGTGTGCAGTATTAGTTCACTCCAAGAGGTGTTATCTCCTGCCCAGGAAGGACTACTGAATCCAAATGGGCCATTGTGGAACAAAGACTTTGTTGATTGCTCCCCCACCCACCCATGAAAAGGTGATATGCAGACACTCTCATCCCATCAGCCTGGATTCTGAGGTGAGGGGGGATAAAAATCCCCGACAAGAATAACCTCGATCTTTTATGCTGTCTGGATTCTGAGGGGCAAACATTCCTAAACATAAGCAAGAGATCCCCATGCTGTTTGGCATGGGTCAGCCTTAAAGGACACAGAGCTGCTTATTACAGAAGCTTCTATTAGCTTTTTAGATCCAAGACTGTAACTCATTTGTGTAAGTTTCCTGTTTTAACCTTGTAAATAGCTCTCTCATTTCTTTCTTAGTTAATAAATCTTTAGTTAGTTTATTACAGAATTGGCTACAGGTGGTGTCTTTGGGTTGAGATTTGAGTACAACTGACCAGGGGTAAATGTCTGGTCCTTTGGGACTGCGAGTAAACTGAATAAAATTGGGATGATTTTTGGATTAAAGTGACCACCTATCACATAGACCTGGGTCGCAAGATAGACTGGAACGCCCAATGGGACTATCTGTGACTCCACTGTAAGACTCTTACGGTGTGTCTACACAGCAACTGGCCACCTGCAGCTGGCCAGCTGACTTGGGCTCAGAGGTCTCAAGCTGCAGAGCTGTTTCACTGCTGTGTAGGACTTCTGGGCTCAGGCTGGAGTCCGGGCTCTAGGACCCTGCAAGGTGGGAGGGTCCCAGAGCTCAGGCTCCAGCCTGAGCCACGAAGTCTGCACAGCAAGGAAGCAGCCCTATAGCCTGAGCCCCGCAAACCCAAGTTGGTTAGCATGGGCCAGCTGTGGGTTTTTATGTGCCATGGAGACATACCCTCATAGTGCTTTAGGAGGTCTCACTTGTTACTGGGTGGTGAAATCTAAATTATAGAACATATAAACAGTTTGGGGTTTCTGCCTTGAGGTTGGCACTCACAGTCATGAGCCATTCCAAACAGCATGACACCCTTCCATCAATGTAGGAAGCATTTGCACTATGCTGCTACAGCAGCATAGCTGCAGCTGTACCACCAGAGCCCCTGTAGCGTAGACGGCTTTGGCTTGTTGCCCTTTGTCTTTTTCTCCAGATTTACTGATTCCTTTATATCCTACTTGAACCTCTCTTTTAAAATATTATAATTTGTAAGATTTGTTCTCCATGGGTGACTCTTATTTATTTTAACCTTAATTTCTCCTTTCCATCATCTTAATATTCTCTGTTTGTCCCAATTTAGATAGTAAATTTTCAGGGCAGGGACTGTATTTTTAATCTGTGTAAGAGACCATTAAGGGGTGGTGGTGGTGGTGGTAGTAGTAGTAATATGAATCATTAGATTATATAAATAATTTGCATTACACACTCTGGGACCCTACAATACAAAACGTACTATGGACTCCAGAGAATACATAAGAACAACCATACTGGGTCAGACCAGAGGTCCATCTAACCCAACATCCTGCTTCCGACAGTGGCCAATGCCAGGTGCCCCAGAGGGAATGAACAGAACAGGTATTCATCAAGTGATCAATCCCCTGTCACCCATTCCCAGCTTCTGGCAAACAGAGACTAGGGACACCATCCCTTGTCCATCCTGGCTAATAGCCATTGATGGACCTATCCTTCATGAACTTATCTAGTTCTTTTTTGAACCCTTTTATAGTCTTGGCCTTCACAACATCCTCTGGCAAAGAGTTCCATGGATAGACTGTACATTGTGTGAAAAAATACTTCCTTTTGTTTGTTTTAAACCTGCTGCCGATTAATTTCATTTGGTGGCCCCTAGTTCTTGTGTTATGAGAAGGAGTAAATAACACTTCCTTATTTACTTTCTCCACACCAGTCATGATATTATAGGGCTCTATCATATCTCCCCCCCAGTCATCTCTTTTCCAAGCTGAAGTCGTCTCTTTTCCAGTCTTATTAATCTCTCCTCATATGGCAGCCATTCCAAACCCCTAATCAGTTTTGTTGCCCCTTTTCTGAAACTTTTCAAATTCCAATATACCTTTTTTGAAATGGGGAAACCACATCTGCATGCAGTATTCAAGATGTGAGCATACCATGGATTTATATAGAGGCAATGTGGTATTTTCTGTCTTATTAGCTATCCCTTTCTTAATGATTCCTAACATTCTGTTCACTTTTTGACTGCCACTACATATTGAGTAGATGTTTTCAGAGCACCATATACAAGGACTCCAAGATCTCTTTCTTGAGTGGTAACAGCCAATTTAGACCGCATCATTTTATATGTATAGAATACTATATTGCAGTTGGGCAGTGTTTTGGGAAAGCAGTTCACACCTTTTCATGTCCATCTTGCCATCAAGTAAAATTCATATAACAAAACTGATATTTTCCAACCCTCTTATCTTTAACATAGCGTTAGAGGGAGTCTAGCAAGTCAGACAGTCTTTCTGCCAGACTTCACTCACCCATACAATTAATTTAAAATTCTGTACTTTTTGTGTGGCTCAAATTTAGCAACCCACTAAGCATCTGACTGTCAGACATTATCTTTTTCATTTCCTTTTCTCCCTCCTCCCTTTTTTTAAAATAAAAACACACACATACACGCAAGCAGGCCATCTTATGTTAAAAACTATTTGCATCTCTTGCATTTAATATATATTAGAGATGGACCCAAACAACAAAGTTCAGATCTGGATTTAAACTTCTTCCAAGTCACAGATTTCATTTGGCCCTTCTCCTCTTTTCATAATAATGCAATTAAAGTCCTTGGTAACATGGCTATTAGGAACTTTAACATTGTACAAGTGTGATGGCACTGAAGAATTTTGAAGGGCCTATTATATACGTTACTTATACTGTCCTGGAAGAGGGTAAGAATGAACTTAGCATTTCACTTGATCCTATGACAACACTGAAAGCATGGGATGCTTTAGTAACTACAATCTCTGATTACTTTGGAAAGTTATGACTAACCAAAAATATTGCATGACTACTGTTATGTTAATGGAATGCATTGTAACAGCAATATTTTGATCATCTCAACAAAACAATGACTGGTATTTATGTAAAAACAGACTTGAAATAATGTTATAACTGCAGAATGTCAACATGAATAGTAATTTGATAGGCAAAGATATGTTGCTTACTATACTAGAGTTTGCTTTGCTTTATTTTTCCCCCTACAATAAGAAACCATTGCTACTATAGCTATTACACATGTTTATTTCTCAATATTTTTGTAAAGCACTGTCGTGGGGTAGCTACAGGTCACAAAAGGCGAGAAGAAGGGAAAAAACTGTATAGCAGATGGTTAGGCCCCTCATTCATGACCCAATCAAATGTGGTAGTACAGCCTTGTGGCCAGTGTCAGTAAAGCAGCCCTTCCTCCCAGAGCAGCAGGGCCCCATGGCCAGAGTTAATAAGTGGCCAGAGTCAATAGAGTAGTCCACCCCTGTGGAATTGTGTGGCCTATTGGCCTGATGGGGAAGTGGGGTGCCACTTATCGGGGTGTGGTGCCCAGGGTAGTGGGACTCAGGCCCTCCCTGCTCCTCCGAGTCCCAGCCCAAGGCCCTGGTGGGGGTGGGGGTGCTCACCACTGAATCAGCAGGGATGCTCCCGAAACACACTGACTGGTTCCTCAGCTCACTCCCCTGGGCTTCTTCCTACCTTTTCTCCCTCAGCAATGCTCCACGGTTCCCCCGGGTCTCTGTGGTCCTCGAGTGGCATAGCTCCTGCTGGTGCGGCCTCTTCTCTGTGCTCGTCGGGCAGCCCAAAGTCCAACAAAGAGTGTTGGGTCTCCTGTATCTCTTCCAATGCGATATGTAGAGTCTCTCTCCTAGGTGCCTCAAAAGGTGCTGAAAAGCCTTGAATCAGCTGCATAAGAAGGTGGGGGGGAGCCACGACAGCCTCATCTGATGAAGAGGAAGATTTGTGGGAAGACTCCTTTACTCAGTGGCTCTTTCACCCCTGTAACGTCTGCTGTGTAGAAAGACTAGAGGGCGGCAGTTGTGACTCTTGACTTGCCCTTTTATGAGATGGGACCCTGTAGAACTGGTCACCATAAGTGGCCCAGGGGTTTCAATAAGCTCACTTCAGTGGGTTGTAAGGAAAAGGGGCAGGACCCCGATATTGTCCTTGCCCTGCTAAATGTTTCGTCGTCAGAATGTACCCTGAGTGAAGGAGATTGGAAAGGGGAACCCTGTTTGGGCAAATCTGAATCTGAAGAGGACTCATCTGCTGTGTCAAGGGGGGTGGGGAGGGGAATGGTACCAGTGGAAGAGTCAGTAGTGGGAGCCAAAAGGGATCCTGTAATTGTATAGGTACCAGAAACTGTTGATAAGAAGCTACTGGATGGTGTCAAGTTGATATTGTCCAGAAATGTGTCTGTGAACCCTCAAAGCGTTTATTAGGGACTGGAGGCCATGACAGTACCAGACAGCAAGACATCATTGAAGTTGGTCGCAGAGCATAAGTAGGCTCCTGCAGGTGAGAGGGTAGCAATGGGTGGTGTCTCTTGGTACCCCTCAGTAACAGTGACTCAGGCTCTTCCAGAAGCTGAAAGGGCACATGGGCCAAAAGACTGGCCAGTACCAGAGACTCTGGGTAGGAAACCCAGGGAGTCAGACTATCTAGTGGTACCAGAGACAATACTGAAGTACAATTGGTAAGTCCTTCATGTGTGATTGCTGGAGGCTGTAACAACAATGATTTAGGCCTAGCTCTGGAGTCCTTGCAGACACAGAATCTGGTGCCAAAGTAGGTATCACTTCTTAGCCAGTACTGTGGTCTCAGTACTGGAGAGGACAGGCGCCTCAGCTGCACCAATAAGGAAGACCAGAGACCCAGATCAAGGGAGTGACTTTCCCTTTCCTTTATTCCATTCTGGGGAAGGGGCCTTCTCTTGTTTGCTAATCCTTGTAGAGAGACGATCATTGGAGCTCTCCAAGGATCTGATATACAGAGGCCTGACTTGGATCCCATGAATCTCAGCAAGCACTCCATTAACAGAAGTCTGAGCCTGTCCTACCTAAATTTCTTAGATTTGCTCTGAAATCCTGAGCTGATCTTACATTTGGAGGGGATGGGAGACTCCTTGAGAAGCGAAGCCAGCTTGAATGTCCACCACTGCGAGGGAAAGATCTATGGGCAGGTCTGGCAGGTTTTGAAGACTAGGATCACGTGCATAACCTGCACTTGACACAACAGTTCAAATTCTCGTATCAAGCAAAAAAAAAAAAATGGGGAAACCCTCCTTTTCAAAAGCACAAATTGTGCTAAACCAAAAGTAAAGAAAGAAAAAAAAAAAGTAAGAAAATACAGAAATTTTAACGAGAGGTGTAGCAAGCCACGGGCTAGCTAGAGGACACCATAATGCTCTCTCTCAAGCTGCCGGCAGCTGAGAAAGAATTGGAGTGGTGGCAGGTCCATCTCTCCCTATATGCCCTCATTCTAGAGTATGAGAGCATCTAGGACACAGGCATAGACTCGCAGACACTGCTGATGAAAAAGTCTCTCATCCTGACTGCACAGTTGCGCACATATCCTGACCTCTTGATGTGGTACACCCATAGAGACAATACTCTAAGAACAAAGCATTTTCTACACAGCAGCACCATTGTGACGGATAGAACTGCAGCTTCTCAGCCTGGGCATATGGCAAAAGGAGAGAGATACTGTATTTCAGGGTACATCTACACTTCATTTGGGAGCATGCTTCCCAGAACGAGCAGGCAAACACACATGCTAGCTCTGCTCAAGCTAACATAATAAAAATAGCAGCACGGCTCCAGCAGTACAGGTAGCAGCTCAGGGTTAGCCTGCTGTAGTACAGACATAGCATAAGACCATCATCATATGTAAGCAAGACCAGCTAGAGAGAAAAACATCAGAAAGGACTATGGATCGTCTGAAATACTGAGCAACCTTGGACTCTCAGAAGTGGAGAGACCAGACTGCAGGAGTGGGGATGTCACAGAGGTTCTGTTATTTTGCAGAGCTGTAAGTCTCTGGTACGTTTTCAAAGGAAAATGACTGTGATTAAGGAATTTCTTTGTTAACCCCGTGTTCCTTAGTTTGCTGTCAAGTTGTTCCTAAGTGATCACAGCCTAGGGCAGGGCCATGAGAGAGAGTGTTTAAACAACTTTGGCGGTGGACCTTTGGAAGTCAGGGTCTGGGGTGGGTGAACTGTGGAGTCCCAGGTCCCAAGGACAGGCACAGAGAAGAGGTCTGCACCTGGGAGTGTGCCTTACAGACTTAGAGCTCAGAATAGTGACTACAAACTGCCCAGACCCAGTTAGCTTGGAAGCACATGGGGCCCTGTAATTAGATCCACTTGCAACATACAGGAAACATTATGGAGGGATAGTGGGCCGGGTTGTAACACAGATCACACTGTTCTGTTCTTGGTTCCATTACATACTATGTATGAGACCCTTGGACAACCTATCTGTGTGTTCCTTATTTAAAATGGGTTTAACATTAGTTTCCCTACCTCAAAGGGTTGTTGTGAGGCTTGATGTTTACAACGAATTTTGGAATGTGAGAGTGTAAGATGCTATACATGGTAAGTGCTAAGTATTATTAGGTTTCTCCAAGTAACAAAATCTACTTTACAAAAAATTGCATATCCGTGAACCTTAGAGGTTCCAAAAAATTTGGGAGAGACAGACAGAAGGTGGTTAAGTACCATCAATACTGTTGTCCAGCTCCATCAACACATGATGAATTTGCACCTTAGACCTTTTGATGCCTCACTGGAATTACTGAAGCACTGAACAGGTCCTGCAGAACAAGTTTATTTGTATATAAAAAAAGAAATAAGAGCTTGTTAAATGTACTTAATGGTGCAAAGCTATACATCGGAATGCATAAGTAGCTTTTATACTCTGAAACTGATAAAGAACATTAAACAGTATTACCTATTTTTAATGGGAAAGCCTATAAACTTTTTCTACTTTATGCCATAAACTGCATTAGCAGTCTCAGAGCTGGCTGAATTAATTATCTCAGAAACTTTACTTAATATTTTATCGCCTTGTCTGAATGTCTGAGAGCTCCTTAAACTCAATATATTATACTATAAACCTCGATTAAGAGAGTAATTTGGATTGTTTATCTGTAGCTGAAGGGGGAAAATGAGCTATTTCTTGAGGACCTGCTTTAAACTACTAAGAGATTAAGTGTGAATATAAACAACTAGAAGAATTTTGATCTCCTGCGAAGGATCAAACCTCAGACTAAAAAATAATCCTGTTGAACAACAGTTAATGGCTGGAACTGATCAGTGATAGATTAAGAGAATTCAGATCCTAGAGGAAGAGATTTAAGAACCTCTAAACATCACAATATAATTTCCAATGTATAATGGAACACTACTATATTTAATAATAATATGGAATATCTCTTTAACTTAGGTTAGACCACAGGTCTATCAGCCCTGCAGTTAAACTGATCTCAAGACTGACTAGTAATCATGTGAGTAGGAAAATTTATAACTTAAATGTATTAAAATAGCATGTGTCAAGGTGGATAATTTACTAAAAACTACCTGTGCACTGGAATCTACTGATGCTTCCTGTGATCTATGAGTTCCTGGAAAGGAAGTCAACAATTTATTTTTATGGAGGATTAATGGGTGCCTAGTCCACACACACAAGAAAATTCTTGCCAAAAAACAAAACCACTAGCAGTTTAAACCTGCTTCATTCAAATGCGAAATTCCATTGTCAAGGAAATCACTAATGCCCCCATAGTCAAGGAACTATGTCTCATTCCTACTGAAGGATCTGCTGGAGTGCAACTGCTTCTTTAGTTGCTAGGTAACAACCAACTCATTAGATGCCATTATCAGCACCCTGGAAAAGGGAACTGGCATCTGCTTCCCATTTGGAGATACCAGTGACTGAAATAATAGCAATGGTCTGACTGCCAAAAATCCTTGGTCTCCCAGGGACTGGTTTGTGAATAAAGCAGGTGCTGACTTCAGCATCATCTCTGAAGTTTTAGGTTATGTAGCTTTTGTGATCTTGACCAACACAGCATGCCAGGGGGATGGAGTTGCCGGTCCCAGTCATTGGCACATTATTAATGCAGAAAAATATCCTCCCCCTAAATTATGGCTTATCCGATTGGTGGGATGTTAATCACAAAGACCTATTGTGAAGCCTGCACTAGAAACAGAGGGGAAATCAACAGCACTAGGATGGGAACAGGCTGGGAATGAAATGATTTGCAGGAACTTCCTGAGGTCAATCAGAACCCTTGCAGTCACCTAGCTGTATTTTTTAAATCCCTGAAATACATGTCAACAGTGAGCAATGTGGGCCACTATGCAAAAGCCTAAACATGTAGCCTTGATGCATTTCTTTTAGTTCATTAGTACATCACAGTTCCATTCATACGGAGAAGGGAAAATAGGTCTGTCAAGAAACAAAAAAGCCACCCAGCTTCCGAATGCCAAAACCAGAAAATGAATACATTAACTAATGATGTATTTGCATCACACAGAGACAATAGCTAATGATTTTAGCTAATGACGAGTACCCTATCAAAACACTCTGGGTGGCAGGTGAATAAACAAATATATAAAGAAAGTAGGTCCTAAAGACATGCATGGTTCCTTGTATTCATATTCAAATATCTACATCTGATTTAGTCAAATCTGAAAACACCATTTTCAAAAATAGTATAAAACCCACAAAAAGAATAAGGAAAGATATAAACAGTGGAAATGAACACTTTAAGCATGCATGGCCCCTAGCACAGCCTTGTCTGAGGAGCATACTGAAATGCAACAAGTTTTACTTTTCATCTTTCCTAATGTTTAGGTTCAATTCTCTAACCGTCAACAGGGTTGAAAGCCCACCATAGTTAAGTAGAAGATACCCATTTTTTAATTCTTCAATAAATAAACTCAATGTATAGGAACCAAAATGAAGGGAATACCCAGAGATTTTAATTCTTAACACAAAAAGTCTCAGCTCCTAACAACCATTCAAGAAAATTATGAGCAGTGCCACTGACGACACTGATATCATTAGGACTACTCACAAGCTTAGAGTTAGGTATATGTTTAAGTATCTGACTGAAGCAGGGTCATTCTGAACACTGCTCCTACACTGGACTATTGTTCACAAGTGTCCATTTCCACATTAGTGATATGCTTATTTTATTTATGCACATTCCTTGTTGTTGGTGTATTAATCCTGCAACTTTCAACTGGACATAAAGGAATAGATTTTCTAACAGTTAAGCACAACTCCCACCAAGTTTCAATGGGAGTTAAGAATTTCCTCTGAAGTGACTGATATTAGGAAGAAAATAAATTACTATAAAGCATGTTTTCCCTTTTTCCTCAGATGCTTATGAATAATAGTACCTAAAAGGCAGTGCAAAACACTAAATCATGGAAAATGCACATTTGACACATTGTGAATGTGCAACACAAATTCAAACATTGCACAATAAGGGCATTTCTTTCAATAATTGCTCAACTTGGAGTTCAGCCTTCAATAGAGGTGCTTTTTTCTATCAAGCAAACAACATTTTAGGTAATGCCTTACCTGCCTCAACAATTTCTCTATAGCTGACATTACCATGAGTCCTCTCCACACAACTGGTGCAGTCTCTTCTACCAAGAAACCCATTGACATACTGAAACAGTAAAGCAAAAATTTATCTTTCAAACATGATATAAAACAAAATTATCTGAAATAAATCTATAAAGTAGCTTGATTTAAAATAAAACATATGCTCACCATGCAATGCCATAGTTCTTAAGGGGTCTCATTAAGTTTTCTAAAATAGAAACAAAATTATTTGATTTTTTTAAAAACTAAGCAATTACTTTATATTCATAAATACATACTTCCTCACCTATTCTTACTGAGCTAGTTCTTCACCCAAATCAGCAGTAGGAGTTGCCTCAGCGCCTTCAGTATTTTCTCCATCTAGCCACATTTTCAAAGTAGAATTATGCATGATGGTGAGTTTTCAGGCCCATCCCTTTCTTAGGAACTCAGGCCAGGTCTACACTACAAACTTACGTCAGTGTAACAGCATCGCTCACAGGTGTGAAAAAAATCCACACTTCTGAGCAACGTAGTTATACCTACCTAACACCCAGCATAGACAGTGCTATATTGACGGGAGAGCTTGTCCCATTGACATAGCTACCACCTCTCGCGGACATGAATTAACTCTCCTGTCTGCTTCGTAGCATCTTCACTAAAGCACTACAGAAGCACCGTTTTTTAAGTGTAGATCTGCCCTCAATCTCTACTAGCTCAGGCTTCAACCTTCAGCTATATCTCTATTAGAGGGCATCAATACAAACTCAACCATGCCTTCTGCGACATCCTATGCAAAAAGAGAGATCAAGCCTTCGAGTGGTTTGCCCAGCATACCATGTGATCAATCATTTATACCTTATGTATTTCCTTTGTTGGCCTTCTACCAAAACCTGTAGGACTCGTTTATCACAAATTGTATATGGTGAGGACAGCAGGTCTATCTTAGAATGAATAGTTAAGATATGAATATAACTGATGACTGCAACACCCCGGTGTGACCCAGAGGCCCCTTGCCAAAGGTTCCTCTCTGTTCTTTGCAAACAACTCATCTCAGAACTGACAAGACCAAACATCTTACACAGTATTTATCCGCAAGGGTAACAAGTAAGGTTTCTAGAGAAAGCTCATAACTTGTCAAGACTCAATCATTCTGATATGTGCATACAAGTAATATTTATGGAATAATGTAACTACATTGAAAGTATGCTTTCAGATGTAAAAGTCAGTCACCATGGAATACGTGATGGCCAATTGGAACAGGCTGGAGTTGTCACTCCTCCCTGCTTAGTCGGGTAAGTAATGCAAGTCTCTAGCCTTGCTCCATCCCAAGACTAGCAATGGTAAACCATCAGAGACAACTGCAATCAAAACTTCTTGGAGGTAAAAAGGAACATTATTACACACAAGATCTCCCTGTCTATGAAGACACACAAAAGACTGTTTCAGCGTAATACAGAGTGAGGAGAGGAAACACATGGTGGAAAAGGGGTGTTTTTCCATGAAAGTTTGGATCCTGGTTTAGGTGAAGCCAGCCAGTTCTGCAACAGACTGAACTTTGGGAATGAAAACCTACTTTATTGGAAGGGAAAGGTAACTATAATAAATGTAGGCCCTAGTTCTCTGATCCTTCCACTCATAACAAAGTACTTCAAAACAGGTTAATTATAAACAAACATCTTAGAAATGTGGGTCAGTTATGTTGCTTTACTAAAGTTGTTTAATATTTTCCTTTGGTGAGGAGAAAACAAAGCCTGGGCATAAAGCATAATAAACTACTGTAAGAAATGCAGCACCAGTGTTTATATTTCTCAATGTCTTTTCACTCAAGTCTCTAAACAACATTTGTAATGCTTAAACTAGTTCGTTTATACACAAGATCCTGTAGTGACTATAGATTTAACAGTGTATTCATGACTAAAAGTACTAATTCCTCTACCACAATATTTTTTTTAAATAAAATTCATGCAGTAACCTTTCTACATTCATTTAAGAAAAACTGTAGCAGGCTAGTATTTGTTCAAAGTTTATACAGAAGCTTAGGGATCTACTGCACTGTGAACAACAGCTTTCTGTAGAGCTCTTTATTAGCTGAGTTTATCATGATATGGGTCATTATTTCCCATCCCCTCACATCTCCATGACATCTCATCACCCAAAACGCAAAAGACATTTGCTGCAAGACAAACTGTGTCATTGCCACAATGCCAGTGAAGGAGTGAATGACATATTGCAGCATATACACTGTATTCGGTAACAAAAGCAATACTGACTATATGAGACATCAATTTAGTTAATATACTATCTGTACAGGCAATTGGAACAGATTTTAAACCTTCCCCATTTGTAAAATCTTGAATAATTCTGGATCACATGATTGTATGTAGACTGTATGATTTGGTACTGCAGTGACTGTAGATTCCTCCCTCACCATCTTAATTAGGATTCCAATTTCTACACCACCGTAAATAGTAATTCTCAGATGCTGTCCGTCTGAAGGAATGAGAAACACGTACTTGCTGCTTTCCTGGATCAAAAAGGAATTTCCAGTTATGTTCCAAGACTGACAGTCTGTCATGGTTTACCACAGAGGATTTTGGGCCAGGTAAAGGATCTGAAGACTCCAAACTATATGAGACTAAACAAAAAGAACTATAAAGGACTGAAGAAAACAGACATGAGGCTGTGGATGTTAAAGGAAGATTTGACATCTTAGGACATAACTTTTCTAAGAATTTTGACAAGAGGGAGAGAAGTTAAAAAAAAAGGAGACAAAAGAATACAGATGTGTGAAGCCATTAATAGGGAAAAGAGTAAAAGAGGAAAGGCCCAATTTCAAGCCACAATAGTGCTTGTCTCCTTGGATTATTTTATACTTTTTGGGGAAAATAAAAAGTGATTCCCAATCTTGAGGGTGGCACCAAAAACCTTCAGGGGAGTGCACTGTCCCTCTGACCTGCTACCTGCACACTCTACTTGATGCTAGAGAGTGCTGCTTTCTGAACATGGCCCGATGGTCTCTATGGCAACATGCACGCAATCATGCTGTCTAGTAGGGAAAAGATACAATACTGTATATAGTGACTGAACAGAACAGAACTGAAGATGAGACGAGAACAGAAGATATGGAGCAAATAGTAGAAAGCAAAATCATAAACAAAGGAAAACATGAAATTACAATAAAAAAAACAAGAGATGCGCAAGAGAGAAAGTGGCAAGGTGGGCTGCAGCAAGTGTTCCAGGGCATGGCACAGCCTCGAGGACACAGGAGGCAACAATCAATCACAGAGGTGAAGAGTGCTGCACCCAAAGAGAGGTTAATCATCCAGTTACAAATTTTAAAAATCCAACCATTGCTTTAGTTGCTTATGCCAGAAGGCCAAAATAGTCTATGAGAAGTTAGACTAATTGAGACTTCAGGTTTGATTTCACAGTATATCATCAATGTATATGTCAGGGGTCGGCAACCTTTCAGAAGAGGTGTGCCGAGTCTTCATTTATTCACTCTAATTTAAGGTTTTGCGTGCCAGTAATAAATTTTAACGGTTTTAGAAGTCTCTTTCTATAAGTCTACAATATATAACTAAACTATTGTTGTATGTAAAGTAAATAAGGTTTTTAAAATGTTTAAGAAGCTTCCTTTAAAATTAAATTAAAATGCAGAGCCCCCAAGACCAGTGGCCAGGACCCAGGCAGTGTGAGTGCCACTGAAAATCAGCCTGTGTGCTGCCTTCGGCACGCGTGCCATAGGTTGCCTACCCCTGGTATATGTAGTACTGCCTCAAAGGTACTACAACTGGTATTTTCAGTTCTCTCACGAACAGTCTAGCTTGGACTAGGACTGCATAAGGAACCAAAGCGCTGCCATTATATCCTGCATTAACAGTGTTATTTGATATATACTCTAACATAATGAAAATAAATTACCAATGAAATAGTGTTATCCAACAATAATGTTCTCAAAATGCAGTTCTCTTCTCAGAAGTAACTGTAGAAATAGGGACTTCCTTATTCAACAGATCTGCTCCTTGTATTTAGTCATATCAGTGCACTTCAGTGACTAAAATAAGTTTTCACTCCATATTCCTATTAGCCCTGCACAGACAACACAGCTAAGAAGAGCACACTGCTTCATCACCAACAGAATTGTTTCCCCAGGTTCCATTTACAGAGCTAGTTACACCTGTGCATTGCCAAGAAGGGCAACAAGGTGGCACAGAGGGCAGAATTTGTCCCACAGAATCTCTATTACTTATGTAGCTCAATGAGTAGGAAAGAACTCATACAATGCCATTTTCTAGGGAACAAACAATCCTTTTCATAACTATGAAACTATTAGCTCTCTACAAACACAGAAACAGTTTTCATTTTAAATCATGCTTTAAATAGTAATTCTCAGACATACTGTGTGCTGTCACTGCTAAATCCAATGAAAATTATAAAGCATTTTTTTCTTCCTTTTTCAGTTGAGCAGCAAATTTGAGAGTTCCTTACAAGGACTTTTTATGTTTCTCCAACCATTTGAGTAAGACTATATATGTGGCATTGCTCAGCTTTAGCTTCCTAATGATACACTAGTATATAATCCCCAAATGAAGTCTAAAGAAGTTATGAAATGTTAATTTTCTGAAATAATTAGGCTCATTTTTGAAATTTCATTTTATGATTTTTTTGCCATTAGAAAACAGTAACAAACCATCAACCCTCATCACCAAAAACACAGAAAATCTTAAAAAGAAGTTTACAATCCCTCCACAGCCATTCCACTTTACAACACAGCTCTTTTCCTCATTAACTCCTATTACATTAATTTTCTGGGGGTAAAAAGCAATTAATTCAGAATACATCAATTCAATTTTAAAGAGAGTTAAAAATAAAAGCAGAAAAACAGCTGCTTGCTGTAAGATTATGACACAAAGTAGGTCTGGCATAAGTAGGGAAAATATGCTGAACTGGAACATGTATTAGTCAACTACATTTCAAAGTTGTGTTCATGTATGGTTTTGTACTAAAAGCACAAGATGAGTGAGTTCTCTGAAGCCACTACCTTCCATCAAGGGTGCCTTCCCTCCAATCATCAAAACTGATTCACCAAATAGCCTTGAGGTCTTTGTGGATCCAAAACCTTTTTCTACCTGTAGCTGGCCAGAAGACAGAGTGTTATTCCATTAACCTGATTTGGCTACAGTGAACCACAAATTAGGGACCACTATGATTGATTATTTAATTCACTGTATCTAAAGCCTGGTCTACACTAGGCGTTTAAATCGGTTTTAGGAGCGTAAAACCGATTTAACGCCACAACCGTCCACACTAGGAGGCATCTTATATCGATTTTAATGGCTCTTTAAACCGGTTTCTGTACTCCTCCCTAACGAGAGGAGTAACGCTAGTATCGGTATTACCATATCGGATTAGGGTTAGTGTGGCCGCTGATCGACGGTATTGGCCTCCGGGCGGTATCCCACAGTGCACCAGTGACCGCTCTGGACAGCATTCTGAACTCGGATGCACTGGCCAGGTAGACAGGAAAAGCCCCACGAAGTTCTGAAATTCATTTCCTGCTTCCCCAGCGTGGAGATCTCATCAGCACAGGTGACCACGCACAGCTCATCAGCACAGTTAACAATGCAGTCTCCTGAGAATCGTAAAAGAGCCCCAGCATGGACTGCACGGGAGGTACTGGATCTGATCGCTATCTGGGGAGAGGATTCAGTGCTAACAGAACTGCGTTCCAAAAGACGAAATGAAAAAGTATTTGAAAGAATTTCTAAGGCTATGACGGATAAAGGCCACAGCAGGGACTCAGTGCAGTGCAGAGTGAAAGTTAAGGAGCTCAGACAAGCCTACCAGAAAACCAAAGAAGCAAACGGAAGGTCCGGGGCAGGTCGAAAAACATGCCGCTTCTATGCTGAGCTGCATGCAATTTTAGGGGGCTGCGCCACAAGTACCCCACCCGTGATCGTGGATTCCGCGGTGGGGGTTGTAATCTCTGCCATGGCTGAGGATTATGCAGACGGGGAAGATGAAAATGAAGAAGAGGAGGAAGACCTAGCAGAGAGCACACAGCACTCCGTGAGCCCCAGCAGTCAGGAGCTTTTTATCACCCTGACGGAATTACCGTCCTCCCAGCCCTCACAAGCCACTATCCCAGACAATGACGCCATGGAAGGGAGCTCTGGTGAGTGTACCTTTGCAAATAGCAAACATTGTTTTTTAAGCAAGCCTTTTTTAATGATTGATTTGCCCTGAGGACTTGGGATGCATTCGCAGACAGTATAGTTACTTAGAAAAGTTTGTTAACATGTCCGAGGATTGAGAGGAAATCCTCCAGGGACATCTCGATGAAGCGCTCCTGTAGGTACTCCAGAAGCCTTTGCAGAAGGTTTCTGGGCAAGGCAGCCTTGTTCCGCCCACCATGGTAGGACACTTTACCACGCCATGCATGTAGCAAGTAATCAGGTATCATTGCGTGGCAAAGCATAGCAGCGTATGGTCCTGGTGACTGCTGGCATTCAAGAAGCATCCGCTCTTTATCTTGTTCTGTTATCCTCAGCAAAGTGATATCGTTCAGGATAACCTGGTTAAAAATCAGGAATTTAAGTAAGGGGGATGGCCATTTTTCTACTGGGTTCGTGGACTGCAGCAGCTTAAAAAAAATCCTTTCCTGCACGTAGCGAAGCGGGGGGAGGGGAGGAGTGAAATGCCGATGATCTTTTCTGTGTTTGGTCACCGGCGATCTTCCCCAAGCTACCAGCCACGCAGTGGGTGGGGGGGTGGGAAGGTTGTTGATTAGCAGGGAGCTAGCGTGGTATTAGCCATGCGTTGGGGGGAGGGGGTAAATCACTACAGAAGCCGAAAGACAGTGGCTTACCATGGCCGCATGCAAGCTGAATTCTGATGCCTGGACCTGTGTCTGTGAGATCTGTAACTCCAGAGCTGCAAGCACTCACTATTAAGATGAAAAATGCGACCTTGTAGGGAAATCACATGTGCTAGGTGAATAGTGCTGTTCACTGTGAAAGAGTATAACCATTGTTCTGTAAAATTTATCTTTCTAAATATTTATCTCCCTCATGCAGCTGCAAATTTTTCAACCATCCCTCCTCCATCCCAAAGGCTAGCACAGATAAGGCGGAGGAAAAAGAAGACGCGAGATGAGATGTTCTCGGATATTATGGAAGTTACACGCAATGAAAGCGCTCATCTGAATGAGTGGAAGGACGTGGTATCAAATTACAGGAAAGAGGCCAGTGAACGTGAGGACAGGAGGGATGAACGTGAGGACAGGAGGGACAACCGAGATGAGAGGTGGCGGCAGGAAGACCGGCAGGAAAATCAGAGGTGGCGGCAGGAAGATCAGCGGTGGCGGGATGCAACTCTGGGGCTGCTGCGTGATCAAACTGACATGCTCCGGCGTCTTGTGGAGCTTCAGGAACGGCTGCAGGATCACAGAGTGCCGCTGCAGCCCCTGTATAACCACCCTCAACCCTCACCATGTTCCACATCCTCCTCACCCAGACGTGTAAGAACGCGTGGGGGGAAGCTCCGTGCACCCGCCCATTCCACCCCCGTGGACAGCCCAACCAGAAGGATGTCGTTACTGTGAATTTTTTTTAATGGCCTTCTCCATCCCTCCTATCCTCCTCCCAAACCACACCCTTACTTCTCTCCCTCTTTTTATAATGAATCAATAAAGAATTCATGCTTTTTAAATGAGAGTGACTTTATTTGCATAAGTAAGCTGTACTCGAAGGGGGAGGGGGAGTTGCTTACAGGGACTGAGTCAATCAAGGGGGTTGGGTGTTAATCAACAAACACAGCAGTCACACTGTACCCTGGCCATTGATGAAGCTCGTTTTCAAAGCTTCTCTGATGCGCACCGCTTCCTGGTGTGCTCTTCTAATCTCCCTGGTGTCTGGCTGCCCGTAATCAGCGGCCAGGTGATTTGCCTCAGCCTCCCACCCCGCCATAAAGGTCTCCCCCTTACTCTCACAGAGATTGTGGAGAATACAGCAAGCAGTAATAACATAGAGGACATTGGTTTGGCTGAGGTCTGAGCGAGTCAGTAATGTCCGCCAGCGCGCCTTTAAACGGCCAAATGCACATTCCACCACCATTCTGCACTTGCTCAGCCTGTAATTGAACAGATCCTGACCACTGTCCAGGCTGCCTGTGTATGGCTTCATGAGCCATGGCATCAAGGGGTAGGCTGGGTCCCCCAGGATAACGACAGGCATTTCAACATCCCCAACTGTTATTTTCTGGTCTGGGAAGTAATTCCCTTGCTGCAGCCGTTTAAACAGAGTAGTGCTTCTGAAGACGCGAGCGTCATGAACCCTCCCTGGCCATCCCACGTGGATGTTTGTGAAACGTCCCTTGTGATCTACCAGTGCTTGCAGCACCATTGAAAAGTACCCCTTCCGGTTTACGTACTGGGTGCCCTGGCGCTGCGGTGCCAAGATAGGGATATGGGTTCCATCTATCGCCCCCCCACAGTTAGGGAATCCCAGTGCAGCAAAGCCATCCACTATGGCCTGCACGTTTCCCAGAGTCACAACCTTTCGTAGCAGCAGCTTAGTGATTGCTTTGGCTACTTGCATCACAGCAGCCCCCACAATAGATTTTCCAACTCCAAATTGATTCCCGACTGACCGGTAGCTGTCTGGCGTTGCAAGCTTCCACAGGGCTATCGCCACTCGCTTCTCTACTGTGAGGGCTGCTCTCATCTTGGTATTATGGCATTTCAGGGCAGGGGCAAGCAAGTCACAAAGTTCCATGAAAGTGCCCTTACGCATGCGAAAGTTTCGCAGCCACTGGGAATCGTCCCACACCTGCAACACAATGCGGTCCCACCAGTCAGTGCTTGTTTCCCGGGCCCAAAATTGGCGTTCAATGTATAAAATCTGCCCCATTACCATCAGGATCTCCAAAGCGCAGGGGCCCGCGGTTTGAGAGAATTCTGTGTCTACGTCCTCATCACTGTCATCGCCGCGCTGCCGTATCCGCCTCCTCCTCGCCTCGGATTGAAGGTCCTGGTTCACCATAGACTGCACGAGAGTGCGCGAGGTGTTTAAAACATTCACGATTGCGGTATTGAGCTGAGCAGGGTCCATGCTTGCTGTGCTATGGCGTCTGCACAGTTCACCAAGCAAAAAAGGCGCGAAACGGTTGTCTGCTGCTCAGGGAGGGAGGGGTGAGGCTGTACCCAGAACCACCCGCGACAATGATTTTTGCCCCATCAGGCACTGGGATCTCAACCCGGAAATGCCAAGGGGCGGGGGAGGCTGTGGGAACTATGGGATAGCTACGGGATAGCTACCCACAGTGCAACGCTCCAGAAATCGACGCTAGCCTCAGACCATGGACGCACACCACCGATTTAATGTGTTTAGTGTGGCCGCGCTCACTCGATTTTATAAAATCTGTTTTACAAAACCGGTTTATGCAAATTCGGAATAGTCAAGTAGTGTAGACGTACCCTAAGAGGAATGAAGCTGACAACTCTGAAAAACTTCCACTTGATTCAAGATGCAGCATCCTACCTACTCAGCAGCAGATCACTCCTACATTTGGCTCTCTGCATAGCTCTATCTGCAGCACAGAATCAAATTCAAGGTTTTTGTCCAAATATTCAAAAGCCATTTACTGGATTAGCCCATGTTACCTGAAGAACTGACTACCTCCCTCTATACAACTATAGCTGCCCCAGTCAGTTAGTGCACTAGAAAGGTCAACAACAACAGTGAGAATGTGAGGACAGTGGACAGTGCTTACCTACAACTGGACTGCAATTCTGAAACTAACTTCTATAATACATCAGACATCCCCACCTTCAGAACAAAATACAAAGCTCACTTATTTAACTTAGCTCTCTCAGAGGAAATAAATTCATTAATACACAAAGATAAAATTGACAGAAGAAAAAGAATCTGGAGATAAAGGTCCTGTTAAAAATATTTTTTAACAGTTGTAATACCCTGAAATACCTTGGTGATAAGCATGGTATGAAAATGAAGGTAGGTAAACGGAGTTTTATTCCCAACTCTACCAAAAATTATTTTTTTAGATTTATTGAATGTCTTAGTTCTTTTTGTGCCACTTTAAGCAAGTCAGTCTTTATAGCCCAGATTCTCCAACTGTAAAGTGGCATGAGGCTTAGAGAAACACTATCAACCTAAAAAAAATTTTAGACAGGTGTCATTTTTACTTCTTTAGTGTCTTTTAACACCTATAATCATTAAGGAAAACCCATATTTTCTCTATTTTCCTATTTGTTTATATACTCAATAACGCTTCAGATCTATTAAACTTCACCGTTTCTCCTGGAATCAGTAAATTTTACTGTATGTGGGACAGGCAAGAACCAGGCAAGAAAATCATGTTAAAAATAGGAAAGTGTGATTGTAAGATGACAAAAATTAGCAGAAAGAGTCAGGAATATATGTAGTATTTAAAACTATTGTAAAATTATTTTTTTAATTGGCTAGATTTTAAGTTGTCTATGATGTTTTAATATCTCTATTCTACTGAGAAAAGTTACTCTAAAAATGGCATTCTGGATTTTCATATTTATTGCCTGTCAATTTATTCTAGATCAAATATGTTCAGCTTACAAACAGAAACACAAGTACACATGCAAACATATTTATGACTACCATTCTTAAAAACTCTACCTGAAAGCTCAGAGTTAATCTGGTTTCTTCCTTTATTACGGTGGATGATGCATAAGAAAAGTTATGCAGACTAAATTATTCTCCAACTTGCACTTGTGCAACCTAATTGTTTTCAGCAAGGTTTTACAGATGTAACTTATTCGTCCTTGTGATAAATGAGAGGTGGGATAGCAGCCTTTTGTGGACACCCAGCCAGCCAGCCAGCTATAGACTCCTTCTTGGTAGTTGTTCTCTATTTGCTTTACCTGTAAAGAGTTAACAAGCCCACAGGTAAAAGGAAAGGAGTGGGCACCTGACCAAAAGAGCCAACGGGAGGGCTAGAACTTTTTAAAATTGGGGAAAAGTTTCCATTTGTCTGTGTTTTGTGGTTCTCTGGGGAAGAGGGGAACAGGGCAGCAATTATGCTGCGAGAAGCTTTAAGCCAGGTATGAAAAACCATCAGATCATACCTAGAGATTACTTATCCGACAAAGTGGGTATTCACCCACGAAAGCTCATGTTCCACAAGACTCTTTCTGCTTTTACAGATCCAGACTAACATGGCTACCCCTCTGATACTATTAATTTTTAGAATCCTTGCAGGCCCCCACCTTCTGCACTCGAAGCGCCAGAGTGGGGAATCAGCCTTGACAGCCCTGTAAATGCAATTTACTAAATAATTCTAGGTCCTGACATACTGGCTCAAACTAGTGATTCATCAAGTCCAAGATTCTGTTTTTGATGATAGTTGCAAATTCCAGATGCTGCTGAGGAGGGTGTTAGAATCCCTTTAACAGTTAATTATCGACTAATTTGCCTGACCCCCATTAGTTAGTGATTAATGGTTTATATCCTTTTTTTAATTCTTATCCAGTGTAATTTAATGTTAGCCATTAAGATGGATAATGAGTATAACTTTTTAATATTTTCTGTGGACTTAGACGCCATAGGAATCGTGGTAATGAGGTTCCACAAGCTAATTACATTTAACTGAGTAAACTGTAAATGTGTTCCTATTCAGATTTGCTTGAATGGCACCTTGTTCTTATATTATGAGAAAGTATAAATAAAAAAGTCTCTTTTCCCTTCTCCGTACCATTATTTTATTTTCCTGATGATACATGAGAAAGAACAAAATGCAGGCTCATCTCTCATAACTGCTGTCACTACACAGCTAACACCAAGACTAGATTAAGGCAATCCAGGGCCCTAGCATACCTACCATGCCCCTCACTCCCAATAATCCCATCTTTATACTGTGGACTGTCATCACGGACCCTGTCCCTGGTGGGAGTGGCAATGGCAGGAACCGGAAGAGGAAGGATTTAGGCCCCACTAAGCAGAGGATTCTGCTGGGGGGCATCCATGACAGGATAGTAACACACAGTTCTATGTCAGGATGGTGGTGTGAGCAGCACAGTTGAGGTTTCCAGCCTTAACGACTCACTGAGATGAGCAGACAAATTCACCTCTTTCGGATCTAGGATTACAGGCAATCCGCAAGTCAGGAAAAATTCACTGTGATAGTGAAACTTGAAAACATGATCAGAGTGTATCTCCACAACCACAAGGGCTAGAAATAAGTTTGGTTTCTTGGTATTTTCTTTTTTAAATTACAGATGAGATTCTGACACCTTGTGACTTCAGGAGCTAGGGTCAGATATATATATATATATATAGTGCCAATGCTTTAATATAGCTCTGGTTAACAGAAGTAGTTTAAAAAAAAAACCCACCACCCACCGCACACTTATTTTTGTTACAAAAGTAAACAGAAAGAACAGACATTGATTAACATGTTGCTATTTTTATACTGTCTCTTTTCAAAGTAGAACCAAACTAACTCATTCATGTATGCAAAGATTTCAAGATATTCAGTCAGAAGCTGTTTAAAACATGCAAAGTATTATTAATAATAGCACAAAATTGTTAATATTAATCTGCAACCTGACAACAGTTTATCCTGCTTTGATATCAAAATCCAATCACCTTATATACCAGGGATCAGCAACCTTTGGCACGCGGCTTGCCAGGGTAAGCATCCAGGCGGGCCAGGCCGGTTTGTTTACCTGGCACGTCTGCAGGTTCAGCTGATCGCAGCTCCCACTGGCCACGGTTCGCCGCTCCAAGCCAATGGGGGCTGCGAGAAGCCACGGCCAGCACATGCCGCGGCCAGCACATCCCTCGGCCCGTGCCACTTCCTGCAGCCCCCACTGGCCTGGAGCGGTGGGAGCCACAATCGGCCAAACCTGCGGATGCAGCACGTAAACAAACCGGCCTGGTCCACCAGGGTGCTTACCATCGTGGGCCACGTGCCAAAGGTTGCCGATCCCTGTTATATACTGTCCAAGATTTAGTTACAAACATGAGTGAAATCTGAAAATCATATTACATTTTAGTCTCTTGTACTAACTGAAGAAAAAAACCCAGTTTTAAATCTCAAAAGGTGTTGGATAATACTGACTGCTTCTCCATTATGCTAGAATAATTTGATTAAGCTTTTCAGCCTTCTACTTCATGTAGTCAGCAGCATCAAGAATGAGAGCTTCCAAATCAGCAGAAGAGGTAGGAACTGTGAAGCCAGATCTCAGCCAAGCACAGACAGAGGACCACAGCAAAGGCTAATCTTGCAACTAGCTATATAATTGGATACATTATTTTAAGGGACACTGCCAAATAGATTTTTTTTTAACATGGACTAATCTTTTAAATATAGATAGATAGATAGATAGATAGATATTATATATTGATATATATATCAATCACCCTTTTAATAGCAGCAGAGTGTCCTGTGGCATCTTATAGACTAACAGACATTTTGGAGCATGAGCTTTCATGAGTGAATACCCACTTCGTCATGCATCCGATGAAGTGAGTATTCACCCACGAAAGCTCATGCTCCAAAATGTCTGTTGGTCTATAAGGTGCCACAGGACTCTTTGCTGCTTTTACAGATCCAGTCTAACACAGCTACCCCTCTGATACTTGACCCTTTTAATAATATATCCTGATTTTTTTAAAATTTCTATTTTAATTGAATGTTAATTTTTCTGCTCCAGGGCTGTTTTTAAAAGGGTTTGAGAACTGAACTGACCAAGAAGTTCAACCCCACCCATTTTCAACCCCCAATGTCTCTGCCTGCACACATTCACCTGTTGCCCCTTTCAGTTTTAGCTTTGCTACTGCCACTGCCTGACATACTTCCCTTTGTAAATCCTAAGGCAATCCAAGCAGTTGCAGTCCCACAAGAGCAGTGCATGACAGTAATGCAGCAAAGGAATGCCTCTATACATAAAGTGCTGCCAAATGCACATACTAAACTAACAGAGAAAAAATAATTTCCCCCTAATCTTTCTCTTTTTTTATTTTAAAGGTCACTCATAACATCAGCTGAGTACGAAATGTTCATATACAGAAGTGTGATTTTTCAAGTTGACCATATCCCTTTAACAACCACAATGTTCCTATCAGAAAAATATACAGTACTTCATTTACCTAAAATGCTGGGCATCTAAAAATAATTACAACTTTAGTTTCACACAATATACTACAATAGCTAGAAAAATCAGATTATATTTAAAATTGTGCACTTGCATAAAAATGTTGAACTGTTGAGCATGCACAGATTTATCTAAAAGAAATGCCAGCAGTTTAAAAGGTTAACACTCAACTATTATCCTGCATTAAACAGTATCAGAGTAAAACAATGTTAAAAAATTGAACATGTAAAAATCTATCTTCACTCAAGAATTAGAATAGCCATTTCAGGCTAAAAAATTTGTAACTAGGATTGTTTGAAGACAGCAACAAGGATATTCATCTCATTTGCTCAGAGGCCAGCCCACCACACCCTTCCTAGATATCTCTCGCTCTCCTCCCCCTCTTCCCAGTGCCTTATTTTGAGAGCTAAACAAAAAAATCAAACATTTGACTGAATATTCTATTATTTGTAATGGAGGTGAAATTGGTCAGCTTGAAGAAACTCCAGTCTACTTATTCCTAATGGCTGTATCTTGTTAAATCCAAACTTCAGTTAAAAAAAAATTAAGTCTAGTCATTGCAAAAACAGCCTTCAATGTGAAACAGAAGTAATATCATCCATCTATTGAGTCTGCAGATAACTTGTAAGAAAAGGATGATTCAATTAAACAGACTGGGACAATCTTCAACAAGCAACCTTATATTTTTGGTGTCGTCACTAGGCAGAGTTTGGGTTGTGAATGGAGGTTGGGAAAGTATCACTACTTTTAATTTCCTAATGTGATTTCTGATTTACATCTTTAAAAGATGTATACTGATTCCTGTTCTATTATATCCTGGCCAATAAATCTAAACACACTATATCAATCTATAGCCACACTAAATGGATTTTTGTGCTAAACCAATCAGCAGTAAAAAAGTTAATAACCGCCACAAAAATGAATTGCAGTCATTAAGTTTCAGAATTAACATATTACTGTGACAGCGCACATCTCTTTAGAGCTTTCAGATAAAATTCTCTGCTGGTGTGAATTGGTACAGCTCCAACCTGGCCCATTATTTCAGACCATCTGCAGACTTGGGTTTGCATCAGTTCAGATCAAGTAGGTTTTCAGTCTACAGTAAAGTTAACCCCTCTGGTTACCAAGAAAATTAACAGTTTCTTTTTAAAGTGAACCTTACATTTAGGAAATAAATGGAAATTCATGGAAAGAGCCTAAAACTGTACAGTGTGGAATTTTCACAGCACAAATCTGTAGTGACACTAATTGTGGCTGATGCCAGGTTTAGGTCTTCATCAACTTTGGAGAAGCCGATGATTTTTGACACATGCCAGATTTTCAGTAGTCTTCCTTTACTGGTGACCCTTGTGAAGAATTGAGCCAGCCAAAAGCAAGAACATGCTTTTTTTTTTTCCTCCCTTTTGCACCTCAGTCTTCACAGACAGCTCAGCTCCCAGACTGCTGCATTGGGCAGCACAGTACAGGGAGTAGATGAGCAGCCCTCAGTGGTGAAAGAACAGGTTAAGGAATGCTTAGAAAAGCTGGACATGTACAACTCCATGGGGCCGGATCTAATGCAGCCGAGGGTGCTGAAAGAGTTGGCTGATGTGACTGCAGAGCCATTGGCCATTATCTTTGAAAACTCGTGGTGATCAGAGGAGGTCCCGGACAAGCGGAAAAAGGCAACTATAGTGCCCATCTTTACAAAAAGGAAGAAGGTGAATCCGGGGAACTACAGCCTCACCTCAGTCCCTGGAAAAATCATGGAGCAGGACCTCAAGGAATCCATTTTGAAGCACTTGGAGGAGAGGAAGGTGATCAGAAACAGTCTACATGGATTCACCATGGGCAAGTCATACCCAATCAACCTGATTGCCTTCTATGAGGAGATAACTGGCTCTGTGGATATGGGGAAAGTGGTGGACATGATATACCTTGACTTTAGCAAAGCTTTTGATACGTTCTCCAACAGTATTCTTGCCAGCAAGTTAAAGAAATATGGACTGGATGAATGGACTATAAGGTGGATAGAAAGCTGGCTAGATCGTCGGGCTCAACGGGTAGCGATCAACGGCTCGATGTCTAGTTGGCAGCCAGTATCAAATGCAGTGCCCGAAGGGTTGGTCCTGGGGACGGTTTTGTGTAACAACTTCATTAACGATCTGGATGACGGGATGGATTGCACCCTCAGCAAGTTCGTAGATGACACTAAGCTGGGGGGAGAGGTAGATACACTGGAGGGTAGGGAGAGGGTCCCAGTTTGTCTAGGTCACTAGGAGGATTGGGCCAAAAGACATCTGATGAGGTTCAACAGGAATAAGTGCAGAGTCCTGCACTTAGGATGGAAGAATCCCATGCACTGCTACAGACTAGGGGCCGACTGGCTAAGCGGCAGTTCTGCAGAAAAGGACCTGGGGATTACAGTGGATGAGAAGCTGGATATGAGTCAACAGTGTGCCCTTTTTGCCAAGAAGGGTAATGGCATATTGGGCTGCATAAGTAGGAGTGTTGCCAGCAGATCGAGGGAAGTGATTATTCCCTTCTATTCGGCATTGGTGAGGCCACATCTAGAGTACTGCGTCCCGTCTTGGGCCCCCCACTACAGAAAGGATGTGGACAAATTGGAGATAGTCCAGCAGAGGCAATAAAAATGATCAAGGGACTGGGGCACATGACTTATGAGGAGAGGCTGAGGGCACTGGGATAATTTAGTCTGCAGAAGAGAAGAGAGGGGGGATTTGATAGCAGCCTTCATCTACCTGAAGGGGGGTTCCAAAGAGGATGGAGCTAGGCTGTTCTCAGTGGTGGCAGATGACAAAACAAGGAGCAATGGTCTCAAGATGCAGTGGGGGAGGTCTAGGTTGGATATTAGGAAAAACTATTTCACTAGAAGGGTGGTGAAGCACTGGAATGGATTACCTAAGGACATGGTGGCATCTTCATCCTTAGAGGATTTTAAGGCCTGGCTTGACAAAGCCCTGGCTGGGATGATTTAGTTGGGGTTGGTCCTGGTTTGAACAGGGGGTTGGACTAGATGACCTCCTGAGGTCTCTTCCAACCCTAATCTTGTATGCTTCTATGCATGTGGGCCATGGCTAAGGGGTGACTTGTTTACAGTCTATAACAAGGGTGCCCAAACCATGGCTAACAAGCTGCATGTGACTATTTTACAGTTGAAGTGGTTTCACTTTGCCCCCCCCACCCCCATTCTCCACTTAACAGACTGAGGGAAAAGAAACTCAGGGCTTCTACTCTGCAGGGGCTTCCAGGTGTTACTCTGTGTGGAGAGGCAGTGGCAAACAGCTGGGACCTGCAGGAAGGGGCCAAAGCTTTAGAGCCACAGAGAAAGGTAACAACAAAAGCAGCTCTCCTTGCAGCTCCAGTTTGCTGGCCCTGCAGCACGATGTAACCAATCAGGGCCAGAAAACCCTGTCAAAAATCTGTGGGCGAAGCGGGGGGGAGGTTGTGCACATGACCCCACATGCCTCTCCCCCCTTCCCCATTTATCGCCTCTGGCTTCTGCCCAGTGGGAAACAGGGGTCTTGGGGCTCCAGCCCCATGGGGCACACCTGCCGGGGGGTCAGGGCTTCAGCAGGAGGAAGGCTTAAGCCCCAAGCCCTGGCAGGCACACCCCAGTTCTCAAACTTCTGAAAGTTGTCATATGCGGCTCAGAGGGTCAGTAAGTTTGGAAATCCCTGGTCTATAAGTATCTACATGGGAAACAAATATTTAATAATGGGCTCTCTGATCTAGCAGAAAAAGGTACAACACAATCCACTGGCTGGAAGTTGAAGCTAGACAAATTCAGACTAGAAATAAGGTGTAAAATTTTAACTGTGAGAGTAATTAATCATTGGAACAACTTCCCAAAGGTTGTGGTGGATTCTCCATCACTGACAGATGCTTTTTCAATCAATTTTGGAAGTGTTTTTAAAAAAACAAAAAAAAAATGCTCTAGGGTCTGTGTTATACAGCAAGTCCGAGTAGACGTCACATTGGTCCCTTCAGGCCTTGAAATCTATGAGTCACCCTTCAATTTTTTAGAAGTAGTTGCAGTCTTTTGCTAGTCTTTAGAATGTATTGCTAGTATATACAGATAAATAGTTTTGGGCATCACTAAGTGGCAATAAAGTTCTGAAGTATTATAGAAGCAATTAATAGTTCCACTGGAGAAAAAGATTTGTCAGTATCTTCATAAAAAATTGTATACCCACCCCCCTTTTTTTTTAAATGTGATTTATAGGTATTATGACTATCACGATCATAGCAAAAATAAACCCAAAATGCCATTTTGGCAATTTCAGTCACTTTTGCTCTCTGCCAACTAGTGAAAGCAATGGATTTTTAAAAATGAAATTTTGCAGTTCACTAGCCCAGAATGTTAATTTGAGTTTTTGGCTAAAATTATTTTGAAGTAAATAGTCATGTTATTTATGTTATAAAAGTAGCATCTGTCCACGTGCAACAGGCAGTTTTCATATCCATTCCAAACAGATGGGAGATTATCCAATATCTAGTATTCAAGGGTGTCTTTCAAACTAACCTTTACACGTCGATCTTTTCCTGGGATTCTGCATAATATCCTTATTAGACACTTGCAGGCTTATTAATTTACCTAGATTTTGCATAGTAATTTAAGGAAGAAAAAAACCCATAATATCTTACATTTATGGAGCATTTCATCTCCTGGGACCCTAAAAGCATTTTGAAAACTGGAAATATATAGAGAGATTCATTTTATTCATCATTGCAATATGGTAACTGCTAGATAGCTTTGTCCCACTAGGTGTTAAGCACCCTCAATCCTCCTGAAATGTGTGGTTGGGTGACAAAATTGAAATCAATGGGTATCTGTACGTCACAGGATCAGTCCATATGGGTTCAATGCTGATGGGTGCTGAGCACTGCAGCCGCAATCCAGCAGGCAAAAAACTCTAAGCACAGGCTTCAAACCCAGTGGCTTCTATGGAACTTAATTATGCACATAAGTTCTTTACTGAATAAGGATGAATTCAGCACATGCTTAAGTGCTTTGCTCAGCCAGGACCTAAGAGTGCACTGCACTACACAGTTAACTAAAAACAACTAACACAGAAGAGAGAGGGTAAAATTTTGGAGCTACCAATCTTATTAAATCACAACAAAGTCATCCAAGGAAATCTTTAAAAGAAAAAGACATTAAAATTGAAGTAAGATGGAGAGTTAAAACAAAACAGACTTTGGCTACCACATCATCCTTAAAACTTCAAACTGATCCTGGGAGGAGTTGTCTCTAAGGTAAATAGTGGGCGCCTTTAATGTTCATTCTTCTTGTTTTTACTCAATTGAAGGTAGAAACAATGGTATTTACAGAGTTTTTATATGGAATACTTGAAACCAAACTTTAAAGGTTTAGACTTAACCAAGAAAATTACCATGCTATTCACAGACTCCAAGGCCAAAAGGAATCATTGTGATCATCTAATCTGACCTCCTCCATGACACAAGCAATAGAACTTCCCCAAAATAAGTCCTAAAACATAGCTTTTGGAAAAACATCCAATCTTGATTTTAAAACTGTCAGTGATGGGGTTGTTCCAATGGTTAATTACTCTCATATATGCCTTATTTCCAGTCTGAATTTGTCTAGCTTCAACTTCCAGCCACTGGATCATGTTACAACTGTCTCTGCTGGATTGAACAGCCCATTATTAAATATTTGTTTCCCAGGTATGCACTTTTGTAGACCGTAATCAAGTCACCCCTTAACCTTCTCTTTGTTAAGCTCAGTATATTGAGTTATTCACTGTTACAGCAACACACACAGAACTGAGAATGCATGGAGCAGCTGAAGTGGTGTGGGAAAAGGGGGAAAGAGCTGGACTCAACATAAGGCCCCAACATCCCACATGAGCAGAAGCAAACTCCACATATCCTATTAACCCCAGAAAGATAATGGTATGGATAAAAAGCTAGAGGGTGTAACACTGCCTTTTACTTAGCAGTGAATTCCTGTCCAGAAATGTTGTGGGTGCCAATGATTCCTGGTAAAGTTGCAGCCCATTTTTGTCACGTTTGAGCTAAAATTGACATATGCCCTCATTTTGTCCTTGCCTACAGAACTTTACATGTTGACAGTACTGTCCATTTGTCCATTCGTCAGCCGAGTGACAATTCTTGATCATCACTGGGTATAGAGTATTGTAGTGATGAGGATGAGGATGGTTTTGTTTGTGGCCAAATATTATTAATTTTTGTAAATGGGCTCATTTATTGTCATGACGGATATAACAAATCATTAAATACATTCTGTTTTCGTAATTTGGATAGAAAGAGATTCTCCACTGTACCAGGGCTCTGCCTAGGCATTCTGCAGAGGAGAGACATACAAGGAAATTATTGTGGCTCTTGGATTCTCAGGTGCCTGACCCTAGTCTACATTAGACACAGCATAGCCTTGGCTCCTCCAAGCCCCCTTCTCTCCCCACCCCTTTCTTCCCCTTCCATACTCTCGCACCCTTCCTTCTCCCAACAGATCCCTTCTCTCCTCTAATGCCAAAAAGAACAGGTACAAGAGGCAGCAAAACTTCCTCTCCCATTTTATACTGGTGGAGGTTTCCCCCTACCCAGGGGAAACTCTCCAGCACAAATCTCCTGCCAAAAAATCACTGTGGTGAACTGGAGAATCTGGCCCCAAAGCATTAAGGGAAAAGACAGGCAAATGCATTATATCAAATGTCTTTAACCATCACCCTTCTCCTCTTCCCTAGATATATTTCAAAGTGTTAGTTTTGAAAACAAGTTCATTTGGAAACACTGAAACAATGATCAAAGAAAACAGAACTGGGTACACCAAGTCTTCATTCTTATATTAGTGGCCATTCAACATCATACTTAAAATAGGGCAGATTTTTAGGAAGTACTGAATGAGGTTTGACCAGCAACATAGAAAAAATATTAAAGTAAATAAGACTTTTAAAAATACCTCTCATAACTTGAAGAAATACATTTTCTTCAGAAACTCCATTAGTTATTGAACAAAAAAGTTATGTAACTTTATACTTACTTGGTGATAATTCTGGATTTCCTTTCAAATTCATCATCCTTGGAATTGAAGGGCCATATACATCTGCATCAAGCAAACCAACTGCTTTTGTCTGTAGGACCAAAAAATTGTGAAGGTCAACACACCTTTTCTGCTTCAAGAAAAATTATCAGTTAAGCAAAGTTTCAAAGCTGGCTGCAGAAATAAATGTATGATCTTGATTTCATCCATAATTTAACGCTGTTCCCGCCCTTTCTAAGTTACATTTGAAGCAAAAAGTATTATGCATTAAGTACAACATTGTCCCTCTAGGATTTGAGCCAGTGGATTCAATTGCAAGAACTATACCTCTACCCAGATATAACGCTGTCCTCGTGAGCCAAAAAAGTCTTACATTATATCGAACTTGCTTTGATCCACTGGAATGCGCAGCCCCACCCCCCTGGAGCACTGCTTTACCGCATTATATCCGAATTCGTGTTATATCAGGGTAGAGGTGTAGTTTCTCAGTAACCAGCATCCTCACTCACACTATGAAATATTCCTTATTCATGGTGTTTGCTGTTGATTATTTATGGAAAAACTACACCACAAACTTCCTTCTCTATACACACACATATATACAGAAGTGTCACAGTCTGGCAAAATATATTCTGCCTCATTATACTTAAATTTTGACTTTTTCTATATTAACCAACTGGTAGTGGACAAATAAAATGAAATAATAAAAGGTTAAAATTAAAGGTGAAAATATATTTATGGGACCAAAATCCCTGTCTTCAGATTGCCACATGACAGTTAAAAGAAAATTCAGACCGATGAAGCCAACGGAAGCTGTTATATGTGATCTATATTTATTACAAAAGAATGCTTAAAATGTTCTCATTTTTGAATTGCTGCCATTGACAAGACAAATAAAAATATGGGATTATTCAAATATGTAGAGAGGAAATTATTTAGACAAGGAACTTTACATACAAAATTATAACTACTGTTTCCAGGCTTACAACAAAAGTCATTTCAAGAATGGTTAAATAAATTTTAATTTTAGCAAAAAATGTTATTATTAGCACCGACAGCCGAGATGCACTTCAGGTTACAGCATCTTGTAAACTATCAAGTAAGGAACCAGTCTTATAAGTTCTTGAGCACCTTCAACTTCAATGAAAGTTGATGGCATTCAACACCTTGCAGACTCAGGATCTCAGTAAGCAAACAAAATTTGGGCCTGTTTTAAAGCCTATGGAAGTCAATGAGAGCTTTTCAGTTGACTTAGTTCACTTTGAATCAGGCCATTAATGGCCATGCACCAAAAAAAATGTACTTTGGTATTTACTTTGAATGAAGTCTTAATAATAGGAGACCTCACCTCTATAGCATTCTCCTATCACACCTGTGATGAGAAGTAGGGTGAAACAGTTGAGCTCTTGAAAATAATCATATTTGTGACTTCGAGCGTAGAGAGGTTTCTACTGAATATCTTAGAACTTAATAAAGAAGTATCTCTAGCTTTGAACATATACAAATGTGAAATGATATCCATAATGTCATTCAGGTTACTGTGAATTTTATAACAGCACAAAATAGCTTTCATTAATCAAGTTTTCCAAGTCAGATGTGTTAAAAAAAATCATGAAAGAAATGTACTTTAATCAAAATTATAAATATTTAGTTCACTATTTGTTAAATGATTCTGAATTATAAGTATATATTTTAAAATTTTAAGTTTTTGAATAGGCAGGATTTAGTTCATAAAAATGTGTGCAACTGAGTGGTAAGTTTGTCGGTTTATTTTACATTATTTTATTACTAGGTTATCAGTCAAGAGAATTAGAGATTTATATTGTTATAACAGAATTCAGAAAGACAGCAATAATCAATTTTAAAGGTTTCATCTTTGCAGCATATAAACATAGTGCACCAAGAAGTATTAGTGATGAAAGTGAAAACTTATTGCTATAAATCGTGGTTGTGATCTTTAAATAAAAAGTAAGAATCAGCTGTCACCATAAACTCAAACTAGTATGTGGCTACATAACATTTTGTTCTGTTTGAATGTGTTTTTTTATCTGAAGACTGGCAGACAGGACAGTATATGTAATCACAGAGATGAAAGCTTAAGATCTCATTTAGTGGGTTGTTTGGTTTTTTTAAACTTTTTTTTTTATAACATCTTGTGAAAGCTATAAAAAAATACTGTTGTTACTCTGACACATTATACTGTTTCATGCCTAATGCATGAAAGCTGCAATTTAAAAGATCGGAAAGCCCCATTTTTATGCTAGATTTCAAAGGCACCAACAACAGTTTTTGCGCTTCTTTGTTCTTTGACAAAAACGCATATTTTAAAAGATTATAACGATTCCTGACTCAGTCCTTTTATCTATGTCAGCAGCTAATTGAACCCATCAAAACATCATTTTAGGGATTACTTCTGAAATCAAAGTAAATATTACCAGCAGAACCTACCTACTGCTTTAAAACTGATTGACATTCTTCCCTCCACTGCTTTTTGTGGGCTTTTTGCAGCAAGTCCCATGAACATCCAGAGAGGTAACTGAATGAGTTTTGGGAACTCCTTGCTACAATTTTGACATCAGACTGAGGGAAGCAAAGGTTTAAGATAATTTCACTGCCACTGACTGAGTTCATGCTCTCTTGCTATACTGCCAAACCATCCCCACCAGAGATGATTTCCTCCTGGGATTAAAAATATTTATGAGCAGCAAATACTGTGCCTATGGAGTGCAACAGATTACACTAAATCCAAGATATATAAAATAAATAAGTGTTCTGGGGAGGATACCTTCATATCTCATGGTCTTCATACTCCAAACATTATTTCATATTATAAATCTGATTGTTATATAAAATACAGTGCTAGCTTAATACATTTCCTCAAAAAAAAAAACCAATTTAATATGTTTGCCAAGCAATTTTGCCTCTTTCCAGGGTTACAGTTAAAATGAAGTGTTTTTGTAATAACAGAAAAAAAAACCCACAACAGATCCTCTAGTTGCTTAACCTCTCTTTTCTGCAAGCTCAAAAACCTCTGGTATGTGAAGTTTGTCACACATTTATAGAAAAAGGTCTCTTGGGAACCCTCTGCTAAAACATTGGCAGAACATCACTGTAGACATTGTAGTGTAGGCTTTTCTTCACCAAGCCATTCAATCCCATATGCTGAGAGGGCTCACATCTCCCTAAGGCAGCAGCTTGCACAGAAAAGGTTGGCCTCAGTAAGTGAGCTTTTATTTTTTCCTCCAACCTTTCATTTTGGGCAGCCAAGTATCCCTGGTGTACTAATATCAATCCTTTATTCTATTTTAATTACACTGGCAGAACCTTACTGCAGCTACCAAGGAGTCTTCTAAGATTGGCACAGACTGAAGTATCTCTTCCAATATTTTCACAATGCTCTAAATCCCCACAGGCCCAAGAGAAGACATCTTAAGGGTTCACCAGAATATCATCCTTATCACATTGCTTTATCAGAGCTATTCATCCAGTCTATTTCAGATACTGACCAGAATGTAATGCAGGTATATGAAATCTGTATTTAAAAATAAGAGAATTTAAGGAACTCAAACATTTTTTAAAACAATATGCATTTCAAAAGTAAAACTACTACTTTTACCAATGATTTTCTTAGAAAGGTATAAATATAATAAAAACTAAGGCTGTCAAGCAATTAAAAAAATTAGAGATATTAATTGCACCGTTAAACAATAGAATACCATTTATTTAAATATTTTTGGATGTTTTCTATGTTTTCAAATATACGGATTTCAATTATAACAGAATACAAAGTATACAGTGCTCACTTTGTATTTTTTTTATTATAAATATTTGCACTGTAAAAAACAAAAATAGTATTTTTCAATTCACCTAATACAAGTACCGTAGTGCAATCTCTATGATGAAAGTTGAATTTACAAATGTAGAATTATGTACAAAAAAATAACTACATTCAAAAATAAAATAATGTACAACTGTAGAGCCTACAAGTCCACTTAGTTCTATTTCTTGTTCAGCCAACTGCTCAAACAAGTTTGTTTACATTTGCAGGAGATACTGCTGCCCACTTCTTATTTACATCGCCTGAAAGTGAGAACAGATATTCTCATAGCACTGTTGTAGCCAGCATCGCAAAATATTTACATGCCAGATGCACTAAAGATTCGTATGTCCTGTCATGCTTCAACCACGATTCCACAGGACATGCGTCCATGCTGATGACAGGTTCTGCTCGATAACAATCCAAAGTAGTGTGGAGAGATGCATGTTCATTTTTGGTTGATTTTCTTTTTTGGTGGTTCAGGTTCTGTAGTTTCCACATCAGAGTGTTGCTCTTTTAAGACTTCTGAAAGCATGCTCCAGACCTCATCCCTCTCAGATTTTGGAAAGCACTTCAGATTCTTAAACCTTGAATTGAGTGCTGCAGCTATCTTTAGAAATCTCTCACATTGGTACCTTCTTTGTGTTTTGTGAAATCTGCAGCAAAAGTGTTCTCAAAATGAACAACATGTGCTGAGTCATCATCCAAGACTGCAATAACATGAAATATATGGCAAAATGCAGGTAAAATAGAGCCAGAGACATAATTCTCTCCTCAGAAGTTCAGCTACATATTTAATTAATGCATTCAGCATGTAAGCACATCCTCTGGAATGGTGGCTGAAGCATGAAGGGACATCCGAATGTTTAGCATATCTGGCACGTAAATACCTTGCAAGTAAATACCTTGCAATGCCAGCTACAAAAGTGCCATGCAAAGTGACATTGTAAACAAGAAGTGGGCAGCATTATCTCCAGTAAACATAGACAAACTTGTTTGTCTTGGCGATTGGCTGAACGAGAAGTAGGACTGAGTGGACTTGTAGACACTAAAGTTTTGCATTGTTTTGTTTGAAAGTGTAGTTATGTAACCAAAAAAAATATCTACATTTGTAAGTTACACTTTCACGATAAAGAGATTGCACTACACTGCTTGTATAAGGAACTGAAAAATAGGGTTTCTTTTGTTTATCTTTTTATACTGCAAATATTTGTAATAAAAATAATATAAAGTGAGCAGTGCACATTTTGTATTCTGTGTTGTAACTGAAATCAGTATATTGGAAAATGTACAAAACATCCAAATATTTAATAAATTTCAATTGGTATTCTATTGTTTAATGATGCAATTAATCACAAATTATTTTTTTGAGTTAATCATGTGTGTTAACTGTGCTTAAATCGACAGCCCTAATAAAAACACATATCGATTAGAAAACTAACTTGGTCTCTCACTTGTGGGTCGGCAGGAACTACAATAGGAGCTGACCCACACAAGGCCTGCAATTTCCTTACCCTTCTCAGCACTACCAAAACCTCTTGATCAACTATAATTAACATCTCCTAGTCAATGTACACAGTTTCTTCTAAATTTACAGAAGGATACTAGTATTATTAACACCAATAGCAATTAAAAAGCTTCTTACTCTACACGCAAAAAAACAAACAAACAAACAAACCATCAATGTATAGAGAGCAAAGCCTTGTGGTTAGCAATGCTGCAGACACTGGGGGGGAAGAAGGGTAGAAATGGGGCATAAACTTTTCTTCACATTATAAATATTCAGCCACTCAACTCATGTTATTTCCTAAAGCTTCCAACAGCTGATTTTGACAATGATATCAAGAAAAAACAGTTTCTCTTGAATTTCACATAAGGCTCTTCCTTCTTCCATTTTCTGAAGGGCTTCTCATGTATGGAGTACCAAAAATAGACTTTTATAGATTAGAAACATTTGCAAAGTATTTTGTACATTATTAATTACAGTTGAACCCTGTTATCTCGACGGCCTAGGGGTTTGCCAAAAGCCGTCGAGATAACCAATGATCGAGATAAACCCCTATCCACCCCCCCACCCCCTCCCTGCCCCCTTACCGCGCTGCCTGCACGTGGCTGGATCCGGCAAAGCGGAGCCGGGCGGACGGGCGGGCGGCGAAGCGGAGCCGGGCGGGCAGCAGGCGAAGCCGGGACCAGGTATGTGGGGCGGGGACGGGCAGGGACCAGGTATGCGGGGCCGGGCGGGCTGGGAGAGGCAGGTAGCGGGTATGCGGGGGGGGGGGGGCGGCGACGCGGAGCCGGCGGGGCGGGCGGCAGGCGAAGCCGGGACCAGGTATGTGGGGCAGGGACGGGCAGGGACCGGGTATGCGGGGCGGGCGGGCGGGGACGGGCAGGGACCGGGTATGCGGGGCCGGGCGGGCGGGCGGCGAAGCGAAGCCGGGCGGAGGGGCGGGCGGCAAAGCGGGGACCGGCGGAGCCGGGCGGGCAGGCAAAGCGGGGACCAGGTATGCGGGGCGGGCTGGCGGGGACGGGCAGGGACCGGGTATGCGGGGCCAGGCGGGCGGGCGGCGAAGCGAAGCCGGGCGGAGGGGCGGGCGGCAACGCGGGGACCGGCGGAGCCGGGCGGGCAGGCGGCAGGCAAAGCGGGGACCAGGTATGCGGGGCCGGGCGGGGACGGGCAGGGACCGGGTATGCGGGGCCGGGCGGGCGGGCGGCGAAGCGAAGCAGGGCGGAGGGGCGGGCGGCAAAGCGGGGACCGGCGGAGCCGGGCGGGCAGGCGGCAGGCAAAGCGGGGACCAGGTATGCGGGGCGGGCTGGCGGGGACGGGCAGGGACCGGGTATGCGGGGCGGGGCGGGCGGGGACGGGCAGGGACCGGGTATGCGGGGCCGGGCGGGCGGGCGGCGAAGCGAAGCCGGGCGGAGGGGCGGGCGGCAAAGCGGGGACCGGCGGAGCCGGGCGGGCAGGCAAAGCGGGGACCAGGTATGCGGGGACGGGCTGGCGGGGATGGGCAGGGACCGGGTATGCGGGGCCGGGCTGGCAGGGACGGGCAGGGACCGGGTATGCGGGGGCGGGCGGGCGGCTGGGGATGCGGGGAGCGGCGGCTGGGGAACCGCGCGGCTGGAGAGCCAGGGAGCGGGCGGCTGGGGACGCGGGGAGCCGGGCTCGAGATATTAGGGTTGGGCAAATCGACATAACAGATGAGAAACCCATAAGATAAAGAGGGAGTTTGGCGGTTCCACTTGTAAAACCTCGAGTTAATAGGACTGGCAAGTTAACCGAGGTCGAGATAAATGGGTTCGACTGTAATATGCAAAATCCAAATACTTCAGGATTTCTTGGCTTATTGGGAGTGTTACCTCAAGATTTCCTGAACTGACTGAACCGCTTTACACTGCAGTTCTAATTTTACATGCTCATAAATAAACTCTTATATCTTCCCATACCTAATCCATTTTTAATGGATGTGAGGCAATTTGACGTATGCTTTCTATAGAAAAAGGAAATGGAATTTAATCTCCATTCTGTTAGTAAAAAATGTGGGTACAGGTCTCATACCCTAGGAAGTACAGCAAGTTCATGGTCTGGCTATAAGAGGAGGACTCAAGCATGGAAAAATCAATAATGGCATCCTGAGACAAGTACACATCAGATTATTTTAATGACTGTTTAACCAGCAAGAGACTGCAGGACAGGACCCCACCAACAGATTGCAGGATAGGATCCATATTAGGACTCCCACACACAGCCCTAAAAAACACATATGCTAGTTATTTCAGATACCTCTATTTAAATAAATACAAAACGTCTCTGAGAAACCTAGTAGAAAGTTACTGGATTCTGAGAGAGACAGATGATATCACATTCATTTCCATTGTAAGAGACTGAAGTCACAAGACTATTTGCCTACCTCTGACACATTCAATGCATTTGGGGATAGTTTTCAATTAAATTAACCAATGTCCTTGTTTCTCTAATCATTTGCCCATTTTATAGAGCTGGACAAACAATATGAATATTAGCAAATATATACAAAAGTAATGACATTTTTTCTAATAAAGTATTCTTTTGTATATATATTATTCACCCAGCTCTATGCAAGACTAACTTCACTGCAAGGATTAAAAAAAAAAAAAAACCACCACACCATACACCCAGGTGGATTATGAACCATTTATATTTTTCCCTCAACCAAAGAACACACAAGCTTTGAAACAAAACAAAACCCACAAGAATTAGCTCTAATCACACAATATTTATACATAATAAATAAATTTTGTAGTTAAAAGTTCTTCCCTTTTTGTTTTTCCATTTTACATTGTTTACAATACTGTCTTAATAGCTGAATACACTTTTATCCAACTGTGTTTGCTATCCTTCTCCATTTACCTAATCATTAACTTTTCCCCATTTCTCCTGCATTATGAGGCAATGTGTTTATGTTTATCATTTCATTGTGCGATAATGAAGATAATAAAACAGCTGTTTAAGAGCTCCTTCTGCTGGTTGGCTGCTTCTTTAACAACACAACAAAATATTGAAAGTCCTTATATTAAAAATGCTTTTATATATTTCTTTTGCAACCAAATGATTTGCTATGCAAACCAAAGTCTAGTCTCTAAAAATTACAAATTTTAAGTACCACAAATTTTGGTGCCAAATCTACTTAAACTCCCTTTACAAGGAGCAGGTTAGAATATGTAAAATCAGATACTTGCCCATCACGTAACCAAACTACGCAGAAGCCATTTGCTTAAACTTACACACTAATTTGTTCCATACTGTTTTACCCCTGGCTCCTCTGCCCCTCACACCATAATAAATGGTTTCACTCTTTACTTCAGAATGTAAATCTTCTTGGGAAGAAAAGGAGATTCTAAAGGCGGCTGACTAGAGAGTTTGCCTCATAGTGACAGGATAAACATACAGTCTCCCAACTGGATTTGTGCCATCCTTAGTCACGCACAGCTGGTGTTTGCTCACTAAAATACTCTGTTCATAAACAAGCAATCTCAATCCTATTATTGCTGGCATCTATTAATTCAAGTTGTTTCAACTATAATAAATTGTCTCTGGCCATGTAGCTTTCATAAATAGTCATTCCACTCTGAATACGAATCATCTGGCATAAAACCCAAAAATTCTTCTGAGTGCTCCTGGGGGAGCAGAACTAACTGCTGCTACATCAAAGGAACTAGAAGAATAGTCTGTCAAAACTAAGCAAGCAATTAAAAATAGGACACAAGAGTAAAACTTAAGTTACCTCCCTAAAAGTATAGATTTATACATCTCAGCACAGCCCCAAGAGCTTGCACAATTCTTAGCACTAATTAACTAATCCATATATAATAGGTAACTCACGGGTGCTACAAGTCTGAGGAGCCAGCACTAAGTCAAGACTACATTCCTAGCCTCTCTGGTCTTGCATAAAAAATAATAATAATAATAAAAAACTTTTATATTGGACATGAAGTTTTCATTAGATACCTAAATGAAATCCTGTTTAAAATTAAAATATTTTCTGTTTAATTAGTCAGGGGTGGGGTATATGGGGTGAGTTCAAAGGTAGTATCTCTGCGTAGCAAAAAGCCACACCCACAGGGGTGATTTGCTTGCACCTGGTCCTGGCAACTCACAACTCTCAGCAGTGGTCTGGGTGGCTGTGTGCGCATCACAGGCCCACACCTTGGGACCTTGCCTTGGCTTGAATGCTAAATCTACCGAGGGTAACTAATAGTGACAAACACTAGTGAAAGGGCATGTCTGGCCCACCAAGTGTACAAAAGTCTCCAACAGTGAAGTCAGCAAAACAAAGTATAACAAGGCAGAAAGTGCTATAGCAAGCTAGTGGATAGCTTACAGCAGTGTGGCAAACAAATTACGATACACTGGATCAACCAGAAAGCCAAGAAGTCATGGTTGAATACTTGGCAAATAGTGGATGATAGAAACCAAATGAAGAATGGAAGGAGAAACAAAAGCATGCCAGCTTGCTCATTGCCCAAACAAGAGCCAACTTGTTCATTACTCAGAAACCAAGGTAGGGGTGAAAAGTATGTGATCAGAACACACACAACAACACACAGAAAAGGGAATTACGTGATGAACTTGAAGGATAAGACATGTATAGGAACATGGAATACAAGAACATTACACCATGCTGGAGCACTTGCAATAATCTACTAATTGAAAAGATATGAGTGGGAAATCACTGGTCTATGCGAAACAAGATGGGAAGGCAAAGGACAATTCTATCACGATGAACTGATGGTGGACACTAGGACGGAGTTGCACTGGTGCTAAAGCAGAAGGCAAGCCAAGCTCTTAAGGCATTTCACATGATATCACCTCTTACACTGAAGGCAAAAAGTGTAATAGAAATGGGAGGCTTTAATGCAAAAGCAGGACTGGACTGGACTTCCTGAGCTCCAGCAATAGACAGATTTAGACTCAGTGAAGAAAACGAGAAGAAAAGCCACTAAATTTCTGCCTAATCAACAACCTGGTAATAACAAACAGGCTATTTCAACAAAGAAAGCTGCAGAGCAAATGGACTGGATATCACCTGATGGGCAAACAAAGAGATGACAGACTTTGTATTTGTGAATCACAGATAGAAATCAAGCGTGTTGTCATGCAGATCATTTGTGGCCAGTATCAGATCATATATTAGTGTTGGCATCAAATGAAGTCGAGACTGAGAACCGCCTAAAAAGTGCCAAGAACTAAGATTTATGACATGGACAAATTGAAAAAGCCAGACAATCTAAAAATACAAAAAAAGCCATGCAGAAAAACATCATGGCTCTGATGAAAGAAAAAATTAATGTTGAAGAGACATGGAACAGTGTAAAAAATGGGATTACAAGAGCAGCTGAACATGTAGTGGGCCAAAACAAAGAAAGTAGGGTGGATAACAGATGAAATGCTGAAGTTGAGTGATAAGTGTAGGAAGCTGAAGTAGAGTGAAAGAAAGACACTAGTCTAAGAGATTAGTACAATAGGTTGACCAGAGAGATAAAACAGAAAGCGGGGAGAGACAGAAACAACTGGATAAGCAAACAATGTAAGAATACATAAAGAGAAAGATAAGAGAACTGAGTCAGACATAAGTTGAAGATGGAAGTGAAAGAAAAGCTCAAGTAAATAACTGAGGATGAACGAGCAAAGAATAAGCAATGAAAAGAATATTTTGAAGAGGTGTAAAATGTGCAGAACACAGTAGATGAAATGGACTTAGAGAAGCTTCCCAATACAAATGAGGGAGAGCAGATACCAGAATTCTTAGAAAATAGTAGTAAAGATCTCGATAGAAAGTCTGAAAAAGAAAAAGGTGCTGGAAAATGACAACATAACCACAGAGCTGTTGCAAGCAGGTGAGAAACAAACAGAGGAAAAAGACAATGCACAAGCTGTTCAACAAGATTTACAAAGAAGACAATGTGCTGAGCTTATAGGGGAAAGCAATAATAGTACCAATCTATAAAGAAGGGAGGTAAGTGAGTCCATGAACCAAAGAGGAATTAGAGTGCCAGGCAGGGCCGGCTTTAGGACTGTTTGCCACGTGGGAGACAGAGAATCTAAGTTTGTCCAGGAGGAGGCTGGGAGGAGGAAGTCAAGAGTTGAAACAGCCAAGCGCCCAGACCACAGAAAAGAGAAACTGTGACCCACAGAGATTGGGAAGAGACTGTTTTAGTTACTACATGCTAATGACATAGCTCCGAGAATCGGTGTATTACATGACTCCGGTCTTGGTCATATAATGAAGACCTCTAGGGAAAAGGAAAACCAAGGGCAGATACTGCTAAGCTGCCCGAGACAAGGATGGGATGCCAGAGAGCAGGTGTATACATCTACAAGGATTTACAGAGAATAATTCACAAGGTAGGCAAAAGGCAAAACATTCGGACTGAAGATCAGCACAGAGAATGGGAACTGTCAAGATGACATAGAAAAATTGGACTAGCCACTACTGCATTTGGAAAATTCTGGAAGATCTGAAAGTCTGAAGACATTTCAAGAAACATGAAGCATACATGAGACAACTGTTGTGCCAATACTGCTGAACAAGTCAGAAAGCAGATAAATGAAATATATTGACTGCAGATGTGACCTGGCTGAGGGAAATAACAATTCAAGAAAGAAGACTGGAGATCATTCCTGGTGATACATACCAGAATGCAAGAAACTAGAAAGAAAGGAAGACCGAGGATGTGTTGGATAGACACAGAACTAAAAGGTTAAAAATGAACAAAACCGTAAAGCTGGTACAAGACAGAAAGCTGCAAAGGGTACTACTCCATTGTTACGTAGGTTCTTGTGGACCACAGAGGGCAATTTATGAATGTCAATGTGGGTTGCACTGGAAAAGTCATGATGCCCAGGTTTTCTGCTGATCACAAGTCTACACTCATGGACAGGCTGAGACACTGTTCCCACCAAGTGACATTGTCATAAATGGAATTACTGTCCCCACTGTTATTCTGGGGGACCCTGCATACCTCCTTTTTTACTAGGCTTATGAATCCATACCCTGATTTCAGAGGCCCTGGCAAAAGAGGATTTAATTACACACTCAGCAGGTGCAGAATGGTTGTTGAATGTGCTGTTGGGAGATTGAATCCCATTGGAGACATTTACAGAACCATTTGGATGCCAGTGTCTTCGACGCTGTCCACATTACCATGGCTTGCTGTGCTCTTCACAATCTTTGTGAAGCCAAAGGCGAGTCATTTCCCTCTGAACAGACCTATGACAGTGAGGGGCCACTGAATCAGCACTTTCTGGCTGAATGTACACCTACCACATCTGGAGCTGGATGCATCCAGGCAACAGAGGTCAGAGATGCTTTGTGTTCCCACATTGTGGACTTGTATGGCCCAATGGAAGAGAGGGAATAGTACCTTTATGAATGTGCTGGGAGGGCAGGGTACGGGGGCAGGTAGAGTGTTTGGGGAAGAGGTGTGGAATTTTGCCAATGCAATGTACTTATGAATGACATGACCACAGTATAGAACCATAGGGTTAGAAGGGTCCACAAGGGTCATCTAGTCTAACCCCCTGCCAAAATGCAGGATTTGTTGTCTAACCACCCAAGACAAATGGCTATCCAGCCTCCTTTTGAAAAACTTCAGTGAAGAAACTTCCACAACCTCCCTAGGCAGTCTGTTCCCTTGTCCTACTGTTCTTACAGTTAGGATGTTTTACCTGAGATTTAATCTAAGTCTGTATAGATCGATGTAAAAAAGTGATTGAAGTTTGAACTAATATAGATAACTATATTGAGGGAAAGTCTGTGCATACTAATTCCTAATTGTCCCTGCTCATGTGTTCACCTTATTATTTTGAATGATGTGAAGCAGTGACAGAAACAAACTTTCTTGATTAAATAAAAAAAATGTATAAACATGTGTTAGAAAAGTACAACATTCACCCATTGCCAGGCAGGTCAGCTGCCATTACCACACCAAAACCCCAGTAACAGCAGAACCTTACAGAAATCAAAAACAAAAAAAATCCCACTTTCACTATATGGCAGGGGAAGAGGACAAATTCCTGCTTAAATTTTAATCCAGTGGTTAGAGTACTCACCTAGAATGAGCGAGACCCTCCAGTTCAAGTCCCCCATTCTCCTGAGAGAAGAAGAGATTTGAACAGGCATCTCCCACCTCTGAGGTGAATGTCCTAAACACTGGGCTATGGGATATTCTGATGTAGTGCTCTCTCAATCTCTCCTGTTGAAACTGTTCCACTGTGCATAAAATAATGAAAAACTCATTGGGCCAGAGAGAGAGAGAGAGAGAGAGAGCAAGCATGAGGATCACTCTAGCTTTTTATTTAGAGCACTCACCAGGGAGATGGGAGATCCAGAATCCAACTCCCTGCGCTCCAATGACTTTTTAAAATTACTTATCAACAGTGGAACAACTTCAACAGAAGCGACCAGCAGAGCCTTACATCAGATTATCCCATAACGCAGTAGATAGCGCATTCCCTTCAAAAACTGCAACTCCCTGTTCAAATCCCATCTCCGATGGAAGAGGAACTTGAGCATCTCCCATATCCCAGGTGAGAACTCTAACCACTGGGCTAAACGTTACGAGGAAAGTTGTTCTTCTCCCCCAGCTTCTTGTAAAAGCAGCATATGCATCTAACCCCAAAAAGAGTTTGCAGCTGAGAATCCCAAACAGAGGGAAGCGCTTCCCTTCAACCTGGACTTGGGCTCCAAACTGCTAAGGGGTAGGGCTTAGAACACAACCTTCACATTGGCACTTCCCATTGGCTAGCTTAGGCAGGTTGTCACCTAGCATGCTGGCTTTTGTGCATGCTATTTGGAGGTGTCTACATCTCCCCATTCATTGTATAAGGAGCCCTAGCCGCCTAACTCAGGCTTGATGAATCCCAGTGATTTTGTAGGTACTTAAAATTTAGGCATCATCATGCCTAAGTTTCTTTCTGAATCTAGTCCTATATGTATTTGCTCTATACAGCAGCTAATGCCTTATCCATACAAACAGTATTTTATAGATCTTCCTTTGCTCTTAGATATAACGGATACTTGCATAAGACAAAGAACCTGGCCTACTTCTGAGTTGACTTACTTCAATGGAACTACTCCAAATTTACAGGTTTCAGAGTGGTAACCGTGTTAGTCTGTCAGCAAAAACAACGAGTAGTCCTTGTGGCACCTTAGAGACTAACACATTTATTTGGGCATAAGCTTTCGTGAGTTAAAGCCCACTTAAGCTGATGCCCAAATAAATGTGTTAGTCTCTAAGGTGTCACAAGGACTCCTCGTTGTTTTTCCCAATTTACAGTGGCTGGTAAGCCCTCTTATTCTTAACAGTACGCTGGTTCCAGCTGCCCATTTCTGACCTGAAATTACAATTTTAGCTTTGTGATATCACAAGTTACAGTAATAATCTTGTGTTAGCCTTTACAAAAAACTGACTAAGGCTTCAGGGAGATATTTAGTTCCTTTTTCTTCAGCCTTTCATTTCAAGTATTTTTGTATATTAATTTCTCCCATAGAAGAGTAAACCTCTGTTACCATTATCTATCACCTACACAACTTTTTTTTCCAAATCGGTATCATGAAAAAGTAAACTCAAGCCTGTGCCAATAGCCACTAGTATGGACCTATGTGCCCTTGCAGAATCCAGCAAACTCACGGAGACACTGATAGGGGCAGAGGACAGTGCTAGCCAACCCAGGTGAAGGATCAGGTCTACTGACTCATTCACTGTGTCAACAAAATAAACAAATCAACATAAAATGTAAAATGCTATGAGAAATAAAGGAATTTACTCAGAGTAAATACTTTGATTTCATTTAACTAGTGGCCCCCACTAGTAACTTTTTATTTACATCACTCACAACAAACTAGGTTTATTTTAAGTTTGATAACTAATTGTTCACCTACCGAATCATGTGCTGCTAATGCAAGGGCTATGTTTACTGTAAGGAAAGAAAGGAAAAAAAAGTTAATCACAGCATAATTTTATTTCCCAAATATTTTACAATATTATGAACCTCCACAAGAAGGGAAGAGACATCTAATATAAATATTGAACATGTGATTACAATTGCCACCTTAGTTCTTAAGGCTTGTCTTCACTGCAACAGTTTGGGCATGTCTTCACTGGCAACGTTAAAGCACTGGCCACGGCCGCATGTAGCGAGGAGAGACTCACCGCTGTGCACCTCTTGCTGTCATCCTGGGAGTTAGCTCTTCTCCAGCCGTTTGAGCGCCTTCTGCAGGCTGATGTTCCACTTTCACTTGGCCCCCATGTCCCTCCTGGACCCAGTGCCTCGTTGTCTGGGTGCTGCCCCCTGGCCATACACCCCTCAGTCTCAGGGTCTCCCCTCTCCAGGGAACCCCCACCCCCTATCCCCACCTCGCCTTAGTCGTAGGCTATTGTCAATCACCAACTAGCCCCCGTGCCCTGGGGCAGACTGCAGTGTAAGCCACTCATCATAGGCAAGGTTCGGTCTGGACTTGCTGCCTCTCTCTGCAACCCAGTGCTTCTGTGGGGCCTTGGACAAGGTCCGGCAGCCTGGGGAGTTGCCAGCCTGGAGCTCCCCAGCCCCTCTGGCCTTTCCCCAGCCCTGCCTCACTCTGGCACCCTGAGCTTCCCTGCAGCCAGGCCCCTCTCTCTCTCTGAAGGCAGAGAGAGACTGTTTGGGCTTTGGGCCCACTGCCCTCTTATAAGGGCCAGCTGGGCCCCTATTAAGCCAGCTATAGCTGTGGCTGCTTCCCAATCAGCCCAGCTTTCAGAGCTGCAGCCCTCTCCAGGGCTGCTTTTACCCCCTGCAGCCCTCCTTAAGGGCTGATTTCAAGCCCTTCAGGGCAGGAGCGGGTGACCACCACACTACACCACGCTTTAACATGGCTATGTAGTCGTGGCATAGGGCTGGTAGACAGCTCTCCCAATGCTGTTAAAAAAAAAAAAAAAACACCACTTTCACGAGGCTACCAGCTACCAGCGCTGGTGCACTGTCTACACTGGCACTTTACAGCGCTGAAACTTGCAGCGCTCAGGGGGTTGTTTTTTCAAACCCCTGAGCGAGAAAGTTGTAGCACTGTAAAGTGCCAGTGTAGACAAGCCCTTAGCTCAAGTCAGTAAACTTGAGTTAACCACCTAGCTCCAGTGAGAGCAAACCAACACAGGAGCTATAGAGTGATTGTTTCAGCAGCACATAGTGACTGGATTAGCATCTGATGAGTTGTTGTAACTCAAGATGCTGTATCTCCATTGCATGATCAGCTCCAGCATTAGCAGCACTTGAGCTTCAACACCCCCACACTCCCTAAAGGGCTAACTAGTTTGATCTTAAAGCACCACTTAGCTCAAACTAGGGATTTGTGGGTGAATGGAATGTGATTAGGGGCAAAACTCGAGTCATAGCTCAAATTAATAATGCAACGAAGGCAAGCCTTTAATTTCTAAGAGACAGTGCAAAATAAAAAGTTTTTCAAAATGTACTCTACCAAAAGAAAACTTGAGAAAAATCTTTGCAATTTCTATTAGAGAATTTAATACCAATTTGATTTTTTAAAAGGCATAACAGGTTGTACTTTAATAAAAAATTCATACAGATTTCCTTACCATGCTCTCCACTAACCCTTTTAATTTAGTGACCAATGACCTGCCTTTAAAAACAGGCTTGTGCCATTTTTTGCTTGCATGATTTTTTTTTTTTAAATAAAGTTCACATTTTCTGTTACAGGAACAAAAACAGGTTTTTGCTTGATTGTTACTTTAAATTTCAAATCTTATCTACCCTGGAAGCATCTATAGCAGTGCTGCTTGGGAAATTTTCAACAATGGGGGAGAGAGGGGAAGACAATAAAAGCAGATTCATCAAAACAAACTTTTGCAGGAACATTCCAGTTTTGACAAAATTTACTCAAGAAAGGTTTCTCAGGTCCAGTTTGGAATTTCTGGCCAAAACCAGAGAGAAAGAAAGAGAGACATTAAAACATCAACCTGATGGCTAGGGCTTTCATCTAGGATGTGGAGACCTATGTTCAAATTGGTGATCTGAATCATCCTAATAGCCAGGCTATTTGCTGTTCTCCATTGGGTAGGCCTGTCTGTCTCACTCTCTTACTTCAAAAAGTCTCAAGTTCGCCCTAATGCAGAAGAGGAACATTTTTGAACCAGTGAAAAATTTTCATAGAATGGGAAAACTGTTGTCCACCCAACTCTAGTGTGGAAGCAATTTAAGAACTTGTGTAATTTGACAAGAGACTGAATACTGAACAATTGAGAAGGACTTTTAGTCAGATGGTTTACAGTTTTTATATTTTTGTTTGTTTGTGTCAACCTTTATTTAACTCTAGTACTTGGAAAGAAAGGATGTTTTTATGAAAGAGTCAACAATGCAACACCTTCAACTAAGATACAAGGCCCTCAACAAAACCAGAAGATTACTTGACCTTCCTGATAGTTCCAAGTTAAAAACAAGCATTAAAAAAAATTTAAATAAAAACCTCTTTAGGCCTTCTTTATACATTATTAAAAAAAATTAAAAAGGGCCACAAACCCAAGTTCAATTCTCTAAAGCAGCTCCAGTCTTTTTGGTAACAAGAAGGAGATTGGTATATCTCCTAGAACAGGAAGGGACCTTGAAAGGTCATCAAGTCCAGCCCCCTGCCTTCACTAGCAGGACCAACTCTTGATTTTTGCCCCAGATCCCTAAGTGGCCCCCTCAAGGATTGAACTCACAACCCTGGGTTTAGCAGGCCAATGCTCAAACCACTGAGCTATCCCTCCCCCGAGGGAGGGATACTGTTGCAAGGTTGGCAGGTCAAGGAAAAGTTTAAACAAATTACAAAAAATGGAATGGAAGTGGAAGAGAGGCATGAAGAGAGAGGTAGGAAGGAATAAACATAAACCACGTAATAGGTGGATGGAAAACAATACAAGAGAAGAAAAACACCAAAAGGATAAAAATAAGAAGAAAAGCTTTTTCCCACAAAATAGCACCTCCTCTCGGTCACTGATAGGAACTGCTGTTTCCAGAAGATCCAGATCAGGTATGTGAAAGTGACAGAAGAAACTGGGAAGTTGATTTGGCTTCTCGTAAAGGTAGAAAAGTTATAAGGCAATGGGAGAAAAAGAGAGAAACATCATTCAACAGTAAACACAATAGCTGATTAAGAAATGGTCTTGGACAGCCTTTCCCTGGGACTCACATCCAGTTATCCTAAAATGGAGGGGTGGTTGAGGCCGGAATGCAAGAGTACTTAAGCAATGAAAAATGAGGGAAACTAAGGCTCAGAGATACAGAAGTCAAAGATGGGGTGCTGAGGTCTGCAAAGCAGTCGCATAAATCTGTAGAAATATCTCCCCAAGCATCCTTTAACAAAAAGGACAGGGTACACAATTTTAAAGGCAAGTTAATCCCAGATTTCAGCAGCGATGCAATGGGCTGAATAAAAATTCTGCAATTATTTGACCTTCAGATATTCATCTTAACACTGAAATTTATTCTCATTTTGACAAATGAGCACTCAGAAACTGCTTTATCTTCTCAGTACACATATGCAATACTCATTGAAAGGAGACTATAGCTCCAAAACACCAATCCTTGGACAGTGAATTTAGATTTAAACTACATCTTTGATATTTATTACTTAGTTATGTAGTCTGAGAGTGCAGTCTATTTACATGGTCAAAGAACTGGCATCTCTGCCCATATTTAAAAAAAATATATACAGAATTTAAATTAACTTCATCCAGACACCAATAAGTAGACATGTTCATTTGTGGATATAAAGGAGTAAGTTGTTTTTATTGTTGGAAAGCCAACTTTACAAACCAGACTATCAACAACCTAACTAAGAACAGTGAATGACAATCACCAGCCAGCAAGCACATTGTAAAGAAATGCACAGATTGATTATTCTTCATGATGTGTCTGTAGAGAGGTGAAATCTAAAATAAGGAAATTCACTTAATCCGTAC